>NW_027189185.1:222500-540000 GCF_040958095.1 Procambarus clarkii | reverse complement strand
CCCCGGTCAGAGACTAAAACTTTAGGAGGTCCGAATACAGTAACGAACCTACGCAAGAACGCATCTGCAACCGTACGAGAATCCTTCTGAGGTAATGCAACTAGTGTAGTGTATCTAGACAGATGGTCAACTAGCACCAACACATATCTGTTACCCGCATGACTGTGGTGTAAATCAATCAGATCGGCCCCCACACGATCTAACGGTTCACAAATTTCAGGAAATTCCTGAAGTGGGGCTTGTACCTTAAGGGTACCTTTCCTCCTCTGGCAACGAGGGCACGACTTCACGAACTTGATTACCTCAGAAAGTAATCCTGGAAAATAAAATAGAGACTTTGCTTTTAAGTGCGTTTTAAAGATCCCCGGATGCCCTGCAATTTTAGAAGCATGCGCAAGCTTTAACGCTGATGACCGCAACGCGTCCGGAATAACTAGCTGAAATACTGCCCTATCATTCTGGCTATTAACATAATACAGGACGCCCTGTTTCATCTCAAAATCATGAATAGGTAAATTCTTTTTCTTTTTCGGGTATTTTCCTCCCTCTAAATACTCAATAATCTCTTTCCATCTAGGCTCGTTCATCTGGTATTCTCTCATTAAAAAAAAATATGACCCATCGCCGTTTTCAGTAATTATCATATTTTCGGTATAAAAAGTCGTAATTTGAAACAGAAATTAGGCGCAAAGAGTCAGAATTCGGATAAAAAATCACGCTCAGGAGTCAAATTTTCAACATTTCAGACATTTTAAAAACTGCAGGGGGGTTTGGTCAAAATATGACCCATCGTCGTTTTCAGTAATTGGCATATTTTCGGTATAAAAAGTCGTAATTTGAAACTGAAAATAGGTGCAGAGAGTCAGAATTCGGATAAAAAATCACGCTCAGGAGTCAAATTTCCGACATTTCAGACATTTTGAAAACAGCAGGGGGGGTTTGGGCAAAATATGCCCCATCGCCGTTTACAGTAATTGGCATATTTTCGGTATGCCTCGTCGTAATATGAAACTGAAACTAGGTGCAGAGAGTCAGAATTCGGCTCGAAAATCATGCTCAGGATTCAAATTTCCGACATTTCAGACATTTTGAAAACTGCAGGGGGGTTTGGGCAAAATATGACCCATCGCTGTTTACAGTAATTGGCATATTTTTGCTATGAAACGTCGTAATTTGAAACTGAAAATAGGTGCAGAGAGTCAGAATTCGGCTCAAAAATCACGCTCAGGAGTCAAATTTCCGACATTTCAGACGTTTTAAAAACTGCAGGGGGGGTTTGGGCAAAATATGACCCATCGTTGTTTTCAGTAATTGGCATATTTTCGGTATAAAAAGTCGTAATTTGAAACTGAAAATAGGTGCAGAGAGTCAGAATTCTGATAAAAAATCACGCTCAGGAGTCAAATTTCCGACATTTCAGACATTTTGAAAACTGCAGGGGGGTTTGGGCAAAATATGACCCATCGCCGTTTACAGTAATTGGCATATTTTCGGTATGAAACGTTGTAATTTGAAACTGAAAATAGGTGCAGAGAGTCAGAATTCGGCTCAAAAATCACGCTTAGGAGTCAAATGTCCGACATTTCATACATTTTAAAAACTGCAGGGGGGTTTGGGCAAAAGATGACCCATCGCCGAATTCAGTAATTGGCATATTTTCGGTATGGAACGTCGTAATTTGAAACTGAAAATAAGTGCAGAGAGTCAGAATTCGGCTCAAAAATCACGCTCAGGAGTCAAATTTCCGGCATTTCAGACATTTTGAAAACTGCAGGGGAGTTTGGGCAAAATATGACCCATCGCCGTTTACAGTAATTGGCATATTTTCGGTATGAAACGTCGTAATTTGAAACTGAAAATAGGTGCAGAGAGTCAGAATTCGGATAAAAAATCACACTCAAGAGTCAAATTTCGACCTTTTCATACATTTTAAAAACTGCAGGGGGGTTTGGTCAAAATATGACCCATCGTCGTTTTCAGTAATTGGCATATTTTCGGTATAAAAAGTCGTAATTTGAAACTGAAAATAGGTGCAGAGAGTCAGAATTCGGATAAAAAATCACGCTCAGGAGTCAAATTTCCGACATTTCAGACATTTTGAAAACAGCAGGGGGGTTTGGGCAAAATATGACACATCGCCGTTTACAGTAATTGGCATATTTTCGGTATGCCTCGTCGTAATATGAAACTGAAACTAGGTGCAGAGAGTCAGAATTCGGCTCGAAAATCATGCTCAGGATTGAAATTTCCGACATTTCAGACATTTTGAAAACTGCAGGGGGGTTTGGGCAAAATATGACCCATCGCTGTTTACAGTAATTGGCATATTTTTGCTATGAAACGTCGTAATTTGAAACTGAAAATAGGTGCAGAGAGTCAGGATTCGGCTCAAAAATCACGCTCAGGAGTCAAATTTCCGACATTTCAGACGTTTTAAAAACTGCAATGGGGGTTTGGGCAAAATATGACCCATCGCCGTTTTCAGTAATTGGGATATTTTCGGAATGAAACGTCGTAATTTGAAACTGAAAATAGGTGCAGAGAGATGGAATTCGGCTCAAAAATCACGCTCAGGAGTCAAATTTCCGACATTTCAGACATTTTGAAAACTGCAGGGGCGTTTGGGCAAAATATGACCCATCGCCGTTTTTAGTAATTGGCATATTTTCGGTATGAAACGTCGTAATTTGAAACTGAAAATAGGTGCAGAGAGTCAGAATTCGGCTCAAAAATCATGCTCAGGAGTCAAATTTCCGACATTTCAGACGTTTTAAAAACTGCAGGGGGGGTTTGGGCAAATATGACCCATCGCCGTGAACAGTAATTGGCATTTTTCGGAATGAAACGTCGTAATTTGAAACTGAAAATAGGTGCAGAGAGTCAGAATTCGGCTCAAAAATCACGCCCAGGAGTCAAATTTCCGACATTTCAGACATTTTGAAAACTGCAGGGGGGTTTGGGCAAAATATGACCCATCGCTGTTTACAGTAATTGGCATATTTTTGCTATGAAACTTCGTAATTTGAAACTGAAAATAGGTGCAGAGAGTCAGAATTCGGCTCAAAAATCACGCTCAGGAGTCAAATTTCCGACATTTCAGACGTTTTAAAAACTGCAGGGGGGGTTTGGGCAAATATGACCCATCGCCGTGAACAGAAATTGGCATATTTCGGAATGAAACGTCGTAATTTGAAACTGAAAATAGGTGCAGAGAGTCAGAATTCGGCTCAAAAATCACGCTCAGGAGTCAAATTTCCGACATTTCAGACATTTTGAAAACTGCAGGGGGGTTTGGGCAAAATATGATCCATCGTTGTTTTCAGTAATTGGCATATTTTCGGTATAAAAAGTCGTAATTTGAAACTGAAAATAGGTGCAGAGAGTCAGAATTCGGATAAAAAATCACGCTCAGGAGTCAAATTTCCGACATTTCAGACATTTTGAAAAGTGCAGGGGGGTTTGGGCAAAATATGACCCATCGCCGTTTACAGTAATTGGCATATTTTCGGTATGAAACGTCGTAATTTGAAACTGAAAATAGGTGCAGAGAGTCAGAATTCGGCTCAAAAATCACGCTTAGGATTCAAATTTCCTACATTTCATACATTTTAAAAACTGCAGGGGGGTTTGTGCAAAATATGACCCATCGCTGTTTTCAGTAATTAGAATATTTTCGGTATGAAACGTCGTACTTTGACACTGAAAATAGGTGCAGAGAGTCAGAATTCGGCTCAAAAATCACGCTTATGAGTCAAATGTCCGACATTTCATACATTTTAAAAACTGCAGGGGGGTTTGGGCAAAATATGACCCATCGCCGAATTCAGTAATTGGCATATTCTCGGTATGGAACGTCGTAATTTGAAACTGAAAATAAGTGCAGAGAGTCAGAATTCGGCTCAAAAATCACGCTCAGGAGTCAAATTTCCGGCATTTCAGACATTTTGAAAACTGCAGGGGGGTTTGGGCAAAATATGACCCATCGCCGTTTACAGTAATTGGCATATTTTCGGTATGCCTCGTCGTAATATGAAACTGAAACTAGGTGCAGAGAGTCAGAATTCGGCTCGAAAATCATGCTCAGGATTCAAATTTCCGACATTTCAGACATTTTGAAAACTGCAGGGGGGTTTGGGCAAAATATGACCCATCGCTGTTTACAGTAATTGGCATATATTTGCTATGAAACTTCGTAATTTGAAACTGAAAATAGGTGCAGAGAGTCAGAATTCGGCTCAAAAATCACGCTCATCAGTCAAATTTCCGACATTTCAGACGTTTTAAAAACTGCAGGGGGGGTTTGGGCAAATATGACCCATCGCCGTGATCAGTAATTGGCATATTTCGGAATGAAACGTCGTAATTTGAAACTGAAAATAGGTGCAGAGAGTCAGAATTCGGCTCAAAAATCACGCTCAGGAGTCAAATTTCCGACATTTCAGACATTTTGAAAACTGCAGGGGGGTTTGGGCAAAATATGACCCATCGTTGTTTTCAGTAATTGGCATATTTTCGGTATAAAAAGTCGTAATTTGAAACTGAAAATAGGTGCAGAGAGTCAGAATTCGGATAAAAAATCACGCTCAGGAGTCAAATTTCCGACATTTTAGACATTTTGAAAACTGCAGGGGGGTTTGGTCAAAATATGACCCATCGCCGTTTACAGTAATTGGCATATTTTCGGTATGAAACGTCGTAATTTGAAACTGAAAATAGGTGCAGAGAGTCAGAATTCGGCTCAAAAATCACGCTTAGGATTCAAATTTCCGACATTTCATACATTTTAAAAACTGCAGGGGGGATTGTGCAAAATATGACCCATCGCTGTTTTCAGTAATTAGAATATTTTCGGTATGAAACGTCGTAATTTGACACTGAAAATAGGTGCAGAGAGTCAGAATTCGGCTCAAAAATCACGCTTAGGAGTCAAATGTCCGACATTTCATACATTTTAAAAACTGCAGGGGGGTTTGGGCAAAATATGACACATCGCCGAATTCAGTAATTGGCATATTTTCGGTATGGAACGTCGTAATTTGAAACTGAAAATAAGTGCAGAGACTCAGAATTCGGCTCAAAAATCACGCTCAGGAGTCAAATTTCCGGCATTTCAGACATTTTGAAAACTGCAGGGGGGTTTGGGCAAAATATGACCCATCGCCGTTTACAGTAATTGGCATATTTTCGGTATGAAACGTCGTAATTTGAAACTGAAAATAGGTGCAGAGAGTCAGAATTCGGCTCAAAAAGCACGCTCATGAGTCAAATTTCCGACATTTCAGACATTTTTAAAACTGCAGGGGGGGTTTGGGCAAAATATGACCCATCGCCGTTTTCAGTAATTTGCATATTTTTGGTATGAAACGTCGTAATTTGAAACTGAAAATAGGTGCAGAGAGTCAGAATTCGGATAAAAAATCACGCTCAGGAGTCAAATTTCCGACATTTCAGACATTTTGAAAACAGCATGGGGGTTTGGGCAAAATATGACCCATCGCCGTTTACAGTAATTGGCATATTTTCGGTATGCCTCGTCGTAATATGAAACTGAAACTAGGTGCAGAGAGTCAGAATTCTTCTCGAAAATCATGCTCAGGATTGAAATTTCCGACATTTCAGACATTTTGAAAACTGCAGGGGGGTTTGAGCAAAATATGACCCATCGCTGTTTACAGTAATTGGCATATTTTTGCTATGAAACGTCGTAATTTGAAACTGAAAATAGGTGCAGAGAGTCAGGATTCGGCTCAAAAATCACGCTCAGGAGTCAAATTTCCGACATTTCAGACGTTTTAAAAACTGCAATGGGGGTTTGGGCAAAATATGACCCATCGTTGTTTTCAGTAATTGGCATATTTTCGGTATAAAAAGTCGTAATTTGAAACTGAAAATAGGTGCAGAGAGTCAGAATTCAGATAAAAAATCACGCTCAGGAGTCAAATTTCTGACATTTCAGACATTTTGAAAACTGCAGGGGGGTTTGGGCAAAATATGACCCATCGCCGTAAACAGTAATTGGCATATTTTCGGTATGAAACGTCGTAATTTGAAACTGAAAATAGGTGCAGAGAGTCAGAATTCGGCTCAAAAATCACGCTCAGGAGTCAAATTTCCGATATTTCAGACATTTTAAAAACTGCAGAGGGGTTTGGACAAAATATGACCCATCGCCGTTTTCAGTAATTGGCATATTTTCGGTATGAAACTTCGTAATTTGAAACTGAAAATAGGTGCAGAGAGTCAGAATTCGGCTCAAAGATCACGCTCAGGAGTCAAATATCCGACATTTCAGACATTTTGAAAACTGCAGGGGGGTTTGGGCAAAATATTAGCCATCGCCGTTTTCAGTAATTGTCATATTTTCGGTATAAAAAGTCGTAATATGAAACTGAAATTAGGTGCAGAGAGTCAGACTTCGGATAAAAAATAAGGCTCAGAAGTCAAATTTCCAACATTTCAGACATTTTAATAACTGCAGGGGGGTTTGGGCAAAATATGACCCATCGACGTTTTCAGTAATTGGCATATTTTCGGTATAAAAAGTCGTAATTTGAAACTGAAAATAGGTGCAGAGAGTCAGAATTCGGATAAAAAATCACGCTTAGGAGTCAAATTTCCGACATTTCAGACATTTTGAAAACTGCAGGGGGGTTTGGGCAAAATATGACCCATCGCCTTTTACAGTAATTGGCATAATTTCGGTATGCCTCGTCGTAATATGAAACTGAAAATAGGTGCAGAGAGTCAAGTTTCGGCTCAAAAATCAAGCTTATGAGTCAAATTTCCGACATTTCATACATTTTAAAAACTGCAGGGGGGTTTGGGCAAAATATGACCCTTCGCCGTTTTCAGTAATTGGCATATTTTCGGTATGAAACGTCGTAATTTGAAACTGAAAATAGGTGCAGAGAGTCAGAATTCGGCTCAAAAATCATGCTCAGGAGTCAAATTTCCGACATTTCAGACATTTTGAAAACTGCAGGGGGGTTTGGGCAAAATATGACCAAACGCCGTTTACAGTAATTGGCATATGTTCGGTATGAAACGTAGTAATTTGAAACTGAAAATAGGTGCAGAGAGTCAGAATTCGGATAAAAAATCACGCTTAGGAGTCAAATTTCCGACATTTCAGACATTTTAAAAACTGCAGGGGGGTTTGGGCAAAATATGACCCATCGCCGAATTCAGTAATTGGCATATTTTCGGTATGGAACGTCGTAATTTGAAACTGAAAATAAGTGCAGAGAGTCAGAATTCGGCTCAAAAATCACGCTCAGGAGTCACATTTCCGGCATTTCAGACATTTTGAAAACTGCAGGGGGGTTTGGGCAAAATATGACCCATCGCCGTTTACAGTAATTGGCATATTTTCGGTATGAAACGTCGTAATTTGAAACTGAAAATAGGTGCAGAGAGTCAGAATTAGGATAAAAAATCACGCTCAGGAGTCAAATTTCCAACATTTCAGACATTTTAAAAACTGCAGGGGGGTTGGGTCAAAATATGACCGATCGTCGTTTTCAGTAATTGGCATATTTTCGGTATAAAAAGACGTAATTTGAAACTGAAAATAGGTGCAGAGAGTCAGAATTCGGATAAAAAATCACGCTCAGGAGTCAAATTTCCGACATTTCAGACATTTTGAAAACAGCAGGGGGGTTTGGGCAAAATATGACCCATCGCCGTTTACAGTAATTGGCATATTTTCGGTATACCTCGTCGTAATATGAAACTGAAACTGAGTGCAGAGAGTCAGAATTCGGCTCGAAAATCATGCTCAGGATTCAAATTTCCAACATTTCAGACATTTTGAAAACTGCAGGGGGGTTTGGGCAAAATATGACCCATCGCTGTTTACAGTAACTGGCATATTTTTGCTTTGAAACGTCGTAATTTGAAACTGAAAATAGGTGCAGAGAGTCAGAATTCAGATAAAAAATCACGCTCAGGAGTCAAATTTCCGACATTTCAGACATTTTGAAAACTGCAGGGGTGTTTGGGCAAAATATGACCCATCGCCGTGAACAGTAATTGGCATATTTTCGGTATGAAACTTCGTAATTTGAAAATGAAAATAGGTGCAGAGAGTCAGAATTCGGCTCAAAAATCACGCTCAGGAGTCAAATTTCCGATATTTCAGACATTTTAAAAACTGCAGAGGGGTTTGGACAAAATATGACCCATCGCCGTTTTCAGTAATTGGCATATTTTCGGTATGAAACTTCGTAATTTGAAAATGAAAATAGGTGCAGAGAGTCAGAATTCGGATAAAAAATCACGCTTAGGAGTCAAATTTCCGACATTTCAGACATTTTGTAAACTGCAGGGGGGTTTGGGCAAAATATGACCCATTGCCTTTTACAGTAATTGGCATATTTTCGGTATGCCTCGTCGTAATATGAAACTGAAAATAGGTGCAGAGAGTCAGAATTCGGCTCAAAAATAAAGCTTATGAGTCAAATTTCCGACATTTCATACATTTTAAAAACTGCAGGGGGGTTTGGGCAAAATATGACCCATCTCCGTTTTCAGTAATTGGCATATTTTCGGTATGAAACGTCGTAATTTGAAACTGAAAATAGGTGCAGAGAGTCAGAATCCGGCTCAAAAATCATGCTCAGGAGTCAAATTTCCGACATTTCAGACATTTTGAAAACTGCAGGGGGGTTTGGGCAAAATATGACCAAACGCCGTTTACAGTAATTGGCATATGTTCGGTATGAAACGTCGTAATTTGAAACTGAAAATAGGTGCAGAGAGATGGAATTCGGCTCAAAAATCACGCTCAGTCAAATTTCCGACATTTCAGACATTTTGAAAACTGCAGGGGCGTTTGGGCAAAACATGACCCATCGCCGTTTTTAGTAATTGTCATATTTTCGGTATGAAACGTCGTAATTTGAAACTGAAAATAGGTGCAGAGAGTCAGAATTCGGCTCAAAAATCACGATCAGGAGTCAAATTTCCGACATTTCAGACATTTTGAAAACTGCAGGGGGGTTTGGGCAAAATATGACCCATCGCAGTTTTTAGTAATTGGCATATTTTCGGTATAAAAAGTCGTAATTTGAAACTGAAAATAGGTGCAGAGAGTCAGAATTTGGCTCAAAAATCACGCTTAGGATTCAAATTTCCGACATTTCATACATTTTAAAAACTGCAGGGGGGTTTGTGCAAAATATGACCCATCGCTGTTTTCAGTAATTGGAATATTTTCGGTATGAAACGTCGTAATTTGACACTGAAAATAGGTGCAGAGAGTCAGAATTCGGCTCAAAAATCACGCTCAGGAGTCAAATTTCCGACATTTCAGACATTTTGAAAACTGCAGGGGGGTTTGGGCAAAATATGACCCATCGCCGTTTTCAGTAATTGGCATATTTTCGGTATGAAACGTCGTAATTTGAAACTGAAAATAGGTGCAGAGAGTCAGAATTCGGCTCAAAAATCACGCTTAGGAGTCAAATGTCCGACATTTCATACATTTTAAAAACTGCAGGGGGGTTTGGGCAAAATATGACCCATCGTCGAATTCAGTAATTGGCATATTTTCGGTATGGAACGTCGTAATTTGAAACTGAAAATAAGTGCAGAGAGTCAGAATTCGGCTCAAAAATCACGCTCAGGAGTCAAATTTCCGACATTTCAGACATTTTGAAAACAGCAGGGGGGTTTGGGCAAAATATGACCCATCGCCGTTTACAGTAATTGGCATATTTTCGGTATGCCTCGTCGTAAAATGAAACTGAAACTAGGTGCAGAGAGTCAGAATTCGGCTCGAAAATCATGCTCAGGATTCAAATTTCCGACATTTCAGACATTTTGAAAACTGCAGGGGGGTTTGGGCAAAATATGACCCATCGCTGTTTGCAGTAATTGGCATATTTTTGCTATGAAACGTCGTAATTTGAAACTGAAAATAGGTGCAGAGAGTCAGAATTCGGCTCGAAAATCACGCTCAGGAGTCAAATTGCCGACATTTCAGACATTTTGAAAACTGCAGGGGGGTTTGGGCAAAATATGACCCATCGTTGTTTTCAGTAATTGGCATATTTTCGGTATAAAAAGTCGTAATTTGAAACTGAAAATAGGTGCAGAGAGTCAGAATTCAGATAAAAAATCACGCTCAGGAGTCATATTTCCGACATTTCAGACATTTTGAAAACTGCAGGGGGGGTTGGGCAAAATATGATCCATCGCCGTGAACAGTAATTGGCATATTTTCGGTATGAAACGTCGTAATTTGAAACTGAAAATAGGTGCAGAGAGTCAGAAATCGGCTCAAAAATCACGCACAGGAGTCAAATTTCCGATATTTCAGACATTTTGAAAACTGCAGGGGGGTTTGGGCAAAATATTAGCCATCGCCGTTTTCAGTAATTGTCATATTTTCGGTATAAAAAGTCGTAATATGAAACTGAAATTAGGTGCAGAGAGTCAGAATTCGGATAAAAAATAAGGCTCAGAAGTCAAATTTCCAACATTTCAGACATTTTAATAACTGCAGGGGGGTTTGGGCAAAATATGACCCATCGCCGTTTTCAGTAATTGGCATATTTTCGGTATAAAAAGTCGTAATTTGAAACTGAAAATAGGTGCAGAGAGTCAGAATTCGGCTCAAAAATCATGCTCAGGAGTCAAATTTCCGACATTTCAGACATTTTGAAAACTGCAGGGGGGTTTGGGCAAAATATGACCAAACGCCGTTTACAGTAATTGGCATATGTTCGGTATGAAACGTCGTAATTTGAAACTGAAAATAGGTGCAGAGAGTCAGAATTCGGATAAAAAATCACGCTTAGGAGTCAAATTTCCGACATTTCAGACATTTTAAAAACTGCAGGGGGGTTTGGGCAAAATATGACCCATCGCCGAATTCAGTAATTGGCATATTTTCGGTATGGAACGTCGTAATTTGAAACTGAAAATAAGTGCAGAGAGTCAGAATTCGGCTCAAAAATCACGCTCAGGAGTCACATTTCCGGCATTTCAGACATTTTGAAAACTGCAGGGGGGTTTGGGCAAAATATGACCCATCGCCGTTTACAGTAATTGGCATATTTTCGGTATGAAACGTCGTAATTTGAAACTGAAAATAGGTGTAGAGAGTCAGAATTCGGATAAAAAATCACGCTCAGGAGTCAAATTTCCAACATTTCAGACATTTTAAAAACTGCAGGGGGGTTGGGTCAAAATATGACCCATCTTCGTTTTCAGTAATTGGCATATTTTCGGTATAAAAAGACGTAATTTGAAACTGAAAATAGGTGCAGAGAGTCAGAATTCGGATAAAAAATCACGCTCAGGAGTCAAATTTCCGACATTTCAGACATTTTGAAAACAGCAGGGGGGTTTGGGCAAAATATGACCCATCGCCGTTTACAGTAATTGGCATATTTTCGGTATACCTCGTCGTAATATGAAACTGAAACTGAGTGCAGAGAGTCAGAATTCGGCTCGAAAATCATGCTCAGGATTCAAATTTCCAACATTTCAGACATTTTGAAAACTGCAGGAGGGTTTGGGCAAAATATGACCCATCGCTGTTTACAGTAATTGGCATATTTTTGCTTTGAAACGTCGTAATTTGAAACTGAAAATAGGTGCAGAGGGTCAGAATTCAGATAAAAAATCACGCTCAGGAGTCAAATTTCCGACATTTCAGACATTTTGAAAACTGCAGGGGGGTTTGGGCAAAATATGACCCATCGCCGTGAACAGTAATTGGCATATTTTCGGTATGAAACGTCGTAATTTGAAACTGAAAATAGGTGCAGAGAGTCAGAATTCGGCTCAAAAATCACGCTCAGGAGTCAAATTTCCGATATTTCAGACATTTTAAAAACTGCAGAGGGGTTTGGAGAAAATATGACCCATCGCCGTTTTCAGTAATTGGCATATTTTCGGTATGAAACTTCGTAATTTGAAAATGAAAATAGGTGCAGAGAGTCAGAATTCGGCTCAAAAATCACGCTCAGGAGTCAAATTTCCGATATTTCAGACATTTTAAAAACTGCAGAGGGGTTTGGACAAAATATGACCCATCGCCGTTTTCAGTAATTGGCATATTTTCGGTATGAAACTTCGTAATTTGAAAATGAAAATAGGTGCAGAGAGTCAGATTTCGGATAAAAAATCACGCTTAGGAGTCAAATTTCCGACATTTCAGACATTTTGAAAACTGCAGGGGGGTTTGGGCAAAATATGACCCATTGCCTTTTACAGTAATTGGCATATTTTCGGTATGCCTCGTCGTAATATGAAACTGAAAATAGGTGCAGAGAGTCAGAATTCGGCTCAAAAATCAAGCTTATGAGTCAAATTTCCGACATTTCATACATTTTAAAAACTGCAGGGGGGTTTGGGCAAAATATGACCCATCGCCGTTTTCAGTAATTGGCATATTTTCGGTATGAAACGTCGTAATTTGAAACTGAAAATAGGTGCAGAGAGTCAGAATTCGGCTTAAAAATCATGCTCAGGAGTCAAATTTCCGACATTTCATACATTTTAAAAACTGCAGGGGGGTTTGGGCAAAATATGACCCATCGCCGTTTTCAGTAATTGGCATATGTTCGGTATGAAACGTCGTAATTTGAAACTGAAAATAGGTGCAGAGAGATGGAATTCGGCTCAAAAATCACGCTCAGTCAAATTTCCGACATTTCAGACATTTTGAAAACTGCAGGGGCGTTTGGGCAAAACATGACCCATCGCCGTTTTTAGTAATTGGCATATTTTCGGTATGAAACGTCGTAATTTGAAACTGAAAATAGGTGCAGAGAGTCAGAATTCGGCTCAAAAATCACGATCAGGAGTCAAATTTCCGACATTTCAGACATTTTGAAAACTGCAGGGGGGTTTGGGCAAAATATGACCCATCGCAGTTTTTAGTAATTGGCATATTTTCGGTATAAAAAGTCGTAATTTGAAACTGAAAATAGGTGCAGAGAGTCAGAATTTGGCTCAAAAATCACGCTTAGGATTCAAATTTCCGACATTTCATACATTTTAAAAACTGCAGGGGGGTTTGTGCAAAATATGACCTATCGCTGTTTTCAGTAATTGGAATATTTTCGGTATGAAACGTCGTAATTTGACACTGAAAATAGGTGCAGAGAGTCAGAATTCGGCTCAAAAATCACGCTCAGGAGTCAAATTTCCGACATTTCAGACATTTTGAAAACTGCAGGGGGGTTTGGGCAAAATATGACCCATCGCCGTTTTCAGTAATTGGCATATTTTCGGTATGAAACGTCGTAATTTGAAACTGAAAATAGGTGCAGAGAGTCAGAATTCGGCTCAAAAATCACGCTTAGGAGTCAAATGTCCGACATTTCATACATTTTAAAAACTGCAGGGGGGTTTGGGCAAAATATGACCCATCGTCGAATTCAGTAATTGGCATATTTTCGGTATGGAACGTCGTAATTTGAAACTGAAAATAAGTGCAGAGAGTCAGAATTCGGCTCAAAAATCACGCTCAGGAGTCAAATTTCCGACATTTCAGACATTTTGAAAACAGCAGGGGGGTTTGGGCAAAATATGACCCATCGCCGTTTACAGTAATTGGCATATTTTCGGTATGCCTCGTCGTAATATGAAACTGAAACTAGGTGCAGAGAGTCAGAATTCGGCTCGAAAATCATGCTCAGGATTCAAATTTCCGACATCTCAGACATTTTGAAAACTGCAGGGGGGTTTGGGCAAAATATGACCCATCGCTGTTTGCAGTAATTGGCATATTTTTGCTATGAAACGTCGTAATTTGAAACTGAAAATAGGTGCAGAGAGTCAGAATTCGGCTCGAAAATCACGCTCAGGAGTCAAATTGCCGACATTTCAGACATTTTGAAAACTGCAGGGGGGTTTGGGCAAAATATGACCCATCGTTGTTTTCAGTAATTGGCATATTTTCGGTATAAAAAGTCGTAATTTGAAACTGAAAATAGGTGCAGAGAGTCAGAATTCAGATACAAAATCACGCTCAGGAGTCAAATTTCCGACATTTCAGACATTTTGAAAACTGCAGGGGGGGTTGGGCAAAATATGACCCATCGCCGTGAACAGTAATTGGCATATTTTCGGTATGAAACGTCGTAATTTGAAACTGAAAATAAGTGCAGAGAGTCAGAAATCGGCTCAAAAATCACGCTCAGGAGTCAAATTTCCGATATTTCAGACATTTTGAAAACTGCAGGGGGGTTTGGGCAAAATATTAGCCATCGCCGTTTTCAGTAATTGTCATATTTTCGGTATAAAAAGTCGTAATATGAAACTGAAATTAGGTGCAGAGAGTCAGAATTCGGATAAAAAATAAGGCTCAGAAGTCAAATTTCCAACATTTCAGACATTTTAATAACTGCAGGGGGGTTTGGGCAAAATATGACCCATCGCCGTTTTCAGTAATTGGCATATTTTCGGTATAAAAAGTCGTAATTTGAAACTGAAAATAGGTGCAGAGAGTCAGAATTCGGATAAAAAATCACGCTTAAGAGTCAAATTTCCGACATTTCAGACATTTTGAAAACTGCAGGGGGGTTTGGGCAAAATATGACCCATCGCCTTTTACAGTAATTGGCATATTTTCGGTATGCCTCGTCGTAATATGAAACTGAAAATAGGTGCAGAGAGTCAGAATTCGGCTCAAAAATCAAGCTTATGAGTCAAATTTCCGACATTTCATACATTTTAAAAACTGCAGGGGGGTTTGGGCAAAATATGACCCATCGCCGTTTTCAGTAATTGGCATATTTTCGGTATGAAACGTCGTAATTTGAAACTGAAAATAGGTGCAGAGAGTCAGAATTCGGCTCAAAAATCATGCTCAGGAATCAAATTTCCGACATTTCAGACATTTTGAAAACTGCAGGGGGGTTTGGGCAAAATATGACCAATCGCCGTTTACAGTAATTGGCATATTTTCGGTATGAAACGTCGTAATTTGAAACTGAAAATAGGTGCAGAGAGTCTGAATTCGGCTCAAAAATCACGCTTAGGATTCAAATTTCCGACATTTCATACATTTTAAAAACTGCAGGGGGGTTTGTGCAAAATATGACCCATCGCTGTTTTCAGTAATTGGAATATTTTCGGTATGAAACGTCGTAATTTGACACTGAAAATAGGTGCAGAGAGTCAGAATTCGGCTCAAAAATCACGCTCAGGAGTCAAATTTCCGACATTTCAGACATTTTGAAAACTGCAGGGGGGTTTGGGCAAAATATGACCCATCGCCGTTTTCAGTAATTGGCATATTTTCGGTATAAAAAGTCGTAATTTGAAACTGAAAATAGGTGCAGAGAGCCAGAATTCAGATAAAAAATCACGCTCTGCAGTCAAATTTCCGACATTTCAGACATTTTGAAAACTGCAGGGGGGTTTGGGCAAAATATGAACCACCGCCGTTTACAGTAATTGGCATATTTTCGGTATGAAACGTCGTAATTTGAAACTGAAAATACGTACAGAGAGTCAGAATTCGGCTCAAAAATCTCGCTCAGGAGTCAAATTTCCGACATTTCCGACATTTTAAAAACTGCAGGGGGGTTTGGGCAAAATATGACCCATCGCCGTTTACAGTAATTGGCATATTTTCGGTATGAAACGTCGTAATTTGAAACTGAAAATAGGTGAAGAGAGTCAGAATTCGGCTCAAAAATCACGCTTAGGAGTCAAATGTCCTACATTTCATACATTTTAAAAACTGCAGGGGGGTTTGGGCAAAATATGACCCATCGCCGAATTCAGTAATTGGCATATTTTCGGTATAGAACGTCGTAATTTGAAACTGAAAATAAGTGCAGAGAGTCAGAATTCGGCTCAAAAATCACGCTCAGGAGTCAAATTTCCGGCATTTCAGACATTTTGAAAACTGCAGGGGGGTTTGGGCAAAATATGACCCATCGCCGTTTTGAGTAATTGGCATATTTTCGGTATAAAAAGTCGGAATTTGAAACTGAAAATAGGTGCAGAGAGTCAGAATTCGGCTCAAAAATCACGCTTTGGAGTCAAATTTCCGATATTTCAGACATTTTAAAAACTGCAGAGGGGTTTGGACAAAATATGACCCATCGCCGTTTTCAGTAATTGGCATATTTTCGGTATGAAACTTCGTAATTTGAAACTGAAAATAGGTGCAGAGAGTCAGAATTCGGCTCAAAGATCACGCTCAGGAGTCAAATATCCGACATTTCAGACATTTTGAAAACTGCAGGGGGGTTTGGGCAAAATATTAGTCATCGCCGTTTTCAGTAATTGTCATATTTTCGGTATAAAAAGTCGTAATTTGAAACTGAAATTAGGTGCAGAGAGTCAGAATTCGGATAAAAAATCACGCTCTGCAGTCAAATTTCCGACATTTCAGACATTTTGAAAACTGCAGGGGGGTTTGGGCAAAATATGAACCATCGCCGTTTTCAGTAATTGGCATATTTTCGGTATAAAAAGTCGTAATTTGAAACTGAAAATAGGTGCAGAGAGTCAGAATTCGGATAAAAAATCACGCTCTGCAGTCAAATTTCCGACATTTCAGACATTTTGAAAACTGCAGGGGGGTTTGGGCAAAATATGAACCATCGCCGTTTACAGTAATTGGCATATTTTCGGTATGAAACGTCGTAATTTGAAACTGAAAATACGTACAGAGAGTCAGAATTCGGCTCAAAAATCACGCTCAGGAGTCAAATTTCCGACATTTCCGACATTTTAAAAACTGCAGGGGGGTTTGGGCAAAATATTACCCATCGCCGTTTACAGTAATTGGCATATTTTCGGTATGAAACGTCGTAATTTGAAACTGAAAATAGGTGCAGAGAGTCAGAATTCGGCTCAAAAATCACGCTTAGGAGTCAAATGTCCGACATTTCATACATTTGAAAAACTGTAGGGGGGTTTGGGCAAAATATGACCCATCGCCGAATTCAGTAATTGGCATATTTTCGGTATGGAACGTCGTAATTTGAAACTGAAAATAAGTGCAGAGAGTCAGAATTCGGCTCAAAAATCACGCTCAGGAGTCAAATTTCCGGCATTTCAGACATTTTGAAAACTGCAGGGGGGTTTGGGCAAAATATGACCCATCGCCGTTTTGAGTAATTGGCATATTTTCGGTATAAAAAGTCGTAATTTGAAACTGAAAATAGGTGCAGAGAGTCAGAATTCGGCTCAAAAATCACGCTTAGGAGTCAAATTTCCGATATTTCAGACATTTTAAAAACTGCAGAGGGGTTTGGACAAAATATGACCCATCGCCGTTTTCAGTAATTGGCATATTTTCGGTATGAAACTTCGTAATTTGAAACTGAAAATAGGTGCAGAGAGTCAGAATTCGGCTCAAAGATCACGCTCAGGAGTCAAATATCCGACATTTCAGACATTTTGAAAACTGCAGGGGGGTTTGGGCAAAATATTAGCCATCGCCGTTTTCAGTAATTGTCATATTTTCGGTATAAAAAGTCGTAATTTGAAACTGAAATTAAGTGCAGAGAGTCAGAATTCGGATAAAAAATCAGGCTCAAGAGTCAAATTTCCAACATTTCAGACATTTTAATAACTGCAGGGGGGTTTGGGCAAAATATGACCCTTCGCCGTTTTCAGTAATTGGCATATTTTCGGTATAAAAAGTCGCAATTTGAAACTGAAAATAGGTGCAGAGAGTCAGAATTCGGATAAAAAATCACGCTTAGGAGTCAAATTTCCGACATTTCAGACATTTTGAAAACTGCAGGGGGGTTTGGGCAAAATATGACCCATCGCCTTTTACAGTAATTTTCATATTTTCGGTATGCCTCGTCGTAATATGAAACTGAAAATAGGTGCAGAGAGTCAAAATTCGGCTCAAAAATCACGCTTATGAGTCAAATTTCCGAAATTTCATACATTTTAAAAACTGCAGGGGGGTTTGGGCAAAATATGACCCATCGCCGTTTTCAGTAATTGGCATATTTTCGGTATGAAACGTCGTAATTTGAAACTGAAAATAGGTGCAGAGAGTCAGAATTCGGCTCAAAAATCATGCTCAGGAGTCAAATTTCCGACATTTCAGACATTTTGAAAACTGCAGGGGGGTTTGGGGAAAATATGACCAATCGCCGTTTACAGTAATTGGCATATTTTCGGTATGAAACGTCGTAATTTGAAATTGAAAATAGGTGCAGAGAGTCAGAATTCGGCTCAAAAATCACGCTCAGGAGTCAAATTTCCGACATTTCAGACATTTTGAAAACTGCAGGGGGGTTTGGGCAAAATATGACCCATCGCCGTTTTCAGTAATTGGCATATTTTCGGTATAAAAAGACGTAATTTGAAACTCAAAATAGGTGCAGACAGTCAGAATTCGGATAAAAAATCACGCTTAGGAGTCAAATTTCCGGCATTTCAGACATTTTGAAAACTGCAGGGGGGTTTGGGCAAAATATGACCCATCGCCGTTTTCAGTAATTGGCATATTTTCGGTATAAAAAGACGTAATTTGAAACTCAAAATAGGTGCAGACAGTCAGAATTCGGCTCAAAGATCACGCTCAGGAGTCAAATATCCGACATTTCAGACATTTTGAAAACTGCAGGGGGGTTTGGGCAAAATATTAGCCATCGCCGTTTTCAGTAATTGTCATATTTTCGGTATAAAAAGTCGTAATTTGAAACTGAAATTAAGTGCAGAGAGTCAGAATTCGGATAAAAAATCAGGCTCAAGAGTCAAATTTCCAACATTTCAGACATTTTAATAACTGCAGAGGGGTTTGGGCAAAATATGACCCTTCGCCGTTTTCAGTAATTGGCATATTTTCGGTATAAAAAGTCGCAATTTAAACTGAAAATAGGTGCAGAGAGTCAGAATTCGGATAAAAAATCACGCTTAGGAGTCAAATTTCCGACATTTCAGACATTTTGAAAACTGCAGGGGGGTTTGGGCAAAATATGACCCATCGCCTTTTACAGTAATTTTCATATTTTCGGTATGCCTCGTCGTAATATGAAACTGAAAATAGGTGCAGAGAGTCAAAATTCGGCTCAAAAATCACGCTTATGAGTCAAATTTCCGAAATTTCATACATTTTAAAAACTGCAGGGGGGTTTGGGCAAAATATGACCCATCGCCGTTTTCAGTAATTGGCATATTTTCGGTATGAAACGTCGTAATTTGAAACTGAAAATAGGTGCAGAGAGTCAGAATTCGGCTCAAAAATCATGCTCAGGAGTCAAATTTCCGACATTTCAGACATTTTGAAAACTGCAGGGGGGTTTGGGTAAAATATGACCAATCGCCGTTTACAGTAATTGGCATATTTTCGGTATGAAACGTCGTAATTTGAAATTGAAAATAGGTGCAGAGAGTCAGAATTCGGCTCAAAAATCACGCCTAGGAGTCAAATTTCCGACATTTCAGACATTTTGAAAACTGCAGGGGGGTTTGGGCAAAATATGACCCATCGCCGTTTTCAGTAATTGGCATATTTTCGGTATAAAAAGACGTAATTTGAAACTCAAAATAGGTGCAGACAGTCAGAATTCGGATAAAAAATCACGCTTAGGAGTCAAATTTCCGGCATTTCAGACATTTTGAAAACTGCAGGGGGGTTTGGGCAAAATATGACCCATCGCCGAATTCAGTAATTGGCATATTTTCGGTATGGAACGTCGTAATTTGAAACTGAAAATAAGTGCAGAGAGTCAGAATTCGGCTCAAAAATCACGCTCAGGAGTCAAATTTCCGGCATTTCAGACATTTTGAAAACTGCAGGGGGGTTTGGGCAAAATATGACCCATCGCCGTTTTGAGTAATTGGCATATTTTCGGTATAAAAAGTCGTAATTTGAAACTGAAAATAGGTGCAGAGAGACAGAATTCGGCTCAAAAATCACGCTTAGGAGTCAAATTTCCGATATTTCAGACATTTTAAAAACTGCAGGGGGGTTTGGGCAAAATATTAGCCATCGCCGTTTTCAGTAATTGTCATATTTTCGGTATAAAAAGTCGTAATTTGAAACTGAAATTAGGTGCAGAGTCAGAATTCGGATAAAAAATCAGGCTCAAGAGTCAAATTTCCAACATTTCAGACATTTTAAAACCTGCAAGGGGGTTTGGGCAAAATATGACCCTTCGCCGTTTTCAGTAATTGGCATATTTTCGGTATGAAACGTCGTAATTTGAAACTGAAAATAGGTGCAGAGAGTCAGAATTCGGCTCAAAAATCATGCTCAGGAGTCAAATTTCCGACATTTCAGACATTTTGAAAACTGCAGGGGGGTTTGGGTAAAATATGACCAATCGCCGTTTTCAGTAATTGGCATATTTTCGGTATGAAACGTCGTAATTTGAAACTGAAAATAGGTACAGAGAGTCAGAATTCGGCTCAAAAATCACGCTCAGGAGTCAAATTTCCGACATTTCCGACATTTTAAAAACTGCAGGGGGGTTTGGGCAAAATATTACCCATCGCCGTTTACAGTAATTGGCATATTTTCGGAATGAAACGTCGTAATTTGAAACTGAAAATAGGTGCAGAGAGTCAGAATTCGGCTCAAAAATCACGCTTAGGAGTCAAATGTCCGACATTTCATACATTTTAAAAACTATAGGGGGGTTTGGGCAAAATATGACCCGTCGCCGTTTTGAGTAATTGGCATATTTTCGGTATAAAAATCATAATTTGAAACTGAAAATAGGTGCAGAGAGTCAGAATTCGGCTCAAAAATCACGCTTAGGAGTCAAATTTCTGATATTTCAGACATTTTAAAAACTGCAGGGGGGTTTGGGCAAAATATTAGCCATCGCCGTTTTCAGTAATTGTCATATTTTCGGTATAAAAAGTCGTAATTTGAAACTGAAATTAGGTGCAGAGAGTCAGAATTCGGATAAAAAATCAGGCTCAAGAGTCAAATTTCCAACATTTCAGACATTTTAATAACTGCAGGGGGGTTTGGGCAAAATATGACCCTTCGCCGTTTTTAGTAATTGGCATATTTTCGGTATAAAAAGTCGTAATTTGAAACTGAAAATAGGTGCAGAGAGTCAGACTTCGGATAAAAAATCACGCTCTGCAGTCAAATTTCCGACATTTCAGACATTTTGAAAACTGCAGGGGGGTTTGGGCAAAATATGAACCATCGCCGTTTACAGTAATTGGCATATTTTCGGTTAGAAACGTCGTAATTTGAAACTGAAAATACGTACAGAGAGTCAGAATTCGGCTCAAAAATCATGCTCAGGAGTCAAATTTCCGACATTTCCGACATTTTAAAAACTGCAGGGGGGTTTGGGCAAAATATTACCCATCGCCGTTTTCAGTAATTGGCATAATTTCGGTATGAAACGTCGTAATTTGAAACTGAAAATAGGTACAGAGAGTCAGAATTCGGCTCAAAAATCACGCTCAGGAGTCAAATTTCCGACATTTCCGACATTTTAAAAACTGCAGGGGGGTTTGGGCAAAATATTACCCATCGCCGTTTACAGTAATTGGCATATTTTCGGTATGAAACGTCGTAATTTGAAACTGAAAATAGGTGCAGAGAGTCAGAATTCGGCTCAAAAATCACGCTTAGGAGTCAAATGTCCGACATTTCATACATTTTAAAAACTGTAGGGGGGTTTGGGCAAAATATGACCCATCGCCGAATTCAGCAATTGACATATTTTCGGTATGGAACGTCGTAATTTGAAACTGAAAATAAGTGCAGAGAATCAGAATTCGGCTCAAAAATCACGCTCAGGAGTCAAATTTCCGGCATTTCAGACATTTTGAAAACTGCAGGGGTGTTTGGGCAAAATATGACCCATCGCTGTTTTGAGTAATTGGCATATTTTCGGTATAAAAAGTCGTAATTTGAAACTGAAAATAGGTGCAGAGAGTCAGAATTCGGCTCAAAAATCACGCTTAGGAGTCAAATTTCCGATATTTCAGACATTTTAAAAACTGCAGAGGGGTTTGGACAAAATATGACCCATCGCCGTTTTCAGTAATTGGCATATTTTCGGTATGAAACTTCGTAATTTGAAACTGAAAATAGGTGCAGAGAGTCAGAATTCGGCTCAAAGATCACGCTCAGGAGTCAAATATCCGACATTTCAGACATTTTGAAAACTGCAGGGGGGTTTGGGCAAAATATTAGCCATCGCCGTTTTCAGTAATTGTCATATTTTCGGTATAACAAGTCGTAATTTGAAACTGAAATTAGGTCCAGAGAGTCAGAATTCGGATAAAAAATCAGGCTCAAGAGTCAAATTTCCAACATTTCAGACATTTTAATAACTGCAGGGGGGTTTGGGCAAAATATGACCCTTCGCCGTTTTCAGTAATTGGCATATTTTCGGTATAAAAAGTCGTAATTTGAAACTGAAAATAGGTGCAGAGAGTCAGAATTCGGATAAAAAATCACGCTTAGGAGTCAAATTTCCGACATTTCAGACATTTTGAAAACTGCAGGGGGGTTTGGGCAAAATATGACCCATCGCCTTTTACAGTAATTTTCATATTTTCGGTATGCCTCTTCGTAATATGAAACTGAAAATAGGTGCAGAGAGTCAAAATTCGGCTCAAAAATCACGCTTATGAGTCAAATTTCCGAAATTTCATACATTTTAAAAACTGCAGGGGGGTTTGGGCAAAATATGACCCATCGCCGTTTTCAGTAATTGGCATATTTTCGGTATGAAACGTCGTAATTTGAAACTGAAAATAGGTGCAGAGAGTCAAAATTCGGCTCAAAAATCATGCTCAGGAGTCAAATTTCCGACATTTCAGACATTTTGAAAACTGCAGGGGGGTTTGGGTAAAATATGACCAATCGCCGTTTACAGTAATTGGCATATTTTCGGTATGAAACGTCGTAATTTGAAATTGAAAATAGGTGCAGAGAGTCAGAATTCGGCTATAAAATCACGCTCAGGAGTCAAATTTCCGACATTTCAGACATTTTGAAAACTGCAGGGGGGTTTGGGCAAAATATGACCTATCGCCTTTTAGTAATTGGCATATTTTCGGTATGAAACGTCGTAATTTGAAACTGAAAATAGGTGCAGAGAGTCAGCATTCGGCTCAAAAATCACGCTCAGGAGTCAAATTTCCGACATTTCAGACATTTTGAAAACTGCAGGGGGGTTTGGGCAAAATATGACCCATCGCCGAATTCAGTAATTGGCATATTTTCGGTATGGAACGTCGTAATTTGAAACTGAAAATAAGTGCAGAAAGTCAGAGTTCGGCTCAAAAATCACGCTCAGGAGTCAAATTTCCGGCATTTCAGACATTTTGAAAGCTGCAGGGGGGTTTGGGCAAAATATGACCCATCGCCGTTTTGAGTAATTGGCATATTTTCGGTATAAAAAGCCGTAATTTGAAACTGAAAATAGGTGCAGAGAGTCAGACTTCGGCTCAAAAATCACGCTTAGGAGTCAAATTTCCGATATTTCAGACATTTTAAAAACTGCAGGGGGGTTTGGGCAAAATATTAGCCATCGCCGTTTTCAGTAATTGTCATATTTTCGGTATAAAAAGTCGTAATTTGAAATTGAAATTAGGTGCAGAGAGTCAGAATTCGGATAAAAAATCAGGCTCAAGAGTCAAATTTCCAACATTTCAGACATTTTAATAACTGCAGGGGGGTTTGGGCAAAATATGACCCTTCGCCGTTTTCAGTAATTGACATATTTTCGGTATAAAAAGTCGTAATTTGAAACTGAAAATAGGTGCAGAGAGTCAGAATTCGGATAAAAAATCACGCTCTGCAGTCAAATTTCCGACATTTCAGACATTTTGAAAACTGCAGGGGGGTTTGGGCAAAATATGAACCATCGCCGTTTACAGTAATTGGCATATTTTCGGTATGAAACGTCGTAATTTGAAACTGAAAATACGTACAGAGAGTCAGAATTCGGCTCAAAAATCACGCTCAGGAGTCAAATTTCCGACATTTCCGACATTTCAAAAACTGCAGGGGGGTTTGGGCAAAATATTACCCATCGCCGTTTACAGTAATTGGCATATTTTCGGTATGAAACGTCGTAATTTGAAACTGAAAATAGGTGCAGAGAGTCAGAATTCGGCTCAAAAATCACGCTTAGGAGTCAAATGTCCGACATTTCATACATTTTAAAAACTGCAGGGGGGTTTGGGCAAAATATGACCCATCGCCGAATTCAGTAATTGGCATATTTTCGGTATGGAACGTCGTAATTTGAAACTGAAAATAAGTGCAGAGAGTCAGAATTCGGCTCAAAAATCACGCTCAGGAGTCAAATTTCCGGCATTTCAGACATTTTGAAAACTGCAGGGGGGTTTGGGCAAAATATGACCCATCGCCGTTTTGAGTATTTGGCATATTTTCGGTATAAAAAGACGTAATTTGAAACTGAAAAAAGGTGCAGAGAGTCAGAATTCGGCTCAAAAATCACGCTTAGGAGTCAAATTTCCGATATTTCAGACATTTTAAAAACTGCAGAGGGGTTTGGACAAAATATGACCCATCGCCGTTTTCAGTAATTGGCATATTTTCGGTATGAAACTTCGTAATTTGAAACTGAAAATAGGTGCAGAGAGTCAGAATTCGGCTCAAAGATCACGCTCAGGAGTCAAATATCCGACATTTCAGACATTTTGAAAACTGCAGGGGGGTTTGGGCAAAATATTAGCCATCCCCGTTTTCAGTAATTGTCATATTTTCGGTATAAAAAGTCGTAATTTGAAACTGAAATTAGGTGCAGAGAGTCAGAATTCGGATAAAAAATCAGGGTCAAGAGTCAAATTTCCAACATTTCAGACATTTTAATAACTGCAGGGGGGTTTGGGCAAAATATGACCCTTCGCCGTTTTCAGTAATTGGCATATTTTCGGTATAAAAAGTCGTAATTTGAAACTGAAAATAGGTGCAGAGAGTCAGAATTCGGATAGAAAATCACGCTTAGGAGTCAAATTTCCGACATTTCAGACATTTTGAAAACTGCAGGGGGGTTTGGGCAAAATATGACCCATCGCCTTTTACAGTAATTTTCATATTTTCGGTATACCTCGTCGTAATATGAAACTGAAAATAGGTGCAGAGAGTCAAAATTCGGCTCAAAAATCACGCTTATGAGTCAAATTTCCGAAATTTCATACATTTTAAAAACTGCAGGGGGGTTTGGGCAAAATATGACTCATCGCCGTTTTCAGTAATTGGCATATTTTCGGAATGAAACGTCGTAATTTGAAACTGAAAATAGGTGCAGAGAGTCAGAATTCGGCTATAAAATCACGCTCAGGAGTCAAATTTCCGACATTTCAGACATTTTGAAAACTGCAGGGGGGTTTGGGCAAAATATGACCCATCGCCTTTTAGGAATTGGCATATTTTCGGTATGAAACGTCGTAATTTGAAACTGAAAATAGGTGCAGAGAGTCAGAATTCGGCTAAAAAATCACGCTCAGGAGTCAAATTTCCGACATTTCAGACATTTTGAAAACTGCAGGGGGGTTTGGGCAAAATATGACCCATCGCCGTTTTAAGTAATTGGCATATTTTCGGTATAAAAAGACGTAATTTGAAACTCAAAATAGGTGCAGAGAGTCAGAATTCGGATAAAAAATCACGCTTAGGAGTCAAATTTCCGACATTTCCGACATTTTGAAAACTGCAGGGGGGTTTGGGCAAAATATGACCCATCGCCGTTTCAGTAATTGGCATATTTTCGGTATGAAACGTCGTAATTTGAAACAGAAAATAGGTGCAGAGAGATGGAATTCGGCTCAAAAATCACGCTCAGGAGTCAAATTTCCGACATTTCAGACATTTTGAAAACTGCAGGCGCGTTTGGGCAAAATATGACCCATCGCCGTTTTCAGTAATTGGCATATTTTCGGTATGAAACGTCGTAATTTGAAACTGAAAATAGGAGCAGAGAGTCAGAATTCGGCTCAAAAATCACGATCAGGAGTCAAATTTCCGACATTTCAGACATTTTGAAAACTGCAGGGGGGTTTGGGCAAAATATTAGCCATCGCCGTTTTCAGTAATTGTCATATTTTCGGTATAAAAAGTCGTAATTTGAAACTGAAATTAGGTGCAGAGAGTCAGATTTCGGATAGAAAATCAGGCTCAAGAGTCAAATTTCCAACATTTCAGACATTTTAATAACTGCAGGGGGGTTTGGGCAAAATATGACCCTTCGCCGTTTTCAGTAATTGGCATATTTTCGGTATAAAAAGTCGTAATTTGAAACTGAAAATAGGTGCAGAGAGTCAGAATTCGGATAAAAAATCACGCTTAGGAGTCAAATTTCCGACATTTCAGACATTTTGAAAACTGCAGGGGGGTTTGGGCAAAATATGACCCATCGCCTTTTACAGTAATTTTCATATTTTCGGTATGCCTCTTCGTAATATGAAACTGAAAATAGGTGCAGAGAGTCAAAATTCGGCTCAAAAATCACGCTTATGAGTCAAATTTCCGAAATTTCATACATTTTAAAAACTGCAGGGGGGTTTGGGCAAAATATGACCCATCGCCGTTTTCAGTAATTGGCATGTTTTCGGTATGAAACGTCGTAATTTGAAACTGAAAATAGGTGCAGAGAGTCAAAATTCGGCTCAAAAATCGTGCTCAGGAGTCAAATTTCCGACATTTCAGACATTTTGAAAACTGCAGGGGGGTTTGGGTAAAATATGACCAATCGCCGTTTACAGTAATTGGCATATTTTCGGTATGAAACGTCGTAATTTGAAATTGAAATTGGGTGCAGAGAGTCAGAATTCGGCTATAAAATCACGCTCAGGAGTCAAATTTCCGACATTTCAGACATTTTGAAAACTGCAGGGGGGTTTGGGCAAAATATGACCTATTGCCTTTTAGTAATTGGCATATTTTCGGTATGAAACGTCGTAATTTGAAACTGAAAATAGGTGCAGAGAGTCAGAATTCGGCTCAAAAATCACGCTCAGGAGTCAAATTTCCGACATTTCAGACATTTTGAAAACTGCAGGGGGGTTTGGGCAAAATATGACCCATCGCCGAATTCAGTAATTGGCATATTTTCGGTATGGAACGTCGTAATTTGAAACTGAAAATAAGTGCAGAAAGTCAGAGTTCGGCTCAAAAATCACGCTCAGGAGTCAAATTTCCGGCATTTCAGACATTTTGAAAACTGCAGGGGGGTTTGGGCAAAATATGACCCATCGCCGTTTTGAGTAATTGGCATATTTTCGGTATAAAAAGCCGTAATTTGAAACTGAAAATAGGTGCAGAGAGTCAGAATTCGGCTCAAAAATCACGCTTAGGAGTCAAATTTCCGATATTTCAGACATTTTAAAAACTGCAGGGGGGTTTGGGCAAAATATTAGCCATCGCCGTTTTCAGTAATTGTCATATTTTCGGTATAAAAAGTCGTAATTTGAAATTGAAATTAGGTGCAGAGAGTCAGAATTCGGATAAAAAATCAGGCTCAAGAGTCAAATTTCCAACATTTCAGACATTTTAATAACTGCAGGGGGGTTTGGGCAAAATATGACCCTTCGCCGTTTTCAGTAATTGACATATTTTCGGTATAAAAAGTCGTAATTTGAAACTGAAAATAGGTGCAGAGAGTCAGATTTCGGATAAAAAATCACGCTCTGCAGTCAAATTTCCGACATTTCAGACATTTTGAAAACTGCAGGGGGGTTTGGGCAAAATATGAACCATCGCCGTTTACAGTAATTGGCCTATTTTCGGTATGAAACGTCGTAATTTGAAACTGAAAATACGTACAGAGAGTCAGAATTCGGCTAAAAAATCACGCTCAGGAGTCAAATTTCCGACATTTCCGACATTTTAAAAACTGCAGGGGGGTTTGGGCAAAATATTACCCATCACTGTTTACAGTAATTGGCATATTTTCGGTATGAAACGTCGTAATTTGAAACTGAAAATAGGTGCAGAGAGTCAGAATTCGGCTCAAAAATCACGCTTAGGAGTCAAATGTCCGACATTTCATACATTTTAAAAACTGCAGGGGGGTTTGGGCAAAATATGACCCATCGCCGTTTTGAGTATTTGGCATATTTTCGGTATAAAAAGACGTAATTTGAAACTGAAAATAGGTGCAGAGAGTCAGAATTTGGCTCAAAAATCACGCTTAGGAGTCAAATTTCCGATATTTCAGACATTTTAAAAACTGCAGAGGGGTTTGGACAAAATATGACCCATCGCCGTTTTCAGTAATTGGCATATTTTCGGTATGAAACTTCGTAATTTGAAACTGAAAATAGGTGCAGAGAGTCAGAATTCGGCTCAAAGATCACGCTCAGGAGTCAAATATCCGACATTTCAGACATTTTGAAAACTGCAGGGGGGTTTGGGCAAAATATTAGCCATCGCCGTTTTCAGTAATTGTCATATTTTCGGTATAAAAAGTCGTAATTTGAAACTGAAATTAGGTGCAGAGAGTCAGAATTCGGATAAAAAATCAGGCTCAAGAGTCAAATTTCCAACATTTCAGACATTTTAATAACTGCAGGGGGGTTTGGGCAAAATATGACCCTTCGCCGTTTTCAGTAATTGGCATATTTTCGGTATAAAAAGTCGTAATTTGAAACTGAAAATAGGTGCAGAGAGTCAGAATTCGGATAGAAAATCACGCTTAGGAGTCAAATTTCCGACATTTCAGACATTTTGAAAACTGCAGGGGGGTTTGGGCAAAATATGACCCATCGCCTTTTACAGTAATTTTCATATTTTCGGTATACCTCGTCGTAATATGAAACTGAAAATAGGTGCAGAGAGTCAATATTCGGCTCAAAAATCACGCTTATGAGTCAAATTTCCGAAATTTCATACATTTTAAAAACTGCAGGGGGGTTTGGGCAAAATATGACTCATCGCCGTTTTCAGTAATTGGCATATTTTCGGAATGAAACGTCGTAATTTGAAACTGAAAATAGGTGCAGAGAGTCAGAATTCGGCTATAAAATCACGCTCAGGAGTCAAATTTCCGACATTTCAGACATTTTGAAAACTGCAGGGGGGTTTGGGCAAAATATGACCCATCGCCTTTTAGGAATTGGCATATTTTCGGTATGAAACGTCGTAATTTGAAACTGAAAATAGGTGCAGAGAGTCAGAATTCGGCTAAAAAATCACGCTCAGGAGTCAAATTTCCGACATTTCAGACATTTTGAAAACTGCAGGGGGGTTTGGGCAAAATATGACCCATCGCCGTTTTCAGTAATTGGCATATTTTCGGTATAAAAAGACGTAATTTGAAACTCAAAATAGGTGCAGAGAGTCAGAATTCGGATAAAAAATCACGCTTAGGAGTCAAATTTCCGACATTTCAGACATTTTGAAAACTGCAGGCGCGTTTGGGCAAAATATGACCCATCGCCGTTTTCAGTAATTGGCATATTTTCGGTATGAAACGTCGTAATTTGAAACTGAAAATAGGTGCAGAGAGTCAAAATTCGGCTCAAAAATCATGCTCAGGAGTCAAATTTCCGACATTTCAGACATTTTGAAAACTGCAGGGGGGTTTGGGTAAAATATGACCAATCGCCGTTTACAGTAATTGGCATATTTTCGGTATGAAACGTCGTAATTTGAAATTGAAATTAGGTGCAGAGAGTCAGATTTCGGCTATAAAATCACGCTCAGGAGTCAAATTTCCGACATTTCAGACATTTTGAAAACTGCAGGGGGGTTTGGGCAAAATATGACCTATTGCCTTTTAGTAATTGGCATATTTTCGGTATGAAACGTCGTAATTTGAAACTGAAAATAGGTGCAGAGAGTCAGAATTCGGCTCAAAAATCACGCTCAGGAGTCAAATTTCCGACATTTCAGACATTTTGAAAACTGCAGGGGGGTTTGGGCAAAATATGACCCATCGCCGAATTCAGTAATTGGCATATTTTCGGTATGGAACGTCGTAATTTGAAACTGAAAATAAGTGCAGAAAGTCAGAGTTCGGCTCAAAAATCACGCTCAGGAGTCAAATTTCCGGCATTTCAGACATTTTGAAAACTGCAGGGGGGTTTGGGCAAAATATGACCCATCGCCGTTTTGAGTAATTGGCATATTTTCGGTATAAAAAGCCGTAATTTGAAACTGAAAATAGGTGCAGAGAGTCAGAATTCGGCTCAAAAATCACGCTTAGGAGTCAAATTTCCGATATTTCAGACATTTTAAAAACTGCAGGGGGGTTTGGGCAAAATATTAGCCATCGCCGTTTTCAGTAATTGTCATATTTTCGGTATAAAAAGTCGTAATTTGAAATTGAAATTAGGTGCAGAGAGTCAGAATTCGGATAAAAAATCAGGCTCAAGAGTCAAATTTCCAACATTTCAGACATTTTAATAACTGCAGGGGGGTTTGGGCAAAATATGACCCTTCGCCGTTTTCAGTAATTGACATATTTTCGGTATAAAAAGTCGTAATTTGAAACTGAAAATAGGTGCAGAGAGTCAGATTTCGGATAAAAAATCACGCTCTGCAGTCAAATTTCCGACATTTCAGACATTTTGAAAACTGCAGGGGGGTTTGGGCAAAATATGAACCATCGCCGTTTACAGTAATTGGCCTATTTTCGGTATGAAACGTCGTAATTTGAAACTGAAAATACGTACAGAGAGTCAGAATTCGGCTAAAAAATCACGCTCAGGAGTCAAATTTCCGACATTTCCGACATTTTAAAAACTGCAGGGTGGTTTGGGCAAAATATTACCCATCACTGTTTACAGTAATTGGCATATTTTCGGTATGAAACGTCGTAATTTGAAACTGAAAATAGGTGCAGAGAGTCAGAATTCGGCTCAAAAATCACGCTTAGGAGTCAAATGTCCGACATTTCATACATTTTAAAAACTGCAGGGGGGTTTGGGCAAAATATGACCCATCGCCGTTTTGAGTATTTGGCATATTTTCGGTATAAAAAGACGTAATTTGAAACTGAAAATAGGTGCAGAGAGTCAGAATTTGGCTCAAAAATCCCGCTTAGGAGTCAAATTTCCGATATTTCAGACATTTTAAAAACTGCAGAGGGGTTTGGACAAAATATGACCCATCGCCGTTTTCAGTAATTGGCATATTTTCGGTATGAAACTTCGTAATTTGAAACTGAAAATAGGTGCAGAGAGTCAGAATTCGGCTCAAAGATCACGCTCAGGAGTCAAATATCCGACATTTCAGACATTTTGAAAACTGCAGGGGGGTTTGGGCAAAATATTAGCCATCGCCGTTTTCAGTAATTGTCATATTTTCGGTATAAAAAGTCGTAATTTGAAACTGAAATTAGGTGCAGAGAGTCAGAATTCGGATAAAAAATCAGGCTCAAGAGTCAAATGTCCAACATTTCAGACATTTTAATAACTGCAGGGGGGTTTGGGCAAAATATGACCCTTCGCCGTTTTCAGTAATTGGCATATTTTCGGTATAAAAAGTCGTAATTTGAAACTGAAAATAGGTGCAGAGAGTCAGAATTCGGATAGAAAATCACGCTTAGGAGTCAAATTTCCGACATTTCAGACATTTTGAAAACTGCAGGGGGGTTTGGGCAAAATATGACCCATCGCCTTTTACAGTAATTTTCATATTTTCGGTATACCTCGTCGTAATATGAAACTGAAAATAGGTGCAGAGAGTCAATATTCGGCTCAAAAATCACGCTTATGAGTCAAATTTCCGAAATTTCATACATTTTAAAAACTGCAGGGGGGTTTGGGCAAAATATGACTCATCGCCGTTTTCAGTAATTGGCATATTTTCGGAATGAAACGTCGTAATTTGAAACTGAAAATAGGTGCAGAGAGTCAGAATTCGGCTATAAAATCACGCTCAGGAGTCAAATTTCCGACATTTCAGACATTTTGAAAACTGCAGGGGGGTTTGGGCAAAATATGACCCATCGCCTTTTAGGAATTGGCATATTTTCGGTATGAAACGTCGTAATTTGAAACTGAAAATAGGTGCAGAGAGTCAGAATTCGGCTAAAAAATCACGCTCAGGAGTCAAATTTCCGACATTTCAGACATTTTGAAAACTGCAGGGGGGTTTGGGCAAAATATGACCCATCGCCGTTTTCAGTAATTGGCATATTTTCGGTATAAAAAGACGTAATTTGAAACTCAAAATAGGTGCAGAGAGTCAGAATTCGGATAAAAAATCACGCTTAGGAGTCAAATTTCCGACATTTCAGACATTTTGAAAACTGCAGGCGCGTTTGGGCAAAATATGACCCATCGCCGTTTTCAGTAATTGGCATATTTTCGGTATGAAACGTCGTAATTTGAAACTGAAAATAGGAGCAGAGAGTCAGAATTCGGCTCAAAAATCACGATCAGGAGTCAAATTTCCGACATTTCAGACATTTTGAAAACTGCAGGGGGGTTTGGGCAAAATATGACCCATCGCCTTTTACAGTAATTGGCATATGTTCGGTATGAAACGTCGTAATTTGAAACTGAAAATAGGTGCAGAGAGATGGAATTCGGCTCAAAAATCACGCTCAGGAGTCAAATTTCCGACATTTCAGACATTTTGAAAACTGCAGGGGCGTTTGGGCAAAATATGACCCATCGCCGTTTTTAGTAATTGGCATATTTTCGGTATGAAACGTCGTAATTTGAAACTGAAAATAGGTGCAGAGAGTCAGAATTCGGCTCAAAAATCACGATCAGGAGTCAAATTTCCGACATTTCAGACATTTTGAAAACTGCAGGGGGGTTTTGGCAAAATATGACCCATCGCCGTTTTCGGTAATTGGCATATTTTCGGTATAAAAAGTCGTAATTTGAAACTGAAAACAGGTGCACAGAGTCAGAATTCGGATAAAAAATCACGCTCAGGAGTCAAATTTCCGACATTTCAGACATTTTGAAAACTGCAGTGGGGTTTGGGCAAAATATGACCCGTCGCCGTTTTTAGTAATTGGCATATTTTCGGTATAAAAAGTCGTAATTCGAAACTGAAAATAGGTGCAGAGAGTCAGAATTCGGATAAAAAATCACGCTCAGGAGTCAAATTTCCGACATTTCAGACATTTTGAAAATTGCAGGGGGGTTTGGGCAAAATATGACCCATCGCCGTTTACAGTAATTGGCATATTTTAGGTATGAAACGTCGCAATTTGAAACTGAAAATAGGTGCAGAGAGACAGAAATCGGCTCAAAAATCACGCTTAGGATTCAAATTTCCGACATTTCATACATTTTAAAAACTGCAGGGGGGTTTGTGCAAAATATGACCCATCGCTGTTTTCAGTAATTGGAATATTTTCGGTATGAAACGTCGTAATTTGAAACTGAAAATAGGTGCAGAGAGTCAGAATGCGACTCAAAAATCACGCTCAGGTGTCAAATTTCCGACATTTCAGACATTTTGAAAACTGCAGGGGGGTTTGGGCAAAATATGACCCATCGCCGTTTTCAGTAATTGGCATATTTTCGGTATAAAAAGTCGTAATTTGAAACTGAAAATAGGTGCAAAGAGTCAGAATTCGGATAAAAAATCACGCTTATGAGTAAAATTTCCGACATTTCAGACATTTTGAAAACTGCAGGGGTGTTTGGGCAAAATATGAACCATCGCCGTTTACAGTAATTGGCATATTTTCGGTATGAAACGTCGTAATTTGAAACTGAAAATACGTACAGGGAGTCAGAATTCGGCTCAAAAATCACGCTCAGGAGTCAAATTTCCGACATTTCCGACATTTTAAAAACTGCAGGGGGGTTTGGGCAAAATATGACCCATCGCTGTTTTCAGTAATTGGCATATTTTCGGTATGAAACGTCGTAATTTGAAACTGAAAATAGGTGCAGAGAGTTTTAATTCAGCTCAAAAATCACGCTCAGGAGTCAAATTTCCGACATTTCAGACATTTTGAAAACTGCAGGGGCGTTTGGGCAAAATATGACCCATCGCCGTTTTCAGTAATTGGCATATTTTCGGTATAAAAAGGCCTAATTTGAAACTGAAAAGTGGTGCAGAGAGTCAGAATTCGGCTCAAAAATCACGCTCAGGAGTCAAATTTCCGACATTTCAGACATTTTGAAAACTGCAGGGGGGTTCGGGCAAAATATGACCCATCGCCGTTTTTAGTAATTGGCATATTTTCAGTATAAAAAGTCGTAATTTGAAACTGAAAATAGGTGCAGAGAGTCAGAATTCGGATAAAAAATCACGCTCAGGAGTCATATTTCCGACATTTCAGACATTTTGAAAACTGCAGGGGGGTTTGGGCAAAATATGACCCATCGCTGTTTACAGTAATTGGCATATTTTCGGTATGAAACGTCGTAATTTGAAACTGAAAATAGGTGCAGAGAGACAGAATTCGGCTCAAAAATCACGCTTAGGATTCAAATTTCCGACATTTCATACATTTTAAAAACTGTAGGGGGGTTTGTGCAAAATATGACCCATCGCTGTTTTCAGTAATTGGAATATTTTCGGTATGAAACGTCGTAATTTGAAACTGAAAATAGGTGCAGAGAGTCCGAATTCGACTCAAAAATCACGCTCAGGTGTCAAATTTCCGACATTTCAGACATTTTGAAAACTGAAGGGGGGTTTGGGCAAAATATGACCCAACGCCGTTTTCAGTAATTGGCATATTTTCGGTATAAAAAGTCGTAATTTGAAACTGAAAATAGGTGCAGAGAGTTAGAATTCGGATAAAAAATCACGCTTATGAGTAAAATTTCCGACATTTCAGACATTTTGAAAACTGCAGGGGTGTTTGGGCAAAATATGAACCATCGCTGTTTACAGTAATTGGCATATTTTCGGTATGAAACGTTGTAATTTGAAACTGAAAATACGTACAGAGAGTCAGAATTCGGCTCAAAAATCACGCTCAGGAGTCAAATTTCCGACATTTCCGACATTTTAAAAACTGCAGGGGGGTTTGGGCAAAATATGACCCATCGCTGTTTTCAGTAATTGGCATATTTTCGGTATGAAACGTCGTAATTTGAAACTGAAAATAGGTGCAGAGAGTTGGAATTCGGCTCAAAAATCACGCTCAGGAGTCAAATTACCGACATTTCAGACATTTTGAAAACTGCAGGGGCGTTTGGGCAAAATATGACCTATCGCCGTTTTCAGTAATTGGCATATTTTCGGTATAAAAAAGGCGTAATTTGAAACTGAAAATAGGTGCAGAGAGTCAGAATTCGGCTCAAAAATCACGCTCAGGAGTCAAATTTCCGACATTTCAGACATTTTGAAAACTGCAGGGGGGTTTGGGCAAAATATGACCCATCGCTGTTTACAGTAATTGGCATATTTTTGCTATGAAACGTCGTAATTTGAAACTGAAAATAGGTGCAGAGAGTCAGAATTCGGCTCAAAAATCACGCGCAGGAGTCAAATTTCCGACATTTCAGACGTTTTAAAAACTGCAGGGGGTTGAGGGTTTGGGCAAAATGTGACCCATCGCCGTGTACAGTAATTGGCATATTTTCGGAATGAAATGTCGTAATTTGAAACTGAAAATAGGTCTAGAGAGTCAGAATTCGGCTCAAAAATCACGCTCAGGAGTCAAATTTCCGACATTTCAGACATTTTGAAAACTGCAGGGGGGTTTGGCCAAAATATGACCCATCGTTGTTTTCAGTAATTGGCATATTTTCGGTATAAAAAGTCGTAATTTGAAACTGAAAATAGGTGCAGAGAGTCAGAATTCAGATAGAAAATCACGCTCAGGAGTCAAATTTCCGACATTTCAGACATTTTGAAAACTGCAGGGGGGTTTGGGCAAAATATAACCCATCGCCGTGAACAGTAATTGGCATATTTTCGGTATGAAACGTCGTAATTTGAAACTGAAAATAGGTGCAGAGAGTCAGAATTCGGCTCAAAAATCACGCTCAGGAGTCAAATTTCCGATATTTCAGACATTTTAAAAACTGCAGAGGGGTTTGGACAAAATATGACCCATCGCTGTTTTCAGTAATTGGCATATTTTCGGTATGAAACTTCGTAATTTGAAACTGAAAATAGGTGCAGAGAGTCAGAATTCGGCTCAAAGATCACGCTCAGGAGTCAAATATTCGACATTTCAGACATTTTGAAAACTGCAGGGGGGTTTGGGCAAAATATTAGCCATCGCCGTTTTCAGTAATTGTCATATTTTCGGTATAAAAAGTCGTAATATGAAACTGAAATTAGGTGCAGAGAGTCAGAATTCGGATAAAAAATCAGGCTCAGAAGTCAAATTTCCAACATTTCAGACATTTTAATAACAGCAGGGGGGTTTGGGCAAAATATGACCAATCGCCGTTTTCAGTAATTGGCATATTTTCGGTATAAAAATTCGTAATTTGAAACTGAAAATAGGTGCAGAGAGTCAGAATTCGGATAAAAAATCACGTTTAGGAGTCAAATTTCCGACATTTCAGCCATTTTGAAAACTGCAGGGGGGTTTGGGCAAAATATGACCCATCGCCTATTACAGTAATTGGCATATTTTCGGTATGCCTCGTCGTAATATGAAACTGAAAATAGGTGCAGAGAGTCAGAATTCGGCTCAAAAATCAAGCTTATGAGTCAAATTTCCGACATTTCATACATTTTAAAAACTGCAGGGGGGTTTGGGCAAAATATGACCCATCGCCGTTTTCAGTAATTGGCATATTTTCGGTATGAAACGTCGAAATTTGAAACTAAAAATAGGTGCAGAGAGTCAGAATTCGGCTCAAAAATCATGCTCTAGGAGTCAATTTTCCGACATTTCAAACATTTTGAAAACTGCAGGGGGGTTTACCCAAAATATAACCAATCGCCGTTTACAGTAATTGGCATATGTTCGGTATGAAACGTCGTAATTTGAAACTGAAAATAGGTGCAGAGAGATGGAATTCGGCTCAAAAATCACGCTCAGGAGTCAAATTTCCGACATTTCAGACATTTTGAAAACTGCAGGGGCGTTTGGGCAAAATATGACCCATCGCCGTTTTTAGTAATTGGCATATTTTCGGTATGAAACGTCGTAATTTGAAACTGAAAATGGGTGCAGAGAGTCTGGATTCGGCTCAAAAATCACGATCAGGAGTCAAATTTCCGACATTTCAGACATTTTGAAAACTGCAGGGGGGTTTGGGCAAAATATGACCCATCGCCGTTAACAGTAATTGGCATATTTTCGGTATAAAAATTCGTAATTTGAAACTGAAAACAGGTGCACAAAGTCAGAATTCGGATAAAAAATCACGTTCAGGAGTCAAATTTCCGACATTTCAGACATTTTGAAAACTGCAGTGGGGTTTGGGCAAAATATGACCCATCGCAGTTTTTAGTAATTGGCATATTTTCGGTATAAAAAGTCGTAATTTGAAACTGAAAATAGGTGCAGAGAGTCAGAATTCGGATAAAAAATCACGCTCAGGAGTCAAATTTCCGACATTTCAGACATTTTGAAAACTGCAGGGGGGTTTGGGCAAAATATGACCCATCGCCGTTAACAGTAATTGGCATATTTTCGGTATAAAAAGTCGTAAATTGAAACTAAAAATAGGTGCAGAGAGTCGGAATTCGGCTCAAAAATCACGCTTAGGATTCAAATTTCCGACATTTCATACATTTTAAAAACTGCAGGGGGGGTTTGTGCAAAATATGACCCATCGCTGTTTTCAGTAATTGGAATATTTTCGGTATGAAACGTCGTAATTTGACACTGAAAATAGGTGCAGAGAGTCAGAATTCGGCTCAAAAATCACGCTCAGGAGTCAAATTTCCGACATTTCAGATATTTTGAAAACTGCAGGGGGGTTTGGGCAAAATATGACCCATCGCCGTTTTCAGTAATTGGCATATTTTCGGTATGAAACGTCGTAATTTGAAACTAAAAATAGGTGCAGAGAGTCAGAATTCGGCTCAAAAATCATGCTCAGGAGTCAAATTTCCGACATTTCAAACATTTTGAAAACTGCAGGGGGGTTTACGCAAAATATAACCAATCGCCGTTTACAGTAATTGGCATATGTTCGGTATGAAACGTCGTAATTTGAAACTGAAAATAGGTGCAGAGAGATGGAATTCGGCTCAAAAATCACGCTCAGGAGTCAAATTTCCGACATTTCAGACATTTTGAAAACTGCAGGGGCGTTTGGGCAAAATATGACCCATCGCCGTTTTTAGTAATTGGCATATTTTCGGTATGAAACGTCGTAATTTGAAACTGAAAATAGGTGCAGAGAGTCTGGATTCGGCTCAAAAATCACGATCAGGAGTCAAATTTCCGACATTTCAGACATTTTGAAAACTGCAGGGGGGTTTTGGCAAAATATGACCCATCGCCGTTTTCGGTAATTGGCATATTTTCGGTATAAAAATTCGTAATTTGAAACTGAAAACAGGTGCACAGAGTCAGAATTCGGATAAAAAATCACGTTCAGGAGTCAAATTTCCGACATTTCAGACATTTTGAAAACTGCAGTGGGGTTTGGGCAAAATATGACCCATCGCAGTTTTTAGTAATTGGCATATTTTCGGTATAAAAAGTCGTAATTTGAAACTGAAAATAGGTGCAGAGAGTCAGAATTCGGATAAAAAATCACGCTCAGGAGTCAAATTTCCGACATTTCAGACATTTTGAAAACTGCAGGGGGGTTTGGGCAAAATATGACCCATCGCCGTTTACAGTAATTGGCATATTTTCGGTATGAAACGTCATAATTTGAAACTGAAAATAGGTGCAGAGAGTCGGAATTCGGCTCAAAAATCACGCTTAGGATTCAAATTTCCGACATTTCATACATTTTAAAAACTGCAGGGGGGGTTTGTGCAAAATATGACCCATCGCTGTTTTCAGTAATTGGAATATTTTCGGTATGAAACGTCGTAATTTGACACTGAAAATAGGTGCAGAGAGTCAGAATTCGGCTCAAAAATCACGCCCAGGAGTCAAATTTCCGACATTTCAAATATTTTGAAAACTGCAGGGGGGTTTGGGCAAAATATGACCCATCGCCGTTTTCAGTAATTGGCATATTTTCTGTATAAAAAATCGTAATTTGAAACTGAAAATACGTACAGAGAGTCAGAATTCGGCTCAAAAATCACGCTCAGGAGTCAAATTTCCGACATTTCCGACATTTTAAAATCTGCAGGGGGGTTTGGGCAAAATATGACCCATCGACGTTTTCAGTAATTGGCATATTTTCGGTATGAAACGTCGTAATTTGAAACCGAAAATAGGTGCAGAGAGTTGGAATTCGGCTCAAAAATCACGCTCAGGAGTCAAATTTCCAACATTTCAGACATTTTGAAAACTGCAGGGGCGTTTGGGCAAAATATGACCCATCACCGTTTTCAGTAATTGGCATATTTTCGGTACAAAAAGGCGTAATTTGAAACTGAAAATAGGTGCAGAGAGTCAGAATTCGGCTCAAAAATCAAGCTCAGGAGTCAAATTTCCGACATTTCAGACATTTTGAAAACTGCAGGGGGGTTTGGGCAAAATATGACCCATCGCCGTTTACAGTAATTGGCATATTTTCGGTATGAAACGTCGTAATTTGAAACTGAAAATAGGTGCAGAGAGTCAGAATTCGGCTCAAAAATCACGCTTAGGAGTCAAATGTCCGACATTTCATACATTTTAAAAACTGCAGGGGGGTTTGGGCAAAATATGACCCATCGCCGAATTCAGTAATTGGCATATTTTCGGTATGGAACGTCGTAATTTGAAACTGAAAATAAGTGCAGGGAGTCAGAATTCGGCTCAAAAATCACGCTCAGGAGTCAAATTTCCGACATTTCAGACATTTTGAAAACTGCAGAGGGGTTTGGGCAAAATATGACCCATCGCCGTTTTGTGTAATTGGCATATTTTCGGTATAAAAAGTCGTAATTTGAAACTGAAAATAGGTGCAGAGAGTCAGAATTCGGCTCAAAAATCACTCTTATGAGTCAAATTTCCGACATTTCATACATTTTAAAAACTGCAGGGGGGTTTGGGCAAAATATGACCCATCGCCGTTTTCAGAAATTGACATATTTTCGGTATAAAAAGTCGTAATTTGAAACTGAAAACAGGTACAGAGAGTCAGAATTCGGATAAAAAAATCACGCTCAAGAGTCAAATTTCCGACATTTCAGACATTTTGAAAACTGCAGGGGGGTTTGGGCAAAATATGACCCATCGCTGTTTACAGTAATTGGCATATTTTCGGTATGAAACGTCGTAATTTGAAACTGAAAATAGGTGCAGAGAGACAGAATTCGGCTCAAAAATCACGCTTAGGATTCAAATTTCCGACATTTCATACATTTTAAAAACTGTAGGGGGGTTTGTGCAAAATATGACCCATCGCTGTTTTCAGTAATTGGAATATTTTCGGTATGAAACGTCGTAATTTGAAACTGAAAATAGGTGCAGAGAGTCAGAATTCGACTCAAAAATCACGCTCAGGTGTCAAATTTTCGACATTTCAGACATTTTGAAAACTGAAGGGGGGTTTGGGCAAAATATGACCCATCGCCGTTTTCAGTAATTGGCATATTTTCGGTATAAAAAGTCGTAATTTGAAACTGAAAATAGGTGCAGAGAGTCAGAATTCGGATAAAAAATCACGCTTATGAGTAAAATTTCCGACATTTCAGACATTTTGAAAACTGCAGGGGTGTTTGGGCAAAATATGAACCATCGCTGTTTACAGTAATTGGCATATTTTCGGTATGAAACGTCGTAATTTGAAACTGAAAATACGTACAGAGAGTCAGAATTCGGCTCAAAAATCACGCTCAGGAGTCAAATTTCCGACATTTCCGACATTTTAAAAACTGCAGGGGGGTTTGGGCAAAATATGACCCATCGCTGTTTTCAGTAATTGGCATATTTTCGGTATGAAACGTCGTAATTTGAAACTGAAAATAGGTGCAGAGAGTTGGAATTCGGCTCAAAAATCACGCTCAGGAGTCAAATTTCCGACATTTCAGACATTTTGAAAACTGAAGGGGCGTTTGGGCAAAATATGACCCATCGCCGTTTTCAGTAATTGGCATATTTTCGGTATAAAAAAGGCGTAATTTGAAACTGAAAATAGGTGCAGAGAGTCAGAATTCGGCTCAAAAATCACGCTCAGGAGTCAAATTTCCATTTCAGACATTTTGAAAACTGCAGGGGGGTTTGGGCAAAATATGACCCATCGCTGTTTACAGTAATTGGCATATTTTTGCTATGAAACGTCGTAATTTGAAACTGAAAATAGGTGCAGAGAGTCAGAATTCGGCTCAAAAATCACGCGCAGGAGTCAAATTTCCGACATTTCAGACGTTTTAAAAACTGCAGGTGGTGGGGGGTTTGGGCAAAATGTGACCCATCGCCGTGTACAGTAATTGGCATATTTTCGGAATGAAATGTCGTAATTTGAAACTGAAAATAGGTCTAGAGAGTCAGAATTCGGCTCAAAAATCACGCTCAGGAGTCAAATTTCCGACATTTCAGACATTTTGAAAACTGCAGGGGGGTTTGGCCAAAATATGACCCATCGTTGTTTTCAGTAATTGGCATATTTTCGGTATAAAAAGTCGTAATTTGAAACTGAAAATAGGTGCAGAGAGTCAGAATTTAGATAGAAAATCACGCTCAGGAGTCAAATTTCCGACATTTCAGACATTTTGAAAACTGCAGGGGGGTTTGGGCAAAATATGACCCATCGCCGTGAACAGTAATTGGCATATTTTCGGTATGAAACGTCGTAATTTGAAACTGAAAATAGGTGCAGAGAGTCAGAATTCGGCTCAAAAATCACGCTCAGGAGTCAAATTTCCGATATTTCAGACATTTTAAAAACTGCAGAGGGGTTTGGACAAAATATGACCCATCGCTGTTTTCAGTAATTGGCATATTTTCGGTATGAAACTTCGTAATTTGAAACTGAAAATAGGTGCAGAGAGTCAGAATTCGGCTCAAAGATCACGCTCAGGAGTCAAATATCCGACATTTCAGACATTTTGAAAACTGCAGGGGGGTTTGGGCAAAATATTAGCCATCGCCGTTTTCAGTAATTGTCATATTTTCGGTATAAAAAGTCGTAATATGAAACTGAAATTAGGTGCAGAGAGTCAGAATTCGGATAAAAAATCAAGCTCAGAAGTCAAATTTCCAACATTTCAGACATTTTAATAACTGCAGGGGGGTTTGGGCAAAATATGACCCATCGCCGTTTTCAGTAATTGGCATATTTTCGGTATAAAAATTCGTAATTTGAAACTGAAAATAGGTGCAGAGAGTCAGAATTCGGATAAAAAATCACGTTTAGGAGTCAAATTTCCGACATTTCAGCCATTTTGAAAACTGCAGGGGGGTTTGGGCAAAATATGACCCATCGCCTTTTACAGTAATTGGAATATTTTCGGTATGCCTCGTCGTAATATGAAACTGAAAATAAGTGCAGAGAGTCAGAATTCGGCTCAAAAATCAAGCTTATGAGTCAAATTTCCGACATTTCATACATTTTAAAAACTGCAGGGGGGTTTGGGCAAAATATGACCCATCGCCGTTTTCAGTAATTGGCATATTTTCGGTATGAAACGTCGTAATTTGAAACTAAAAATAGGTGCAGAGAGTCAGAATTCGGCTCAAAAATCATGCTCTAGGAGTCAATTTTCCGACATTTCAAACATTTTGAAAACTGCAGGGGGGTTTACGCAAAATATAACCAATCGCCGTTTACAGTAATTGGCATATGTTCGGTATGAAACGTCGTAATTTGAAACTGAAAATAGGTGCAGAGAGATGGAATTCGGCTCAAAAATCACGCTCAGGAGTCAAATTTCCGACATTTCAGACATTTTGAAAACTGCAGGGGCTTTTGGGCAAAATATGACCCATCGCCGTTTTTAGTAATTGGCATATTTTCGGTATGAAACGTCGTAATTTGAAACTGAAAACAGGTGCACAAAGTCAGAATTCGGATAAAAAATCACGTTCAGGAGTCAAATTTCCGACATTTCAGACATTTTAAAAACTGCAGAGGGGTTTGGACAAAATATGACCCATCGCTGTTTTCAGTAATTGGCATATTTTCGGTATGAAACTTCGTAATTTGAAACTGAAAATAGGTGCAGAGAGTCAGAATTCGGCTCAAAGATCACGCTCAGGAGTCAAATTTCCGACATTTCAGACATTTGGAAAACTGCAGGGGGGTTTGGCCAAAATATGACCCATCGTTGTTTTCAGTAATTGGCATATTTTCGGTATAAAAAGTCGTAATTTGAAACTGAAAATAGGTGCAGAGAGTCAGAATTTAGATAGAAAATCACGCTCAGGAGTCAAATTTCCGACATTTCAGACATTTTGAAAACTGCAGGGGGGTTTGGGCAAAATATGACCCATCGCCGTGAACAGTAATTGGCATATTTTCGGTATGAAACGTCGTAATTTGAAACTGAAAATAGGTGCAGAGAGTCAGAATTCGGCTCAAAAATCACGCTCAGGAGTCAAATTTCCGATATTTCAGACATTTTAAAAACTGCTGAGGGGTTTGGACAAAATATGACCCATCGCTGTTTTCAGTAATTGGCATATTTTCGGTATGAAACTTCGTAATTTGAAACTGAAAATAGGTGCAGAGAGTCAGAATTCGGCTCAAAGATCACGCTCAGGAGTCAAATATCCGACATTTCAGACATTTTGAAAACTGCAGGGGGGTTTGGGCAAAATATTAGCCATCGCCGTTTTCAGTAATTGTCATATTTTCGGTATAAAAAGTCGTAATATGAAACTGAAATTAGGTGCAGAGAGTCAGAATTCGGATAAAAAATCAAGCTCAGAAGTCAAATTTCCAACATTTCAGACATTTTAATAACTGCAGGGGGGTTTGGGCAAAATATGACCCATCGCCGTTTTCAGTAATTGGCATATTTTCGGTATAAAAATTCGTAATTTGAAACTGAAAATAGGTGCAGAGAGTCAGAATTCGGATAAAAAATCACGTTTAGGAGTCAAATTTCCGACATTTCAGCCATTTTGAAAACTGCAGGGGGGTTTGGGCAAAATATGACCCATCGCCTTTTACAGTAATTGGAATATTTTCGGTATGCCTCGTCGTAATATGAAACTGAAAATAAGTGCAGAGAGTCAGAATTCGGCTCAAAAATCAAGCTTATGAGTCAAATTTCCGACATTTCATACATTTTAAAAACTGCAGGGGGGTTTGGGCAAAATATGACCCATCGCCGTTTTCAGTAATTGGCATATTTTCGGTATGAAACGTCGTAATTTGAAACTAAAAATAGGTGCAGAGAGTCAGAATTCGGCTCAAAAATCATGCTCTAGGAGTCAATTTTCCGACATTTCAAACATTTTGAAAACTGCAGGGGGGTTTACGCAAAATATAACCAATCGCCGTTTACAGTAATTGGCATATGTTCGGTATGAAACGTCGTAATTTGAAACTGAAAATAGGTGCAGAGAGATGGAATTCGGCTCAAAAATCACGCTCAGGAGTCAAATTTCCGACATTTCAGACATTTTGAAAACTGCAGGGGCTTTTGGGCAAAATATGACCCATCGCCGTTTTTAGTAATTGGCATATTTTCGGTATGAAACGTCGTAATTTGAAACTGAAAACAGGTGCACAAAGTCAGAATTCGGATAAAAAATCACGTTCAGGAGTCAAATTTCCGACATTTCAGACATTTTGAAAACTGCAGTGGGGTTTGCGCAAAATATGACCCATCGCAGTTTTTAGTAATTGGCATATTTTCGGTATAAAAAGTCGTAATTTGAAACTGAAAATAGGTGCAGAGAGTCAGAATTCGGATAAAAAATCACGCTCAGGAGTCAAATTTCCGACATTTCAGACATTTTGAAAACTGCAGGGGGGTTTGGGCAAAATATGACCCATCGCCGTTTACAGTAATTGGCATATTTTCGGTATGAAACGTCGTAATTTGAAACTGAAAATTGGTGCAGAGAGTCGGAATTCGGCTCAAAAATCACGCTTAGGATTCAAATTTCCGACATTTCATACATTTTAAAAACTGCAGGGGGGGTTTGTGCAAAATATGACCCATCGCTGTTTTCAGTAATTGGAATATTTTCGGTATGAAACGTCGTAATTTGACACTGAAAATAGGTGCAGAGAGTCAGAATTCGGCTCAAAAATCACGCTCAGGAGTCAAATTTCCGACATTTCAGATATTTTGAAAACTGCAGGGGGGTTTGGGCAAAATATGACCCATCGCCGTTTTCAGTAATTGGCATATTTTCGGTATGAAACGTCGTAATTTGAAACTAATAATAGGTGCAGAGAGTCAGAATTCGGCTCAAAAATCATGCTCAGGAGTCAAATTTCCGACATTTCAAACATTTTGAAAACTGCAGGGGGGTTTACGCAAAATATAACCAATCGCCGTTTACAGTAATTGGCATATGTTCGCTATGAAACGTCGTAATTTGAAACTGAAAATAGGTGCAGAGAGATGGAATTCGGCTCAAAAATCACGCTCAGGAGTCAAATTTCCGACATTTCAGACATTTTGAAAACTGCAGGGGCGTTTGGGCAAAATATGACCCATCGCCGTTTTTAGTAATTGGCATATTTTCGGTATGAAACGTCGTAATTTGAAACTGAAAATAGGTGCAGAGAGTCTGGATTCGGCTCAAAAATCACGATCAGGAGTCAAATTTCCGACATTTCAGACATTTTGAAAACTGCAGGGGGGTTTTGGCAAAATATGACCCATCGCTGTTTTCGGTAATTGGCATATTTTCGGTATAAAAATTCGTAATTTGAAACTGAAAACAGGTGCAGAGAGTCAGAATTCGGATAAAAAATCACGCTCTGCAGTCAAAATTCCGACATTTCAGACATTTTGAAAACTGCAGGGGGGTTTGGGCAAAATATGAACCATCGCCGTTTACAGTAATTGGCATATTTTCGGTATGAAACGTCGTAATTTGAAACTGAAAATAGGTGCAGAGAGTCAGAATTCGGCTCAAAAATCTCGCTTAGGAGTCAAATGTCCGACATTTCATACATTTTAAAAACTGCAGGGGGGTTTGGGCAAAATGTGACCCATCGCCGAATTCAGTAATTTGCATATTTTCGGTATGGAACGTCGTAATTTGAAACTGAAAAATAAGTGCAGAGAGTCAGAATTCGGCTCAAAAATCACGCTCATGAGTCAAATTTCCGGCATTTCAGACATTTTGAAAACTGCAGGGGGGTTTGGGCAAAACATGACCCATCGCCATTTTGAGTAATTGGCATATTTTCGGTATAAAAAGTCGTAATTTGAAACTGAAAATAGGTGCAGAGAGTCAGAATTCGGCTCAAAAATCACGCTGAGGAGTCAAATTTCCGATATTTCAGACATTTTAAAAACTGCAGAGGGGGTTTGGACATAATATGACCCATCGCCGTTTTCAGTAATTGGCATATTTTCGGTATGAAACTTCGTAATTTGCAACTGAAAATAGGTGCAGAGAGTCAGAATTCGGCTCAAAGATCACGCTCAGGAGTCAAATATCCGACATTTCAGACATTTTGAAAACTGCAGGGGGGTTTGGGCAAAATATTAGCCATCGCCGTTTTCAGTAATTGTCATATTTTCGGTATAAAAAGTCGTAATTTGAAACTGAAATTAGGTGCAGAGAGTCAGAATTCGGATAAAAAATCAGGCTCAAGAGTCAAATTTCCAACATTTCAGACATTTTAATAACTGCAGGGGGGTTTGGGCAAAATATGACCCTTTGCCGTTTTAAGTAATTGGCATATTTTCGGTATAAAAAGTCGTAATTTGAAACTGAAAATAGGTGCAGAGAGTCAGAATTCGGATAAAAAATCACGCTTAGGAGTCAAATTTCCGACATTTCAGACATTTTGAAAACTGCAGGGGGGTTTGGGCAAAATATGACCCATCGCCTTTTACAGTAATTGGCATATTTTCGGTATGCCTCGTCGTAATATGAAACTGAAAATAGGTGCAGAGAGTCAGAATTCGGCTCAAAAATCACGCTTATGAGTCAAATTTCCGACATTTCATACATTTTAAAAACTGCAGGGGGGTTTGGGCAAAATATGACCCATCGCTGTTTTCAGTAATTGGCATATTTTCGGTATGAAACGTCGTAATTTGAAACTGAAAATAGGTGCAGAGAGTCAGAATTCGGCTCAAAAATCATGCTCAGGAGTCAAATTTCCGACATTTCAGACATTTTGAAAACTGCAGGGGGGTTTGGGCAAAATATGACCAATCGCCGTTTACAGTAATTGGCATATTTTCGGTATGAAACGTCATAATTTGAAACTGAAAATAGGTGCAGAGAGTCAGAATTCGGCTCAAAAATAACGCTCAGGAGTCAAATTTCCGACATTTCAGACATTTTGAAAACTGCAGGGGGGTTTGGGCAAAATATGACCCATCGCCGTTTTCAGTAATTGGCATATTTTTGGTATAAAAAGTCGTAATTTGAAACTGAAAATAGGTGCAGAGAGTCAGAATTCGGATAAAAAATCACGCTTAGGAGTCAAATTTCCGATATTTCCGACATTTTGAAAACTGCAGGGGGGTGTGGGCAAAATATGACCCATCGCCGTTTACAGTAATTGGCATATTTTCGGTATGAAACGTCGTAATTTGAAACAGAAAATAGGTGCAGAGAGATGGAATTCGGCTCAAAAATCACGCGCAGGAGTCAAATTTCCGACATTTCAGATATTTTGAAAACTGCAGGGGGGTTTGGGCAAAATATGACCCATCGCCGTTTTCAGTAATTGGCATATTTTCGGTATGAAACGTCGTAATTTGAAACTAATAATAGGTGCAGAGAGTCAGAATTCGGCTCAAAAATCATGCTCAGGAGTCAAATTTCCGACATTTCAAACATTTTGAAAACTGCAGGGGGGTTTACGCAAAATATAACCAATCGCCGTTTACAGTAATTGGCATATGTTCGCTATGAAACGTCGTAATTTGAAACTGAAAATAGGTGCAGAGAGATGGAATTCGGCTCAAAAATCACGCTCAGGAGTCAAATTTCCGACATTTCAGACATTTTGAAAACTGCAGGGGCGTTTGGGCAAAATATGACCCATCGCCGTTTTTAGTAATTGGCATATTTTCGGTATGAAACGTCGTAATTTGAAACTGAAAATAGGTGCAGAGAGTCTGGATTCGGCTCAAAAATCACGATCAGGAGTCAAATTTCCGACATTTCAGACATTTTGAAAACTGCAGGGGGGTTTTGGCAAAATATGACCCATCGCTGTTTTCGGTAATTGGCATATTTTCGGTATAAAAATTCGTAATTTGAAACTGAAAACAGGTGCAGAGAGTCAGAATTCGGATAAAAAATCACGCTCTGCAGTCAAAATTCCGACATTTCAGACATTTTGAAAACTGCAGGGGGGTTTGGGCAAAATATGAACCATCGCCGTTTACAGTAATTGGCATATTTTCGGTATGAAACGTCGTAATTTGAAACTGAAAATAGGTGCAGAGAGTCAGAATTCGGCTCAAAAATCTCGCTTAGGAGTCAAATGTCCGACATTTCATACATTTTAAAAACTGCAGGGGGGTTTGGGCAAAATGTGACCCATCGCCGAATTCAGTAATTTGCATATTTTCGGTATGGAACGTCGTAATTTGAAACTGAAAAATAAGTGCAGAGAGTCAGAATTCGGCTCAAAAATCACGCTCATGAGTCAAATTTCCGGCATTTCAGACATTTTGAAAACTGCAGGGGGGTTTGGGCAAAACATGACCCATCGCCATTTTGAGTAATTGGCATATTTTCGGTATAAAAAGTCGTAATTTGAAACTGAAAATAGGTGCAGAGAGTCAGAATTCGGCTCAAAAATCACGCTGAGGAGTCAAATTTCTGATATTTCAGACATTTTAAAAACTGCAGAGGGGGTTTGGACATAATATGACCCATCGCCGTTTTCAGTAATTGGCATATTTTCGGTATGAAACTTCGTAATTTGCAACTGAAAATAGGTGCAGAGAGTCAGAATTCGGCTCAAAGATCACGCTCAGGAGTCAAATATCCGACATTTCAGACATTTTGAAAACTGCAGGGGGGTTTGGGCAAAATATTAGCCATCGCCGTTTTCAGTAATTGTCATATTTTCGGTATAAAAAGTCGTAATTTGAAACTGAAATTAGGTGCAGAGAGTCAGAATTCGGATAAAAAATCAGGCTCAAGAGTCAAATTTCCAACATTTCAGACATTTTAATAACTGCAGGGGGGTTTGGGCAAAATATGACCCTTTGCCGTTTTAAGTAATTGGCATATTTTCGGTATAAAAAGTCGTAATTTGAAACTGAAAATAGGTGCAGAGAGTCAGAATTCGGATAAAAAATCACGCTTAGGAGTCAAATTTCCGACATTTCAGACATTTTGAAAACTGCAGGGGGGTTTGGGCAAAATATGACCCATCGCCTTTTACAGTAATTGGCATATTTTCGGTATGCCTCGTCGTAATATGAAACTGAAAATAGGTGCAGAGAGTCAGAATTCGGCTCAAAAATCACGCTTATGAGTCAAATGTCCGACATTTCATACATTTTAAAAACTGCAGGGGGGTTTGGGCAAAATATGACCCATCGCTGTTTTCAGTAATTGGCATATTTTCGGTATGAAACGTCGTAATTTGAAACTGAAAATAGGTGCAGAGAGTCAGAATTCGGCTCAAAAATCATGCTCAGGAGTCAAATTTCCGACATTTCAGACATTTTGAAAACTGCAGGGGGGTTTGGGCAAAATATGACCAATCGCCGTTTACAGTAATTGGCATATTTTCGGTATGAAACGTCATAATTTGAAACTGAAAATAGGTGCAGAGAGTCAGAATTCGGCTCAAAAATCACGCTCAGGAGTCAAATTTCCGACATTTCAGACATTTTGAAAACTGCAGGGGGGTTTGGGCAAAATATGACCCATCGCCGTTTTCAGTAATTGGCATATTTTTGGTATAAAAAGTCGTAATTTGAAACTGAAAATAGGTGCAGAGAGTCAGAATTCGGATAAAAAATCACGCTTAGGAGTCAAATTTCCGATATTTCCGACATTTTGAAAACTGCAGGGGGGTGTGGGCAAAATATGACCCATCGCCGTTTACAGTAATTGGCATATTTTCGGTATGAAACGTCGTAATTTGAAACAGAAAATAGGTGCAGAGAGATGGAATTCGGCTCAAAAATCACGCGCAGGAGTCAAATTTCCGACATTTCAGACATTTTGAAAACTGCAGGGGCGTTTGGGCAAAATATGACCCATCGCCGTTTTCAGTAATTGGCATATTTTCGGTATGAAACGTCGTAATTTGAAACTGAAAATAGGAGCAGAGAGTCAGAATTCGGCTCAAAAATCACGATCAGGAGTCAAATTTCCGACATTTCAGACATTTTGAAAACTGCAGGGGGGTTTGGGCAAAATATGACCCATCGTCGTTTACAGTAATTGGCATATGTTCGGTATGAAACGTCGTAATTTGAAACTGAAAATAGGTGCAGAGAGATGGAATTCGGCTCAAAAGTCACGCTCAGGAGTCAAATTTCCGACATTTCAGACATTTTGAAAACTGCAGGGGCGTTTGGGCAAAATATGACCCATCGCCGTTTTTAGTAATTGGCATATTTTCGGTATGAAACGTCGTAATTTGAAACTGAAAATAGGTGCAGAGACTCAGAATTCGGCTCAAAAATCACGATCAGGAGTCAAATTTCCGACATTTCAGACATTTTGAAAACTGCAGGGGGGTTTGGGCAAAATATGACACATCGCCGTTTTCGGTAATTGGCATATTTTCGGTATAAAAAGTCGTAATTTGAAACTGAAAACAGGTGCACAGAGTCAGAATTCGGATAAAAAATCACGCTCAGGAGTCAAATTTCCGACATTTCAGACATTTTGAAAACTGCAGTGGGGTTTGGGCAAAATATGACCCATCGCCGTTTTTAGTAATTGGCATATTTTCGGTATAAAAAGTCGTAATTTGAAACTAAAAATAGGTGCAGAGAGTCAGAATTCGGATAAAAAATCACGCTCAGGAGTCAAATTTCCGACATTTCAGACATTTTGAAAACTGCAGGGGGGTTTGGGCAAAATATGACCCGTCGCCGTTTACAGTAATTGGCATATTTTCGGTATGAAACGTCGTAATTTGAAACTGAAAATAGGTGCAGAGAGACAGAATTCGGCTCAAAAATCACGCTTAGGATTCAAATTTCCGACATTTCATACATTTTAAAAACTGCAGGGGGGTTTGTGCAAAATATGACCCATCGCTGTTTTCAGTAATTTGAATATTTTCGGTATGAAACGTCGTAATTTGAAACTGAAAATAGGTGCAGAGAGTCAGAATTCGGCTCAAAAATCACGCTCAGGTGTCAAATTTCCGACATTTCAGACATTTTGAAAACTGCAGTGGGGTTTGGGCAAAATATTACCCATCGCCGTTTTCAGTAATTGGCATATTTTCGGTAAAAAAAGTCGTAATTTGAAACTGAAAATAGGTGCAGAGAGTCAGAATTCGGATAAAAAATCACGCTCTGCAGTCAAATTTCCGACATTTCAGACATTTTGAAAACTGCAGGGGTGTTTGGGCAAAATATGAACCATCGCCGTTTACAGTAATTGGCATATTTTCGGTATGAAACGTCGTAATTTGAAACTGAAAATACGTACAGAGAGTCAGAATTCGGCTCAAAAATCACGCTCAGGAGTCAAATTTCCGACATTTCAGACATTTTGAAAACTGCAGGGGCGTTTGGGCAAAATATGACCAATCACCGTTTTCAGTAATTGGCATATTTTCGGTACAAAAAGGCGTAATTTGAAACTGAAAATAGGTGCAGAGAGTCAGAATTCGGCTCAAAAATCAAGCTCAGGAGTCAAATTTCCGACATTTCAGACATTTTGAAAACTGCAGGGGGGTTTGGGCAAAATATGACCCATCGCCGAATTCAGTAATTGGCATATTTTCGGTATGGAACGTCGTAATTTGAAACTGAAAATAAGTGCAGGGAGTCAGAATTCGGCTCAAAAATCACGCTCAGGAGTCAAATTTCCGACATTTCAGACATTTTGAAAACTGCAGAGGGGTTTGGGCAAAATATGACCCATCGCCGTTTTGTGTAATTGGCATATTTTCGGTATAAAAAGTCGTAATTTGAAACTGAAAATAGGTGCAGAGAGTCAGAATTCGGCTCAAAAATCACTCTTATGAGTCAAATTTCCGACATTTCATACATTTTAAAAACTGCAGGGGGGTTTGGGCAAAATATGACCCATCGCCGTTTTCAGAAATTGACATATTTTCGGTATAAAAAGTCGTAATTTGAAACTGAAAACAGGTACAGAGAGTCAGAATTCGGATAAAAAAATCACGCTCAAGAGTCAAATTTCCGACATTTCAGACATTTTGAAAACTGCAGGGGGGTTTGGGCAAAATATGACCCATCGCTGTTTACAGTAATTGGCATATTTTCGGTATGAAACGTCGTAATTTGAAACTGAAAATAGGTGCAGAGAGACAGAATTCGGCTCAAAATTCACGCTTAGGATTCAAATTTCCGACATTTCATACATTTTAAAAACTGTAGGGGGGTTTGTGCAAAATATGACCCATCGCTGTTTTCAGTAATTGGAATATTTTCGGTATGAAACGTCGTAATTTGAAACTGAAAATAGGTGCAGAGAGTCAGAATTCGACTCAAAAATCACGCTCAGGTGTCAAATTTTCGACATTTCAGACATTTTGAAAACTGAAGGGGGGTTTGGGCAAAATATGACCCATCGCCGTTTTCAGTAATTGGCATATTTTCGGTATAAAAAGTCGTAATTTGAAACTGAAAATAGGTGCAGAGAGTCAGAATTCGGATAAAAAATCACGCTCTGCAGTCAAATTTCCGACATTTCAGACATTTTGAAAACTGCAGGGGTGTTTGGGCAAAATATGAACCATCGCCGTTTACAGTAATTGGCATATTTTCGGTATGAAACGTCGTAATTTGAAACTGAAAATACGTACAGAGAGTCAGAATTCGGCTCAAAAATCACGCTCAGGAGTCAAATTTCAGACATTTCCGACATTTTAAAAACTGCAGGGGGGTTTGGGCAAAATATGACCCATCGCCGTTTTCAGTAATTGGCATATTTTCGGTATGAAACGTCGTAATTTGAAACTGAAAATAGGTGCAGAGAGTTGGAATTCGGCTCAAAAATCACGCTCAGGAGTCAAATTTCCAACATTTCAGACATTTTGAAAACTGCAGGGGCGTTTGGGCAAAATATGACCCATCACCGTTTTCAGTAATTGGCATATTTTCGGTACAAAAAGGCGTAATTTGAAACTGAAAATAGGTGCAGAGAGTCAGAATTCGGCTCAAAAATCAAGCTCAGGAGTCAAATTTCCGACATTTCAGACATTTTGAAAACTGCAGGGGGGTTTGGGCAAAATATGACCCATCGCCGTTTACAGTAATTGGCATATTTTCGGTATGAAACTTCGTAATTTGAAACTGAAAATAGGTGCAGAGAGTCAGAATTCGGCTCAAAAATCACGCTTAGGAGTCAAATGTCCGACATTTCATACATTTTAAAAACTGCAGGGGGGTTTGGGCAAAATATGACCCATCGCCGAATTCAGTAATTGGCATATTTTCGGTATGGAACGTCGTAATTTGAAACTGAAAATAAGTGCAGGGAGTCAGAATTCGGCTCAAAAATCACGCTCAGGAGTCAAATTTCCGACATTTCAGACATTTTGAAAACTGCAGAGGGGTTTGGGCAAAATATGACCCATCGCCGTTTTGTGTAATTGGCATATTTTCGGTATAAAAAGTCGTAATTTGAAACTGAAAATAGGTGCAGAGAGTCAGAATTCGGCTCAAAAATCACTCTTATGAGTCAAATTTCCGACATTTCATACATTTTAAAAACTGCAGGGGGTTTGGGCAAAATATGACCTATCGCCGTTTTCAGAAATTGACATATTTTCGGTATAAAAAGTCGTAATTTGAAACTGAAAACAGGTACAGAGAGTCAGAATTCGGATAAAAAAATCACGCTCAAAAGTCAAATTTCCGACATTTCAGACATTTTGAAAACTGCAGGGGGGTTTGGGCAAAATATGACCCATCGCTGTTTACAGTAATTGGCATATTTTCGGTATGAAACGTCGTAATTTGAAACTGAAAATAGGTGCAGAGAGACAGAATTCGGCTCAAAAATCACGCTTAGGATTCAAATTTCCGACATTTCATACATTTTAAAAACTGTAGCGGGGTTTGTGCAAAATATGACCCATCGCTGTTTTCAGTAATTGGAATATTTTCGGTATGAAACGTCGTAATTTGAAACTGAAAATAGGTGCAGAGAGTCAGAATTCGACTCAAAAATCACGCTCAGGTGTCAAATTTTCGACATTTCAGACATTTTGAAAACTGAAGGGGGGTTTGGGCAAAATATGACCCATCGCCGTTTTCAGTAATTGGCATATTTTCGGTATAAAAAGTCGTAATTTCAAACTGAAAATAGGTGCAGAGAGTCAGAATTCGGATAAAAAATCATGCTTATGAGTAAAATTTCCGACATTTCAGACATTTTGAAAACTGCAGGGGTGTTTGGGCAAAATATGAACCATCGCTGTTTACAGTAATTGGCATATTTTCGGTATGAAACGTCGTAATTTGAAACTGAAAATACGTACAGAGAGTCAGAATTCGGCTCAAAAATCACGCTCAGGAGTCAAATTTCCGACATTTCCGACATTTTAAAAACTGCAGGGGGGTTTGGGCAAAATATGACCCATCGCTGTTTTCAGTAATTGGCATATTTTCGGTATGAAACGTCGTAATTTGAAACTGAAAATAGGTGCAGAGAGTTGGAATTCGGCTCAAAAATCACGCTCAGCAGTCAAATTTCCGACATTTCAGACATTTTGAAAACTGCAGGGGCGTTTGGGCAAAATATGACCCATCGCCGTTTTCAGTAATTGGCATATTTTCGGTATAAAAATTCGTAATTTGAAACTGAAAATAGGTGCAGAGAGTCAGAATTCGGATAAAAAATCACGCTTATGAGTAAAATTTCCGACATTTCAGACATTTTGAAAACTGCAGGGGTGTTTGGGCAAAATATGAACCATCGCTGTTTACAGTAATTGGCATATTTTCGGTATGAAACGTCGTAATTTGAAACTGAAAATACGTACAGAGAGTCAGAATTCGGCTCAAAAATCACGCTCAGGAGTCAAATTTCCGACATTTCCGACATTTTAAAAACTGCAGGGGGGTTTGGGCAAAATATGACCCATCGCTGTTTTCAGTAATTGACATTTTTTCGGTATGAAACGTCGTAATTTGAAACTGAAAATAGGTGCAGAGAGTTGGAATTCGGCTCAAAAATCACGCTCAGGAGTCAAATTTCCGACATTTCAGACATTTTGAAAACTGCAGGGGCGTTTGGGCAAAATATGACCCATCGCCGTTTTCAGTAATTGGCATATTTTCGGTATAAAAATTCGTAATTTGAAACTGAAAATAGGTGCAGAGAGTCAGAATTTGGATAAAAAATCACGTTTAGGAGTCAAATTTCCGACATTTCAGCCATTTTGAAAACTGCAGGGGGGTTTGGGCAAAATATGACCCATCGCCTTTTACAGTAATTGGCATATTTTCGGTATGCCTCGTCGTAATATGAAACTGAAAATAGGTGCAGAGAGTCAGAATTCGGCTCAAAAATCAAGCTTATGAGTCAAATTTCCGACATTTCATACATTTTAAAAACTGCAGGGGGGTTTGGGCAAAATATGACCCATCGCCGTTTTCAGTAATTGGCATATTTTCGGTATGAAACGTCGTAATTTGAAACTAAAAATAGATGCAGAGAGTCAGAATTCGGCTCAAAAATCATGCTCTAGGAGTCAATTTTCCGACATTTCAAACATTTTGAAAACTGCAGGGGGGTTTACGCAAAATATAACCAATCGCCGTTTACAGTAATTGGCATATGTTCGGTATGAAACGTCGTAATTTGAAACTGAAAATAGGCGCAGAGAGATGGAATTCGGCTCAAAAATCACGCTCAGGAGTCAAATTTCCGACATTTCAGACATTTTGAAAACTGCAGGGGCTTTTGGACAAAATATGACCCATCGCCGTTTTTAGTAATTGGCATATTTTCGGTATGAAACGTCGTAATTTGAAACTGAAAACAGGTGCACAAAGTCAGAATTCGGATAAAAAATCACGTTCAGGAGTCAAATTTCCGACATTTCAGACATTTTGAAAACTGCAGTGGGGTTTGGGCAAAATATGACCCATCGCAGTTTTTAGTAATTGGCATATTTTCGGTATAAAAAGTCGTAATTTGAAACTGAAAATAGGTGCAGAGAGTCAGAATTCGGATAAAAAATCACGCTCAGGAGTCAAATTTCCGACATTTCAGACATTTTGAAAACTGCAGGGGGGTTTGGGCAAAATATGACCCATCGCCGTTTACAGTAATTGGCATATTTTCGGTATGAAACGTCGTAATTTAAAACTGAAAATAGGTGCAGAGAGTCGGAATTCGGCTCAAAAATCACGCTTAGGATTCAAATTTCCGACATTTCATACATTTTAAAAACTGCAGGGGGGGTTTGTGCAAAATATGACCCATCGCTGTTTTCAGTAATTGGAATATTTTCGGTATGAAACGTAGTAATTTGACACTGAAAATAGGTGCAGAGAGTCTTAATTCGGCTCAAAAATCACGCTCAGGAGTCAAATTTCCGACATTTCAGATATTTTGAAAACTGCAGGGGGGTTTGGGCAAAATATGACCCATCGCCGTTTTCAGTAATTGGCATATTTTCGGTATGAAACGTCGTAATTTGAAACTAAAAATAGGTGCAGAGAGTCAGAATTCGGCTCAAAAATCATGCTCAGGAGTCAAATTTCCGACATTTCAAACATTTTGAAAACTGCAGGGGGGTTTACGCAAAATATAACCAATCGCCGTTTACAGTAATTGGCATATGTTCGGTATGAAACGTCGTAATTTGAAACTGAAAATAGGTGCAGAGAGATGGAATTCGGCTCAAAAATCACGCTCAGGAGTCAAATTTCCGACATTTCAGACATTTTGAAAACTGCAGGGGCGTTTGGGCAAAATATGACCCATCGCCGTTTTTAGTAATTGGCATATTTTCGGTATGAAACGTCGTAATTTGAAACTGAAAATAGGTGCAGAGAATCTGGATTCGGCTCAAAAATCACGATCAGGAGTCAAATTTCCGACATTTCAGACATTTTGAAAACTGCAGGGGGGTTTTGGCAAAATATGACCCATCGCCGTTTTCGGTAATTGGCATATTTTCGGTATAAAAATTCGTAATTTGAAACTGAAAACAGGTACACAGAGTCAGAATTCGGATAAAAAATCACGTTCAGGAGTCAAATTTCCGACATTTCAGACATTTTGAAAACTGCAGTGGGGTTTGGGCAAAATATGACCCATCGCAGTTTTTAGTAATTGGCATATTTTCGGTATAAAAAGTCGTAATTTGAAACTGAAAATAGGTGCAGAGAGTCAGAATTCGGATAAAAAATCACGCTCAGGAGTCAAATTTCCGACATTTCAGACATTTTGAAAACTGCAGGGGGGTTTGGGCAAAATATGACCCATCGCCGTTTACAGTAATTGACATATTTTCGGTATGAAACGTCGTAATTTGAAACTGAAAATAGGTGCAGAGAGTCGGAATTCGGCTCAAAAATCACGCTTAGGATTCAAATTTCCGACATTTCATACATTTTAAAAACTGCAGGGGGGGTTTGTGCAAAATATGACCCATCGCTGTTTTCAGTAATTGGAATATTTTCGGTATGAAACGTCGTAATTTGACACTGAAAATAGGTGCAGAGTGTCAGAATTCGGCTCAAAAATCACGCTCAGGAGTCAAATTTCCGACATTTCAGATATTTTGAAAACTGCAGGGGGGTTTGGGCAAAATATGACCCATCGCCGTTTTCAGTAATTGGCATATTTTCTGTATAAAAAATCGTAATTTGAAACTGAAAATAGGTGCAGAGAGTCAGAATTCGGATAAAAAATCACGCTCTGCAGTCAAAATTCCGACATTTCAGACATTTTGAAAACTGCAGGGGGGTTTGGGCAAAATATGAACCATCGCCGTTTACAGTAATTGGCATATTTTCGGTATGAAACGTCGTAATTTGAAACTGAAAATACGTACAGAGAGTCAGAATTCGGCTCAAAAATCTCGCTTAGGAGTCAAATGTCCGACATTTCATACATTTTAAAAACTGCAGGGGGGTTTGGGCAAAATGTGACCCATCGCCGAATTCAGTAATTTGCATATTTTCGGTATGGAACGCCGTAATTTGAAACTGAAAATAAGTGCAGAGAGTCAGAATTCGGCTCAAAAATCACGCTCAGGAGTCAAATTTCCGGCATTTCAGACATTTTGAAAACTGCAGGGGGGTTTGGGCAAAATATGACCCATCGCCGTTTTGAGTAATTGGCATATTTTCGGTATAAAAAGTCGTAATTTGAAACTGAAAATAGGTGCAGAGAGTCAGAATTCGGCTCAAAAATCACGCTTAGGAGTCAAATTTCCGATATTTCAGACATTTTAAAAACTGCAGAGGGGTTTGGACATAAAATGACCCATAGCCGTTTTCAGTAATTGGCATATTTTCGGTATGAAACTTCGTAATTTGAAACTGAAAATAGGTGCAGAGAGTCAGAATTCGGCTCAAAGATCACGCTCAGGAGTCAAATATCCGACATTTCAGACATTTTGAAAACTGCAGGGGGGTTTGGGCAAAATATTAGCCATCGCCGTTTTCAGTAATTGTCATATTTTCGGTATAAAAAGTCGTAATTTGAAACTGAAATTAGGTGCAGAGAGTCAGAATTCGGATAAAAAATCACGCTTAGGAGTCAAATTTCCGACATTTCAGACATTTTTGAAAACTGCAGGGGGGTTTGGGCAAAATATGACCCATCGCCTTTTACAGTAATTGGCATATTTTCGGTATGCCTCGTCGTAATATGAAACTGAAAATTGGTGCAGAGAGTCAGAATTCGGCTCAAAAATCACGCTTATGAGTCAAATTTCCGACATTTCATACATTTTAAAAACTGCAGGGGGGTTTGGGCAAAATATGACCCATCGCCGTTTTCAGTAATTGGCATATTTTCGGTATGAAACGTCGTAATTTGAAACTGAAAATAGGTGCAGAGAGTCAGAATTCGGCTCAAAAATCATGCTCAGGAGTCAAATTTCCGACATTTCATACATTTTGAAAACTGCAGGGGGGTTTGGGCAAAATATGACCAATCGCCGTTTACAGTAATTGGCATATTTTCGGTATAAAAAGTCGTAATTTGAAACTGAAATTAGGTGCAGAGAGTCAGAATTCGGATAAAAAATCACGATCAGGATTCAAATTTCCGACATTTCAGACATTTTGAAAACTGCAGGGGGGTTTGGGCAAAATATGACACATCGCCGTTTTCGGTAATTGGCATATTTTCGGTATAAAAAGTCGTAATTTGAAACTGAAAACAGGTGCACAGAGTCAGAATTCGGATAAAAAATCACGCTCAGGAGTCAAATTTCCGACATTTCAGACATTTTGAAAACTGCAGTGGGGTTTGGGCAAAATATGACCCATCGCCGTTTTTAGTAATTGGCATATTTTCGGTATAAAAAGTCGTAATTTGAAACTGAAAATAGGTGCAGAGAGTCAGAATTCGGATAAAAAATCACGCTCAGGAGTCAAATTTCCGACATTTCAGACATTTTGAAAACTGCAGGGGGGTTTGGGCAGAATATGACCCGTCGCCGTTTACAGTAATTGGCATATTTTCGGTATGAAACGTCGTAATTTGAAACTGAAAATAGGTGCAGAGAGACAGAATTCGGCTCAAAAATCACGCTTAGGATTCAAATTTCCGACATTTCATACATTTTAAAAACTGCAGGGGGGTTTGTGCAAAATATGACCCATCGCTGTTTTCAGTAATTTGAATATTTTCGGTATGAAACGTCGTAATTTGAAACTGAAAATAGGTGCAGAGAGTCAGAATTCGGCTCAAAAATCACGCTCAGGTGTCAAATTTCCGACATTTCAGACATTTTGAAAACTGCAGTGGGGTTTGGGCAAAATATTACCCATCGCCGTTTTCAGTAATTGGCATATTTTCGGTATAAAAATTCGTAATTTGAAACTGAAAATAGGTGCAGAGAGTCAGAATTCGGATAAAAAATCACGCTCTGCAGTCAAATTTCCGACATTTCAGACATTTTGAAAACTGCAGGGGTGTTTGGGCAAAATATGAACCATCGCCGTTTACAGTAATTGGAATATGTTCGGTATGAAACGTCGTAATTTGAAACTGAAAATACGTACAGAGAGTCAGAATTCGGCTCAAAAATCACGCTCAGGAGTCAAATTTCCGACATTTCATACATTTTAAAAACTGCAGGGGGGTTTGGGCAAAATATGACCCATCGCCGTTTTCAGTAATTGGCATATTTTCGGTATGAAACGTCGTAATTTGAAACTGAAAATAGGTGCAGAGAGTCAGAATTCGGCTCAAAAATCATGCTCAGGAGTCAAATTTCCGACATTTCATACATTTTGAAAACTGCAGGGGGGTTTGGGCAAAATATGACCAATCGCCGTTTACAGTAATTGGCATATTTTCTGTATAAAAAGTCGTAATTTGAAACTGAAATTAGGTGCAGAGAGTCAGAATTCGGATAAAAAATCACGATCAGGAGTCAAATTTCCGACATTTCAGACATTTTGAAAACTGCAGGGGGGTTTGGGCAAAATATGACACATCGCCGTTTTCGGTAATTGGCATATTTTCGGTATAAAAAGTCGTAATTTGAAACTGAAAACAGGTGCACAGAGTCAGAATTCGGATAAAAAATCACGCTCAGGAGTCAAATTTCCGACATTTCAGACATTTTGAAAACTGCAGTGGGGTTTGGGCAAAATATGACCCATCGCCGTTTTTAGTAATTGGCATATTTTCGGTATAAAAAGTCGTAATTTGAAACTGAAAATAGGTGCAGAGAGTCAGAATTCGGATAAAAAATCACGCTCAGGAGTCAAATTTCCGACATTTCAGACATTTTGAAAACTGCAGGGGGGTTTGGGCAGAATATGACCCGTCGCCGTTTACAGTAATTAGCATATTTTCGGTATGAAACGTCGTAATTTGAAACTGAAAATAGGTGCAGAGAGACAGAATTCGGCTCAAAAATCACGCTTAGGATTCAAATTTCCGACATTTCATACATTTTAAAAACTGCAGGGGGGTTTGTGCAAAATATGACCCATCGCTGTTTTCAGTAATTTGAATATTTTCGGTATGAAACGTCGTAATTTGAAACTGAAAATAGGTGCAGAGAGTCAGAATTCGGCTCAAAAATCACGCTCAGGTGTCAAATTTCCGACATTTCAGACATTTTGAAAACTGCAGTGGGGTTTGGGCAAAATATTACCCATCGCCGTTTTCAGTAATTGGCATATTTTCGGTATAAAAATTCGTAATTTGAAACTGAAAATAGGTGCAGAGAGTCAGAATTCGGATAAAAAATCACGCTCTGCAGTCAAATTTCCGACATTTCAGACATTTTGAAAACTGCAGGGGTGTTTGGGCAAAATATGAACCATCGCCGTTTACAGTAATTGGCATATGTTCGGTATGAAACGTCGTAATTTTCAAACTGAAAATACGTACAGAGAGTCAGAATTCGGCTCAAAAATCACGCTCAGGAGTCAAATTTCCGACATTTCCGACATTTTAAAAACTGCAGGGGGGTTTGGGCAAAATATGACCCATCGCCGTTTTCAGTAATTGGCATATTTTCGGTATGAAACGTCGTAATTTGAAACTGAAAATAGGTGCAGAGAGTTGGAATTCGGCTCAAAAATCACGCTCAGGAGTCAAATTTCCAACATTTCAGACATTTTGAAAACTGCAGGGGCGTTTGGGCAAAATATGACCCATCGCCGTTTTCAGTAATTGGCATATTTTCGGTACAAAAAGGCGTAATTTGAAACTGAAAATAGGTGCAGAGAGCCAGAATTCGGCTCAAAAATCAAGCTCAGGAGTCAAATTTCCGACATTTCAGACATTTTGAAAACTGCAGGGGGGTTTGGGCAAAATATGACCCATCGCCGTTTACAGTAATTGGCATATTTTCGGTATGAAACGTCGTAATTTGAAACTGAAAATAGGTGCAGAGTGTCAGAATTCGGCTCAAAAATCACGCTTAGGAGTCAAATGTCCGACATTTCATACATTTTAAAAACTGCAGGGGGACTTGGGCAAAATATGACCCATCGCCGAATTCAGTAATTGGCATATTTTCGGTATGGAACGTCGTAATTTGAAACTGAAAATAAGTGCAGGGAGTCAGAATTCGGCTCAAAAATCACGCTCAGGAGTCAAATTTCCGACATTTCAGACATTTTGAAAATTGCAGAGGGGTTTGGGCAAAATATGACCCATCGCCGTTTTGTGTAATTGGCATATTTTCGGTATAAAAAGTCGTAATTTGAAACTGAAAATAGGTGCAGAGAGTCAGAATTCGGCTCAAAAATCACTCTTATGAGTCAAATTTCCGACATTTCATACATTTTAAAAACTGCAGGGGGGTTTGGGCAAAATATGACCCATCGCCGTTTTCAGAAATTGACATATTTTCGGTATAAAAAGTCGTAATTTGAAACTGAAAACAGGTACAGAGAGTCAGAATTCGGATAAAAAAATCACGCTCAAGAGTCAAATTTCCGACATTTCAGACATTTTGAAAACTGCAGGGGGGTTTGGGAAAAATATGACCCATCGCCGTTTAAAGTAATTGGCATATTTTCGGTATGAAACGTCGTAATTTGAAACGGAAAATAGGTGCAGAGAGTCAGAATTCGGCTCAAAAATCGCGCTCAGGAGTCAAATTTCCGACATTTCCGACATTTTGAAAACAGCAGGGGGGTTTGAGCAAAATATGACCCATCGCCGTTTACAGTAATTGTCATATTTTCGGTATGCCTCGTCGTAATATGAAACTGAAACTAGGTGCAGAGAGTTAGAATTCGGCTCAAAAATCACGCTCAGGAGTCAAGTTTCCGACATTTCAGACATTTTAAAAACTGCAGGGGGGTTTGGGCAAAATATGACCCATCGCCGTTTACAGTAATTGGCATATGTTCGGTATGAAACGTCGTAATTTGAAACTGAAAAGAGGTGCAGAAAGATGGAATTCGGCTCAAAAATCACGCTCAGGAGTCAAATTTCCGACATTTGAGACATTGTGAAAACTGCAGGGGCGTTTGTGCAAAATATGACCCACCGCCGTTTTTAGTAATTGGCATATTTTCGGTATGAAACGTCGTAATTTGAAACTGAAAATAGGTGCAGAGAGTCAGAATTCGGCTCAAAAATCACGATCAGGAGTCAAATTTCCGACATTTCAGACATTTTGAAAACTGCAGGGGGGGTTTGGGCAAAATATGACCCATCGCCGTTTTCAGTAATTGGCGTATTTTCGGTATAAAAAGTCGTAATTTGAAACTGAAAACAGGTGCACAGAGTCAGAATTCGGATAAAAAATCACGCTCAGGAGTCAAATTTCCGACATTTCAGACATTTTGAAAACTGCAGTGGGGTTTGGGCAAAATATGACCCATCGCCGTTTTTAGTAATTGGCATATTTTCGGTATAAAAAGTCGTAATTTGAAACTGAAAATAGGTGCAGAGAGACAGAATTCGGCTCAAAAATCACGCTTAGGATTCAAATTTCCGACATTTCATACATTTTAAAAACTGCAGGGGGGTTTGTGCAAAATATGTCCCATCGCTGTTTTCAGTAATTTGAATATTTTCGGTATGAAACGTCGTAATTTGAAACTGAAAATAGGTGCAGAGAGTCAGAATTCGGCTCAAAAATCACGCTCAGGTGTCAAATTTCCGACATTTCAGACATTTTGAAAACTGCAGTGGGGTTTGGTCAAAATATTACCCATCGCCGTTTTCAGTAATTGGCATATTTTCGGTATAAAAAGTCGTAATTTGAAACTGAAAATAGGTGCAGAGAGTCAGAATTCGGATAAAAAATCACGCTCTGCAGTCAAATTTCCGACATTTCAGACATTTTGAAAACTGCAGGGGTGTTTGGGCAAAATATGAACCATCGCCGTTTACAGTAATTGGCATATTATCGGTATGAAACGTCGTAATTTGAAACTGAAAATACGTACAGAGAGTCAGAATTCAGCTCAAAAATCACGCTCAGGAGTCAAATTTCCGACATTTCCGACATTTTAAAAACTGCAGGGGGGTTTGGGCAAAATATGACCCATCGCCGTTTTCAGTAATTGGCATATTTTCGGTATGAAACGTCGTAATTTGAAACTGAAAATAGGTGCAGAGAGTTGGAATTCAGCTCAAAAATCACGCTCAGGAGTCAAATTTCCAACATTTCAGACATTTTGAAAACTGCAGGGGCGTTTGGGCAAAATATGACCCATCGCCGTTTTCAGTAATTGGCATATTTTCGGTACAAAAAGGCGTAATTTGAAACTGAAAATAGGTGCAGAGAGTCAGAATTCGGCTCAAAAATCAAGCTCAGGAGTCAAATTTCCGACATTTCAGACATTTTGAAAACTGCAGGGGGGTTTGGGCAAAATATGACCCATCGCGGTTTACAGTAATTGGCATATTTTCGGTATGAAACGTCGTTTTTTGAAACTGAAAATAGGTGCAGAGAGTCAGAATTCGGCTCAAAAATCACGCTTAGGAGTCAAATGTCCGACATTTCATACATTTTAAAAACTGCAGGGGGGTTTGGGCAAAATATGACCCATCGCCGAATTCAGTAATTGGCATATTTTCGGTATGGAACGTCGTAATTTGAAACTGAAAATAAGTGCAGGGAGTCAGAATTCGGCTCAAAAATCACGCTCAGGAGTCAAATTTCCGACATTTCAGACATTTTGAAAACTGCAGAGGGGTTTGGGCAAAATATGACCCATCGCCGTTTTGTGTAATTGGCATATTTTCGGTATAAAAAGTCGTAATTTGAAACTGAAAATAGGTGCAGAGAGTCAGAATTCGGCTCAAAAATCACTCTTATGAGTCAAATTTCCGACATTTCATACATTTTAAAAACTGCAGGGGGGTTTGGGCAAAATATGACCCATCGCCGTTTTCAGAAATTGACATATTTTCGGTATAAAAAGTCGTAATTTGAAACTGAAAACAGGTACAGAGAGTCAGAATTCGGCTCAAAAATCACGCTCAGGAGTCAAATTTCCGACATTTTGAAAACAGCAGGGGGGTTTGAGCAAAATATGACCCATCGCCATTGACAGTAATTGGCATATTTTCGGTATGCCTCGTCGTAATATGAAACTGAAACTAGGTGCAGAGAGTTAGAATTCGGCTCAAAAATCACGCTCAGGAGTCAAGTTTCCGACATTTCAGACATTTTAAAAACTGCAGGGGGGTTTGGGCAAAATATGACCCATCGCCGTTTACAGTAATTGGCATATGTTCGGTATGAAACGTCGTAATTTGAAACTGAAAATAGGTGCAGAAAGATGGAATTCGGCTCAAAAATCACGCTCAGGAGTCAAATTTCCGACATTTGAGACATTGTGAAAACTGCAGGGGCGTTTGTGCAAAATATGACCCATCGCCGTTTATAGTAATTGGCATATTTTCGGTATGAAACGTCGTAATTTGAAACTGAAAATAGGTGCAGAGAGTCAGAATTCGGCTCAAAAATCACGATCAGGAGTCAAATTTCCGACATTTCAGACATTTTGAAAACTGCAGGGGGGGTTTGGGCAAAATATGACCCATCGCCGTTTTCAGTAATTGGCGTATTTTCGGTATAAAAAGTCGTAATTTGAAACTGAAAACAGGTGCACAGAGTCAGAATTCGGATAAAAAATCACGCTCAGGAGTCAAATTTCCGACATTTCAGACATTTTGAAAACTGCAGTGGGGTTTGGGCAAAATATGACCCATTGCCGTTTTTAGTAATTGGCATATTTTCGGTATAAAAATTCGTAATTTGAAACTGAAAATAGGTGCAGAGAGTCAGAATTCGGATAAAAAATCACGCTCAGGAGTCAAATTTCCGACATTTCAGACATTTTGCAAACTGCAGGGGGGTTTGGGCAAAATATGACCCATCGCCGTTTACAGTAATTGGCATATTTTCGGTATGAAACGTCGTAATTTGAAACTGAAAATAGGTGCAGAGAGTCAGAATTCGGCTCAAAAATCACGCTCAGGAGTCAAATTTCCGACATTTCAGACATTTTGAAAACTGCAGGGGGGTTTGGGCAAAATATGACCCATCTCAGTTTTCAGTAATTGGCATATTTTCGGTATAAAAAGTCGTAATTTGAAACTGAAAATAGGTGCATAGAGTCAGAATTCGGATAAAAAATCACGCTCTGCAGTCAAATTTCCGACATTTCAGACATTTTGAAAACTGCAGGGGGGTTTGGGCAATATATGAACCATCGCTGTTTACAGTAATTGGCATATTTTCGGTATGAAACGTCGTAATTTGAAACTGAAAATACGTCCAGAGAGTCAGAATTCGGCTCAAAAATCACGCTCAGGAGTCAAATTTCCAACATTTCAGACATTTTGAAAACTGCAGGGGCGTTTGGGCAAAATATGACCCATCGCTGTTTTCAGTAATTGGCATATTTTCGGTATAAAAATTCGTATTTTGAAACTGAAATTAGGTGCAGAGAGTCAGAATTCGGCTCAAAAATCAAGCTCAGGAGTCAAATTTCCGACATTTCAGACATTTTGAAAACTGCAGGGGGGTTTGGGCAAAATATGACCCATCGCCGTTTTCAGTAATTGGCATATTTTCGGTATAAAAATGAGTAATTTGAAACTGAAAATAAGTGCAGAGAGTCAGAATTCGGCTCAAAAATCACGCTCAGGAGTCAAATTTCCGACATTTCAGACATTTTGAAAACTGCAGGGGGGTTTGGGCAAAATATGACCTTCGCCGTTTTCAGTAATTGGCATATTTTCGGTATAAAAAGTCGTAATTTGAAACTGAAAATAGGTGCAGAGAGTCAGAATTCGGCTCAAAAATCACGCTTATGAGTCAAATTTCCGACATTTCATACATTTTAAAAACTGCAAGATGTTTGGGCAAAATATGACCCATCGCCGTTTTCAGTAATTGGCATATTTTCGGTATAAAAAGTCGTAATTTGAAACTGAAAATAGGTACAGAGAGTCAGAATTCGGATAAAAAAAATCACGCTCAGGAGTCAAATTTCCGACATTTCAGACATTTTGAAAACTGCAGGGGGGTTTGGGCAAAATTTGACCCATCGCTGTTTAAAGTAATTGGCATATTTTCGGTATGAAACGTCGTAATTTGAAACGGAAAATAGGTGCAAAGAGTCAGAATTCGGCTCAAAAATCACGCTCAGGAGTCAAATTTCCGACATTTCCGACATTTTGAAAACAGCAGGGGGGTTTGAGCAAAATATGACCCATCGCCGTTTACAGTAATTGGCATATTTTCGGTATGCCTCGTCGTAATATGAAACTGAAACTAGGTGCAGAGAGTTAGAATTCGGCTCAAAAATCACGCTCAGGAGTCAAGTTTCCGACATTTCAGACATTTTAAAAACTGCAGGGGGGTTTGGGCAAAATATGACCCATCGCCGTTTACAGTAATTGGCATATGTTCGGTATGAAACGTCGTAATTTGAAACTGAAAATAGGTGCAGAAAGATGGAATTCGGCTCAAAAATCACGCTCAGGAGTCAAATTTCCGACATTTGAGACATTGTGAAAACTGCAGGGGCGTTTGTGCAAAATATGACCCATCGCCGTTTTTAGTAATTGGCATATTTTCGGTATGAAACGTCGTAATTTGAAACTGAAAATAGGTGCAGAGAGTCAGAATTCGGCTCAAAAATCACGATCAGGAGTCAAATTTCCGACATTTCAGACATTTTGAAAACTGCATGGGGGTTTGGGCAAAATATGACCAATCGCCGTTTTCAGTAATTGGCGTATTTTCGGTATAAAAAGTCGTAATTTGAAACTGAAAACAGGTGCACAGAGTCAGAATTCGGATAAAAAATCACGCTCAGGAGTCAAATTTCCGACATTTCAGACATTTTGAAAACTGCAGTGGGGTTTGGGCAAAATATGACCCATCGCCGTTTTTAGTAATTGGCATATTTTCGGTATAAAAATTCGTAATTTGAAACTGAAAATAGGTGCAGAGAGTCAGAATTCGGATAAAAAATCACGCTCAGGAGTCAAATTTCCGACATTTCAGACATTTTGCAAACTGCAGGGGGGTTTGGGCAAAATATGACCCATCGCCGTTTACAGTAATTGGCATATTTTCGGTATGAAACGTCGTAATTTGAAACTGAAAATAGGTGCAGAGAGTCAGAATTCGGCTCAAAAATCTCGCTCAGGAGTCAAATTTCCGACATTTCAGACATTTTGAAAACTGCAGATGGGTTTGGGCAAAATATGACCCATCTCAGTTTTCAGAAATTGGCATATTTTCGGTATAAAAAGTCGTAATTTGAAACTGAAAATAGGTGCATAGAGTCAGAATTCGGATAAAAAATCACGCTCTGCAGTCAAATTTCCGACATTTCAGACATTTTGAAAACTGCAGGGGGGTTTGGGCAATATATGAACCATCGCTGTTTACAGTAATTGGCATATTTTCGGTATGAAACGTCGTAATTTGAAACTGAAAATACGTCCAGAGAGTCAGAATTCGGCTCAAAAATCACGCTCAGGAGTCAAATTTCCAACATTTCAGACATTTTGAAAACTGCAGGGGCGTTTGGGCAAAATATGACCCATCGCCGTTTTCAGTAATTGGCATATTTTCGGTATAAAAATTCGTAATTTGAAACTGAAATTAGGTGCAGAGAGTCAGAATTCGGCTCAAAAATCAAGCTCAGGAGTCAAATTTCCGACATTTCAGACATTTTGAAAACTGCAGGGGGGTTTGGGCAAAATATGACCCATCGCCGTTTTCAGTAATTGGAATATTTTCGGTATAAAAATGAGTAATTTGAAACTGAAAATAAGTGCAGAGAGTCAGAATTCGGCTCAAAAATCACTCTCAGGAGTCAAATTTCCGACATTTCAGACATTTTGAAAACTGCAGGGGGGGTTTGGGCAAAATATGACCTTCGCCGTTTTCAGTAATTGGCATATTTTCGGTATAAAAAGTCGTAATTTGAAACTGAAAATAGGTGCAGAGAGTCAGAATTCGGCTCAAAAATCACGCTTATGAGTCAAATTTCCGACATTTCATACATTTTAAAAACTGCAAGGGGTTTGGGCAAAATATGACCCATCGCCGTTTTCAGTAATTGGCATATTTTCGGTATAAAAAGTCGTAATTTGAAACTGAAAACAGGTACAGAGAGTCAGAATTCGGATAAAAAATATCTCGCTCAGGAGTCAAATTTCCGACATTTCAGACATTTTGAAAACTGCAGGGGGGTTTGGGCAAAATATGACCCATCGCCGTTTACAGTAATTGGCATATTTTCGGTATGAAACGTCGTAATTTGAAACTGAAAATAGGTGCAGAGAGTCAGAATTCGGCTTAAAAATAACGCTCAGGAGTCAAATTTCCGACATTTCAGACATTTTAAAAACTGCAGGGGGGTTTGGCCAAAATATGACCCATCGCCGTTTTCAGTAATTGGCATATTTTCGGTATGAAACGTCGTAATTTGAAACTGAAAATAGGTGCAGAGAGTCAGAATTCGGATTAAAAATCACGCTCAGGAGTCAAATTTCCGACATTTAAGACATTTTGAAAACAGCAGGGGGGTTTGAGCAAAATATGACCCATCGCCGTTTACAGAAATTGGCATATTTTCGGTATGCCTCGTCGTAATATGAAACTGAAACTAGGTGCAGAGAGTCAGAATTCGGCTCAAAAATCACGCTCAGGAGTCAAGTTTCCGACATTTCAGACATTTTAAAGACTGCAGGGGGTTAGGGCAAAATATGACCCATCGCCGTTTACAGTAATTGGCATATGTTCGGTATGAAACGTCGCAATTTGAAACTGAAAATTGGTGCAGAGAGATGGAATTCGGCTCAAAAATCACGCTCAGGAGTCAAATTTCCGACATTTCAGACATTTTGAAAACTGCAGGGGGGTTTGGGCAAAATATGACCCATCGCCGTTTTCAGTAATTGGCATATTTTCGGTATAAAAACTCGTAATTTGAAACTGAAAATAGGTGCAGAGAGTCAGAATTCGGATAAAAAATCACGCTCAGGAGTCAAATTTCCGACATTTCTGACATTTTGAAAACTGCAGGGGGGTTTGGGCAAAATATGACCCATCTCCGTATACAGTAATTGGCATATTTTTGGTATGAAACGTCGTAATTTGAAACTGAAAATAGGTGCAGAGAGTCAGAATTCGGCTCAAAAATCACGCTCAGGAGTCAAATTTCAGACATTTCAGACATTTTAAAAACTGCAGGGGGGTTTGGGCAAAATATGACCCATAGCTGTTTTTAGTAATTGGCATATTTTCGGTATAAAAAGTCGTAATTTGAAACTGAAAATAGGTGCAGAGAGTCAGAATTGGGATAAAAAATCACTCTCAGGGGTCAAATTTCCGACATTTCAGACATTTTGAAAACTGCAGGGGGGTTTGGACAAAATATGACCCATCTCCGTTTACAGTAATTGGCATATTTTCGGTATGAAACGTCGTAATTTGAAACTGAAAATAGGTGCAGAGAGTCTGAATTCAGATAAAAAATCACGCTCAGGAGTCAAATTTCCGACATTTCAGACATTTTAAAAACTGCAGGGGGGTTTGGGCAAAATATGACCCATCGCCGTTGTAAGTAATTGGCATGTTTTCGGAATAAAAAGTCGTAATTTGAAACTGAAAATAGGTGCAGAGATTCAGAATTCGGACAAAAAATCACGCTCAGGAGTCAATATTCCGACATTTCAGACATTTTGAAAACTGCAGGGGGGGGGTTTGGGCAAAATATGATCCATCGCCGTTTACAGTAATTGGCATATTTTCGGTATGAAACGTCGTAATTTGAAACTGAAAATAGGTGCAGAGAGTCAGAATTCGGCTCAAAAATCACGCTCTGGAGTCAAATTTCCGACATTACAGACATTTTGAAAACTGCAGGGGAGTTTAAGCAAAATATGACCCATCGCCGTTTTCAGTAATTAGAATATTTTCGGAATAAAAAGTCGTAATTTGAAACTGAAAATAGGTGCAGAGAGTCAGAATTCGGCTGAAAAATCACGCTCAGGAGTCAAATTTCCGATATTTAAGACATTTTAAAAACTGCAGGGGGGTTTGGGCAAAATATGACCTATCGCCGTTTACAGTAATTGGCATATTTTCGGTATGAAACGTCGTAATTTGAAACTGAAAATAGGTGCAGAGAGTCAGAATTCGGCTCAAAAATCACGCTCAGGAGTCAAATTTCCGACATTTCAGACATTTTAAAAACTGCAGGGGGGTTTAGGCAAAATATGACCTATCGCCGTTTGCAGTAATTGGCATATTTTCGGTATGAAACGTCGTAATTTGAAACTAAAAATAGGTGCAGAGAGTCAGAATTCGGCTCAAAACTCACGCTCAGAAGTCAAATTTCCGACATTTCAGACATTTTAAAAACTGCAGGGGGGGTTTGGGCAAAATATGACCCATCGCGTTTTCAGTAATTGGCATATTTTCGGTATGAAACGTCGTAATTTGAAACTGAAAATAGGTGCAGAGAGTCAGAATTCGGCTCAAAAATCACGCTCAGGAGTCAAATTTCCGACATTTCAGACATTTTAAAAACTGCAGGGGGGTTTAGGCAAAATATGACCTATCGCCGTTTGCAGTAATTGGCATATTTTCGGTATAAAAAGTCGTAATTTGAAACTGAAAATAGGCGCAGAGAGTTAGAATTGGGATAAAAAATCATGCTCAGGGGTCAAATTTCCGACATTTTAGACATTTTGAAAACTGCAGGGGGGTTTGGGCAAAATATGACCCATCTCCGTTTACAGTAATTGGCATATTTTCGGTATGAAACGTCGTAATTTGAAACTGAAAATAGGTGCAGAGAGTCAAAATTCGGATAAAAAATCACGCTCAGGAGTCAAATTTCAGACATTTCAGACATTTTGAAAACTGCAGGGGGGTTTGAGCAAAATATGACCCATCGCCGTTTTCAGTAATTGGCATATTTTCGGTATAAAAAGTCGTAATTTGAAACTGAAAATAGGTGCAGAGAGTCAGAATTCGGCTCAAAAATCACGCTAAGGAGTCAAATTTCCGACATTGCAGACATTTTGAAAACTGCAGGGGAGTTTAAGCAAAATATGACCCATCGCCGTTTTCAGTAATTAGAATATTTTCGGAATAAAAAGTCGTAATTTGAAACTGAAAATAGGTGCAGAGAGTCAGAATTCGGCTGAAAAATCACGCTCAGGAGTCAAATTTCCGATATTTAAGACATTTTAAAAACTGCAGGGGGGGTTTGAGCAAAATATGACCTATCGCCGTTTACAGTAATTGGCATATTTTAGGTATGAAACGTCGTAATTTGAAACTTAAAATAGGTGCAGAGAGTCAGAATTCGGCTCAAAACTCACGCTCAGAAGTCAAATTTCCGACATTTCAGACATTTTAAAAACTGCAGGGGGGGTTTGGGCAAAATATGACCCATCGCGTTTTCAGTAATTGGCATATTTTCGGTATGAAACGTCGTAATTTGAAACTGAAAATAGGTGCAGAGAGTCAGAATTCGGCTCAAAAATCACGCTCAGGAGTCAAATTTCCGACATTACAGACATTTTGAAAACTGCAGGGGAGTTTAAGCAAAATATGACCCATCGCCGTTTTCAGTAATTAGAATATTTTCGGAATAAAAAGTAGTAATTTGAAACTGGAAATAGGTGCAGAGAGTCAGAATTTGGCTCAAAAATCACGCTCAGGAGTCAAATTTCAGACATTTCAGACATTTTGAAAACTGCAGGGGGGTTTGGGCAAAATATGACCCATCGCTGTTTTCAGTAATTGGCATATTTTCGGTATAAAAACTCGTAATTTGAATCTGAAAATAGCTGCAGAGAGTCAGAATTTGGATAAAAAATCACGCTCAGGAGTCAAATTTCCGACATTTCTGACATTTTGAAAACTGCAGGGGGGTTTGGGCAAAATATGACCCATCGCCGTTTTCAGTAATTGGCATATTTTCGTTATAAAAACTCGTAATTTGAAACTGAAAATAGGTGCAGAGAGTCAGAATTCGGATAAAAAATCACGCTCAGGAGTCAAATTTCCGACATTTCTGACATTTTGAAAACTGCAGGGGGGTTTGGGCAAAATATGACCCAACTCCGTATACAGTAATTGGCATATTTTTGGTATGAAACGTCGTAATTTGAAACTGAAAATAGGTGCAGAGAGTCAGAATTCAGATAAAAAATCACGCTCAGGAGTCAAATTTCCGACATTTCAGACATTTTAAAAACTGCAGGGGGGTTTGGGCAAAATATGACCCATCGCCGTTTTAAGTAATTGGCATGTTTTCGGAATAAAAAGTCGTAATTTGAAACTGAAAATAGGTGCAGAGATTCAGAATTCGGACAAAAAATCACGCTCAGGAGTCAATATTCCGACATTTCAGACATTTTAAAAACTGCAGGGGGGGGTTTGGGCAAAATATGATCCATCGCCGTTTACAGTAATTGGCATATTTTCGGTATGAAACGTCGTAATTTGAAACTGAAAATAGGTGCAGAGAGTCAGAATTCGGCTCAAAAATCACGCTCTGGAGTCAAATTTCCGACATTACAGACATTTTGAAAACTGCAGGGGAGTTTAAGCAAAATATGACCCATCGCCGTTTTCAGTAATTAGAATATTTTCGGAATAAAAAGTCGTAATTTGAAACTGAAAATAGGTGCAGAGAGTCAGAATTCGGCTGAAAAATCACGCTCAGGAGTCAAATTTCCGATATTTAAGACATTTTAAAAACTGCAGGGGGGTTTGGGCAAAATATGACCTATCGCCGTTTACAGTAATTGGCATATTTTCGGTATGAAACGTCGTAATTTGAAACTGAAAATAGGTGCAGAGAGTCAGAATTCGGCTCAAAAATCACGCTCAGGAGTCAAATTTCCGACTTTTCAGACATTTTGAAAACTGCAGGGGGGGTTTGGGCAAAATATGACCCATCGCCGTTTTCAGTAATTGGCATATTTTCGGTATAAAAAGCCGTAATTTGAAACTGAAAACAGGTGCACAGAGTCCGAATTCGGATAAAAAATCACGCTAAGGAGTCAAATTTCCGACATTTCAGACATTTTGAAAACTGCAGTGGGGTTTGTGCAGAAATTATCCATCGCCGTTTTCAGTAATTGGCATATTTTCGGTATGAAACGTCGTAATTTGAAACTGAATATAGGTGCAGAGAGTCAGAATTCGGCTCAAAAATCACGCTTAGGAGTCAAATTTCCGACATTTCCGACATTTTGAAAACTGCAGGGGGGTTTGGGCAAAATATGACCCATCGCCGTTTTCAGTAATTGGCATATTTTCGGTATAAAAACTCGTAATTTGAAACTGAAAATAGGTGCAGAGAGTCAGAATTCGGATAAAAAATCACGCTCAGGAGTCAAATTTCCGACATTTCTGACATTTTGAAAACTGCAGGGGGGTTTGGGCAAAATATGACCCATCTCCGTATACAGTAATTGGCATATTTTTGGTATGAAACGTCGTAATTTGAAACTGAAAATAGGTGCAGAGAGTCAGAATTCGGCTCAAAAATCACGCTCAGGAGTCAAATTTCAGACATTTCAGACATTTTAAAAACTGCAGGGGGGTTTGGGCAATATATGACCCATAGCTGTTTTCAGTAATTGGCATATTTTCGGTATAAAAAGTCGTAATTTGAAACTGAAAATAGGTGCAGAGAGTCAGAATTGGGATAAAAAATCACTCTCAGGGGTCAAATTTCCGACATTTCAGACATTTTGAAAACTGCAGGGGGGTTTGGACAAAATATGACCCATCTCCGTTTACAGTAATTGGCATATTTTCGGTATGAAACGTCGTAATTTGAAACTGAAAATAGGTGCAGAGAGTCTGAATTCAGATAAAAAATCACGCTCAGGAGTCAAATTTCCGACATTTCAGACATTTTAAAAACTGCAGGGGGGTTTGGGCAAAATATGACCCATCGCCGTTGTAAGTAATTGGCATGTTTTCGGAATAAAAAGTCGTAATTTGAAACTGAAAATAGGTGCAGAGATTCAGAATTCGGACAAAAAATCACGCTCAGGAGTCAATATTCCGACATTTCAGACATTTTGAAAACTGCAGGGGGGGGGTTTGGGCAAAATATGATCCATCGCCGTTTACAGTAATTGGCATATTTTCGGTATGAAACGTCGTAATTTGAAACTGAAAATAGGTGCAGAGAGTCAGAATTCGGCTCAAAAATCACGCTCTGGAGTCAAATTTCCGACATTACAGACATTTTGAAAACTGCAGGGGAGTTTAAGCAAAATATGACCCATCGCCGTTTTCAGTAATTAGAATATTTTCGGAATAAAAAGTCGTAATTTGAAACTGAAAATAGGTGCAGAGAGTCAGAATTCGGCTGAAAAATCACGCTCAGGAGTCAAATTTCCGATATTTAAGACATTTTAAAAACTGCAGGGGGGTTTGGGCAAAATATGACCTATCGCCGTTTACAGTAATTGGCATATTTTCGGTATGAAACGTCGTAATTTGAAACTGAAAATAGGTGCAGAGAGTCAGAATTCGGCTCAAAAATCACGCTCAGGAGTCAAATTTCCGACATTTCAGACATTTTAAAAACTGCAGGGGGGTTTAGGCAAAATATGACCTATCGCCGTTTGCAGTAATTGGCATATTTTCGGTATGAAACGTCGTAATTTGAAACTAAAAATAGGTGCAGAGAGTCAGAATTCGGCTCAAAACTCACGCTCAGAAGTCAAATTTCCGACATTTCAGACATTTTAAAAACTGCAGGGGGGGTTTGGGCAAAATATGACCCATCGCGTTTTCAGTAATTGGCATATTTTCGGTATGAAACGTCGTAATTTGAAACTGAAAATAGGTGCAGAGAGTCAGAATTCGGCTCAAAAATCACGCTCAGGAGTCAAATTTCCGACATTTCAGACATTTTAAAAACTGCAGGGGGGTTTAGGCAAAATATGACCTATCGCCGTTTGCAGTAATTGGCATATTTTCGGTATAAAAAGTCGTAATTTGAAACTGAAAATAGGCGCAGAGAGTTAGAATTGGGATAAAAAATCATGCTCAGGGGTCAAATTTCCGACATTTCAGACATTTTGAAAACTGCAGGGGGGTTTGGGCAAAATATGACCCATCTCCGTTTACAGTAATTGGCATATTTTCGGTATGAAACGTCGTAATTTGAAACTGAAAATAGGTGCAGAGAGTCAAAATTCGGATAAAAAATCACGCTCAGGAGTCAAATTTCAGACATTTCAGACATTTTGAAAACTGCAGGGGGGTTTGAGCAAAATATGACCCATCGCCGTTTTCAGTAATTGGCATATTTTCGGTATAAAAAGTCGTAATTTGAAACTGAAAATAGGTGCAGAGAGTCAGAATTCGGCTCAAAAATCACGCTAAGGAGTCAAATTTCCGACATTGCAGACATTTTGAAAACTGCAGGGGAGTTTAAGCAAAATATGACCCATCGCCGTTTTCAGTAATTAGAATATTTTCGGAATAAAAAGTCGTAATTTGAAACTGAAAATAGGTGCAGAGAGTCAGAATTCGGCTGAAAAATCACGCTCAGGAGTCAAATTTCCGATATTTAAGACATTTTAAAAACTGCAGGGGGGGTTTGAGCAAAATATGACCTATCGCCGTTTACAGTAATTGGCATATTTTAGGTATGAAACGTCGTAATTTGAAACTTAAAATAGGTGCAGAGAGTCAGAATTCGGCTCAAAACTCACGCTCAGAAGTCAAATTTCCGACATTTCAGACATTTTAAAAACTGCAGGGGGGGTTTGGGCAAAATATGACCCATCGCGTTTTCAGTAATTGGCATATTTTCGGTATGAAACGTCGTAATTTGAAACTGAAAATAGGTGCAGAGAGTCAGAATTCGGCTCAAAAATCACGCTCAGGAGTCAAATTTCCGACATTACAGACATTTTGAAAACTGCAGGGGAGTTTAAGCAAAATATGACCCATCGCCGTTTTCAGTAATTAGAATATTTTCGGAATAAAAAGTAGTAATTTGAAACTGGAAATAGGTGCAGAGAGTCAGAATTCGGCTCAAAAATCACGCTCAGGAGTCAAATTTCAGACATTTCAGACATTTTGAAAACTGCAGGGGGGTTTGGGCAAAATATGACCCATCGCTGTTTTCAGTAATTGGCATATTTTCGGTATAAAAACTCGTAATTTGAATCTGAAAATAGCTGCAGAGAGTCAGAATTCGGATAAAAAATCACGCTCAGGAGTCAAATTTCCGACATTTCTGACATTTTGAAAACTGCAGGGGGGTTTGGGCAAAATATGACCCATCGCCGTTTTCAGTAATTGGCATATTTTCGGTATAAAAACTCGTAATTTGAAACTGAAAATAGGTGCAGAGAGTCAGAATTCGGATAAAAAATCACGCTCAGGAGTCAAATTTCCGACATTTCTGACATTTTGAAAACTGCAGGGGGGTTTGGGCAAAATATGACCCAACTCCGTATACAGTAATTGGCATATTTTTGGTATGAAACGTCGTAATTTGAAACTGAAAATAGGTGCAGAGAGTCAGAATTCAGATAAAAAATCACGCTCAGGAGTCAAATTTCCGACATTTCAGACATTTTAAAAACTGCAGGGGGGTTTGGGCAAAATATGACCCATCGCCGTTTTAAGTAATTGGCATGTTTTCGGAATAAAAAGTCGTAATTTGAAACTGAAAATAGGTGCAGAGATTCAGAATTCGGACAAAAAATCACGCTCAGGAGTCAATATTCCGACATTTCAGACATTTTAAAAACTGCTGGGGGGGGTTTGGGCAAAATATGATCCATCGCCGTTTACAGTAATTGGCATATTTTCGGTATGAAACGTCGTAATTTGAAACTGAAAATAGGTGCAGAGAGTCAGAATTCGGCTCAAAAATCACGCTCTGGAGTCAAATTTCCGACATTACAGACATTTTGAAAACTGCAGGGGAGTTTAAGCAAAATATGACCCATCGCCGTTTTCAGTAATTAGAATATTTTCGGAATAAAAAGTCGTAATTTGAAACTGAAAATAGGTGCAGAGAGTCAGAATTCGGCTGAAAAATCACGCTCAGGAGTCAAATTTCCGATATTTAAGACATTTTAAAAACTGCAGGGGGGTTTGGGCAAAATATGACCTATCGCCGTTTACAGTAATTGGCATATTTTCGGTATGAAACGTCGTAATTTGAAACTGAAAATAGGTGCAGAGAGTCAGAATTCGGCTCAAAAATCACGCTCAGGAGTCAAATTTCCGACATTTCAGACATTTTAAAAACTGCAGGGGGGTTTAGGCAAAATATGACCTATCGCCGTTTGCAGTAATTGGCATATTTTCGGTATGAAACGTCGTAATTTGAAACTAAAAATAGGTGCAGAGAGTCAGAATTCGGCTCAAAACTCACGCTCAGAAGTCAAATTTCCGACATTTCAGACATTTTGAAAACTGCAGGGGGGGTTTGGGCAAAATATGACCCATCGCCGTTTTCAGTAATTGGCATATTTTCGGTATAAAAAGCCGTAATTTGAAACTGAAAACAGGTGCACAGAGTCCGAATTCGGATAAAAAATCACGCTAAGGAGTCAAATTTCCGACATTTCAGACATTTTGAAAACTGCAGTGGGGTTTGTGCAGAAATTATCCATCGCCGTTTTCAGTAATTGGCATATTTTCGGTATGAAACGTCGTAATTTGAAACTGAATATAGGTGCAGAGAGTCAGAATTCGGCTCAAAAATCACGCTTAGGAGTCAAATTTCCGACATTTCCGACATTTTGAAAACTGCAGGGGGGTTTGGGCAAAATATGACCCATCGCCGTTTTCAGTAATTGGCATATTTTCGGTATAAAAACTCGTAATTTGAAACTGAAAATAGGTGCAGAGAGTCAGAATTCGGATAAAAAATCACGCTCAGGAGTCAAATTTCCGACATTTCTGACATTTTGAAAACTGCAGGGGGGTTTGGGCAAAATATGACCCATCTCCGTATACAGTAATTGGCATATTTTTGGTATGAAACGTCGTAATTTGAAACTGAAAATAGGTGCAGAGAGTCAGAATTCGGCTCAAAAATCACGCTCAGGAGTCAAATTTCAGACATTTCAGACATTTTAAAAACTGCAGGGGGGTTTGGGCAAAATATGACCCATAGCTGTTTTCAGTAATTGGCATATTTTCGGTATAAAAAGTCGTAATTTGAAACTGAAAATAGGTGCAGAGAGTCAGAATTGGGATAAAAAATCACTCTCAGGGGTCAAATTTCCGACATTTCAGACATTTTGAAAACTGCAGGGGGGTTCGGACAAAATATGACCCATCTCCGTTTACAGTAATTGGCATATTTTCGGTATGAAACGTCGTAATTTGAAACTGAAAATAGGTGCAGAGAGTCTGAATTCAGATAAAAAATCACGCTCAGGAGTCAAATTTCCGACATTTCAGACATTTTAAAAACTGCAGGGGGGTTTGGGCAAAATATGACCCATCGCCGTTGTAAGTAATTGGCATGTTTTCGGAATAAAAAGTCGTAATTTGAAACTGAAAATAGGTGCAGAGATTCAGAATTCGGACAAAAAATCACGCTCAGGAGTCAATATTCCGACATTTCAGACATTTTGAAAACTGCAGGGGGGGGGGTTTGGGCAAAATATGATCCATCGCCGTTTACAGTAATTGGCATATTTTCGGTATGAAACGTCGTAATTTGAAACTGAAAATAGGTGCAGAGAGTCAGAATTCGGCTCAAAAATCACGCTCTGGAGTCAAATTTCCGACATTACAGACATTTTGAAAACTGCAGGGGAGTTTAAGCAAAATATGACCCATCGCCGTTTTCAGTAATTAGAATATTTTCGGAATAAAAAGTCGTAATTTGAAACTGAAAATAGGTGCAGAGAGTCAGAATTCGGCTGAAAAATCACGCTCAGGAGTCAAATTTCCGATATTTAAGACATTTTAAAAACTGCAGGGGGGTTTGGGCAAAATATGACCTATCGCCGTTTACAGTAATTGGCATATTTTCGGTATGAAACGTCGTAATTTGAAACTGAAAATAGGTGCAGAGAGTCAGAATTCGGCTCAAAAATCACGCTCAGGAGTCAAATTTCCGACATTTCAGACATTTTAAAAACTGCAGGGGGGTTTAGGCAAAATATGACCTATCGCCGTTTGCAGTAATTGGCATATTTTCGGTATGAAACGTCGTAATTTGAAACTAAAAATAGGTGCAGAGAGTCAGAATTCGGCTCAAAACTCACGCTCAGAAGTCAAATTTCCGACATTTCAGACATTTTAAAAACTGCAGGGGGGGTTTGGGCAAAATATGACCCATCGCGTTTTCAGTAATTGGCATATTTTCGGTATGAAACGTCGTAATTTGAAACTGAAAATAGGTGCAGAGAGTCAGAATTCGGCTCAAAAATCACGCTCAGGAGTCAAATTTCCGACATTTCAGACATTTTAAAAACTGCAGGGGGGTTTAGGCAAAATATGACCTATCGCCGTTTGCAGTAATTGGCATATTTTCGGTATAAAAAGTCGTAATTTGAAACTGAAAATAGGCGCAGAGAGTTAGAATTGGGATAAAAAATCATGCTCAGGGGTCAAATTTCCGACATTTCAGACATTTTGAAAACTGCAGGGGGGTTTGGGCAAAATATGACCCATCTCCGTTTACAGTAATTGGCATATTTTCGGTATGAAACGTCGTAATTTGAAACTGAAAATAGGTGCAGAGAGTCAAAATTCGGATAAAAAATCACGCTCAGGAGTCAAATTTCAGACATTTCAGACATTTTGAAAACTGCAGGGGGGTTTGAGCAAAATATGACCCATCGCCGTTTTCAGTAATTGGCATATTTTCGGTATAAAAAGTCGTAATTTGAAACTGAAAATAGGTGCAGAGAGTCAGAATTCGGCTCAAAAATCACGCTAAGGAGTCAAATTTCCGACATTGCAGACATTTTGAAAACTGCAGGGGAGTTTAAGCAAAATATGACCCATCGCCGTTTTCAGTAATTAGAATATTTTCGGAATAAAAAGTCGTAATTTGAAACTGAAAATAGGTGCAGAGAGTCAGAATTCGGCTGAAAAATCACGCTCAGGAGTCAAATTTCCGATATTTAAGACATTTTAAAAACTGCAGGGGGGGTTTGAGCAAAATATGACCTATCGCCGTTTACAGTAATTGGCATATTTTAGGTATGAAACGTCGTAATTTGAAACTTAAAATAGGTGCAGAGAGTCAGAATTCGGCTCAAAACTCACGCTCAGAAGTCAAATTTCCGACATTTCAGACATTTTAAAAACTGCAGGGGGGGTTTGGGCAAAATATGACCCATCGCGTTTTCAGTAATTGGCATATTTTCGGTATGAAACGTCGTAATTTGAAACTGAAAATAGGTGCAGAGAGTCAGAATTCGGCTCAAAAATCACGCTCAGGAGTCAAATTTCCGACATTACAGACATTTTGAAAACTGCAGGGGAGTTTAAGCAAAATATGACCCATCGCCGTTTTCAGTAATTAGAATATTTTCGGAATAAAAAGTAGTAATTTGAAACTGGAAATAGGTGCAGAGAGTCAGAATTCGGCTCAAAAATCACGCTCAGGAGTCAAATTTCAGACATTTCAGACATTTTGAAAACTGCAGGGGGGTTTGGGCAAAATATGACCCATCGCTGTTTTCAGTAATTGGCATATTTTCGGTATAAAAACTCGTAATTTGAATCTGAAAATAGCTGCAGAGAGTCAGAATTCGGATAAAAAATCACGCTCAGGAGTCAAATTTCCGACATTTCTGACATTTTGAAAACTGCAGGGGGGTTTGGGCAAAATATGACCCATCGCCGTTTTCAGTAATTGGCATATTTTCGGTATAAAAACTCGTAATTTGAAACTGAAAATAGGTGCAGAGAGTCAGAATTCGGATAAAAAATCACGCTCAGGAGTCAAATTTCCGACATTTCTGACATTTTGAAAACTGCAGGGGGGTTTGGGCAAAATATGACCCAACTCCGTATACAGTAATTGGCATATTTTTGGTATGAAACGTCGTAATTTGAAACTGAAAATAGGTGCAGAGAGTCAGAATTCAGATAAAAAATCACGCTCAGGAGTCAAATTTCCGACATTTCAGACATTTTAAAAACTGCAGGGGGGTTTGGGCAAAATATGACCCATCGCCGTTTTAAGTAATTGGCATGTTTTCGGAATAAAAAGTCGTAATTTGAAACTGAAAATAGGTGCAGAGATTCAGAATTCGGACAAAAAATCACGCTCAGGAGTCAATATTCCGACATTTCAGACATTTTAAAAACTGCAGGGGGGGGTTTGGGCAAAATATGATCCATCGCCGTTTACAGTAATTGGCATATTTTCGGTATGAAACGTCGTAATTTGAAACTGAAAATAGGTGCAGAGAGTCAGAATTCGGCTCAAAAATCACGCTCTGGAGTCAAATTTCCGACATTACAGACATTTTGAAAACTGCAGGGGAGTTTAAGCAAAATATGACCCATCGCCGTTTTCAGTAATTAGAATATTTTCGGAATAAAAAGTCGTAATTTGAAACTGAAAATAGGTGCAGAGAGTCAGAATTCGGCTGAAAAATCACGCTCAGGAGTCAAATTTCCGATATTTAAGACATTTTAAAAACTGCAGGGGGGTTTGGGCAAAATATGACCTATCGCCGTTTACAGTAATTGGCATATTTTCGGTATGAAACGTCGTAATTTGAAACTGAAAATAGGTGCAGAGAGTCAGAATTCGGCTCAAAAATCACGCTCAGGAGTCAAATTTCCGACATTTCAGACATTTTAAAAACTGCAGGGGGGTTTAGGCAAAATATGACCTATCGCCGTTTGCAGTAATTGGCATATTTTCGGTATGAAACGTCGTAATTTGAAACTAAAAATAGGTGCAGAGAGTCAGAATTCGGCTCAAAACTCACGCTCAGAAGTCAAATTTCCGACATTTCAGACATTTTAAAAACTGCAGGGGGGGGTTTGGGCAAAATATGACCCTTCGCGTTTTCAGTAATTGGCATATTTTCGGTATGAAACGTCGTAATTTGAAACTGAAAATAGGTGCAGAGAGTCAGAATTCGGCTCAAAAATCACGCTCAGGAGTCAAATTTCCGACATTACAGACATTTTGAAAACTGCAGGGGAGTTTAAGCAAAATATGACCCATCGCCGTTTTCAGTAATTAGAATATTTTCGGAATAAAAAGTCGTAATTTGAAACTGAAAATAGGTGCAGAGAGTCAGAATTCGGCTCAAAAATCACGCTCAGGAGTCAAATTTCAGACATTTCAGACATTTTGAAAACTGCAGGGGGGTTTGGGCAAAATATGACCCATCGCCGTTTTCAGTAATTGGCATATTTTCGGTATAAAAACTCGTAATTTGAATCTGAAAATAGCTGCAGAGAGTCAGAATTCGGATAAAAAATCACGCTCAGGAGTCAAATTTCCGACATTTCTGACATTTTGAAAACTGCAGGGGGGTTTGGGCAAAATATGACCCATCTCCGTATACAGTAATTGGCATATTTTTGGTATGAAACGTCGTAATTTGAAACTGAAAATAGGTGCAGAGAGTCAGAATTCGGCTCAAAAATCACGCTCAGGAGTCAAATTTCAGACATTTCAGACATTTTAAAAACTGCAGGGGGGTTTGGGCAAAATATGACCCATCGCCGTTTTCAGTAATTGGCATATTTTCGGTATAAAAAGTCGTAATTTGAAACTGAAAATAGGCGCAGAGAGTCAGAATTGGGATAAAAAATCATGCTCAGGGGTCAAATTTCCGACATTTCAGACATTTTGAAAACTGCAGGGGGGTTTGGGCAAAATATGACCCATCTCCGTTTACAGTAATTGGCATATTTTCGGTATGAAACGTCGTAATTTGAAACTGAAAATAGGTGCAGAGAGTCAGAATTCGGATAAAAAATCACGCTCAGGAGTCAAATTTCAGACATTTCAGACATTTTGAAAACTGCAGGGGGGTTTGAGCAAAATATGACCCATCGCCGTTTTCAGTAATTGGCATATTTTCGGTGTAAAAAGTCGTAATTTGAAACTGAAAATAGGTGCAGAGAGTCAGAATTCGGCTGAAAAATCACGCTAAGGAGTCAAATTTCCGATATTTGAGACATTTTAAAAACTGCAGGGGGGGTTTGGGCAAAATATGACCTATCGCCGTTTACAGTAATTGGCATATTTTCGGTATGAAACGTCGTAATTTGAAACTGAAAATAGGTGCAGAGAGTCAGAATTCGGCTCAAAAATCACGCTCAGGAGTCAAATTTCCGACATTTCAGACATTTTAAAAACTGCAGGGGGGTTTAGGCAAAATATGACCTATCGCCGTTTGCAGTAATTGGCATATTTTCGGTATGAAACGTCGTAATTTGAAACTAAAAATAGGTGCAGAGAGTCAGAATTCGGCTCAAAACTCACGCTCAGAATTCAAATTTCCGACATTTCAGACATTTTAAAAACTGCAGGGGGGGTTTGGGCAAAATATGACCCATCGCGTTTTCAGTAATTGGCATATTTTCGGTATGAAACGTCGTAATTTGAAACTGAAAATAGGTGCAGAGAGTCAGAATTCGGCTCAAAAATCACGCTCAGGAGTCAAATTTCCGACATTACAGACATTTTGAAAACTGCAGGGGAGTTTAAGCAAAATATGACCCATCGCCGTTTTCAGTAATTAGAATATTTTCGGAATAAAAAGTCGTAATTTGAAACTGGAAATAGGTGCAGAGAGTCAGAATTCGGCTCAAAAATCACGCTCAGGAGTCAAATTTCAGACATTTCAGACATTTTGAAAACTGCAGGGGTGTTTGGGCAAAATATGACCCATCGCCGTTTTCAGTAATTGGCATATTTTCGGTATAAAAACTCGTAATTTGAATCTGAAAATAGCTGCAGAGAGTCAGAATTCGGATAAAAAATCACGCTCAGGAGTCAAATTTCCGACATTTCTGACATTTTGAAAACTGCAGGGGGGTTTGGGCAAAATATGACCCATCTCCGTATACAGTAATTGGCATATTTTTGGTATGAAACGTCGTAATATGAAACTGAAAATAGGTGCAGAGAGTCAGAATTCGGCTCAAAAATCATCCTCAGGAGTCAAATTTCAGACATTTCAGACATTTTAACAAACTGCAGGGGGGTTTGGGCAAAATATGACCCATAGCCGTTTTCAGTAATTGGCACATTTTCGGTATAAAAAGTCGTAATTTGAAACTGAAAATAGGCGCAGAGAGTCAGAATTGGGATAAAAAATCATGCTCAGGGGTCAAATTTCCGACATTTCAGACATTTTGAAAACTGCAGGGGGGTTTGGGCAAAATATGACCCATCTCCGTTTACAGTAATTGGCATATTTTCGGTATGAAACGTCGTAATTTGAAACTGAAAATAGGTGCAGAGAGTCAGAATTCGGATAAAAAATCACGCTCAGGAGTCAAATTTCAGACATATCAGACATTTTGAAAACTGCAGGGGGGTTTGAGCAAAATATGACCCATCGCCGTTTTCAGTAATTGGCATATTTTCGGTATAAAAAGTCGTAATTTGAAACTGAAAATAGGTGCAGAGAGTCAGAATTCGGCTCAAAAATCACGCTAAGGAGTCAAATTTCCGACATTGCAGACATTTTGAAAACTGCAGGGGTGTTTAAGCAAAATATGACCCATCGCCGTTTTCAGTAATTAGAATATTTTCAAAATAAAAAGTCGTAATTTGAAACTGAAAATAGGTGCAGAGAGTCAGAATTCGGATAAAAAATCACGCTCAGGAGTCAAATTTCCGACATTTCAGACATTTTGAAAACTGCAGGGGGGTTTGGGCAAAATATGACCCATCTCAGTTTACAGTAATTGGCATATTTTCGGTATGAAACATCGTAATTTGAAACTGAAAATAGGTGCAGAGAGTCAGAATTCGCCTCAAAAATCACGCTCAGGAGCCAAATTTCCGACATTACAGACATTTTGAAAACTGCAGGGGAGTTTAAGCAAAATATGACCCATCGCCGTTTTCAGTAATTAGAATATTTTCGGAATAAAAAGTCGTAATTTGAAACTGAAAATAGGTGCAGAGAGTCAGAATTCGCCTCAAAAATCACGCTCAGGAGCCAAATTTCCGACATTACAGACATTTTGAAAACTGAAGGGGAGTTTAAGCAAAATATGACCCATCGCCGTTTTCAGTAATTAGAATATTTTCGGAATAAAAAGTCGTAATTTGAAACTGAAAATAGGTGCAGAGAGTCAGAATTCGCCTCAAAAATCACGCTCAGCAGTCAAATTTCCGACATTTCAGACATTTTAAAAACTGCAGGGGGGTTTAGGCAAAATATGACCTATCGCCGTTTGCAGTAATTGGCATATTTTCGGTATGAAACGTCGTAATTTGAAACTAAAAATAGGTGCAGAGAGTCAGAATTCGGCTCAAAACTCACGCTTAGGAGTCAAATTTCCGACATTTCAGACATTTTAAAAACTGCAGGGGGGGTTTGGGCAAAATATGACCCATCGCCTTTTCAGTAATTGGCATATTTTCGGTATGAAACGTCGTAATTTGAAACTGAAAATAGGTGCAGAGAGTCAGAATTCGGCTCAAAAATCACGCTCAGGAGTCAAATTTCCGGCATTACAGACATTTTGAAAACTGCAGGGGAGTTTAAGCAAAATATGACCCATCGCCGTTTTAAGTAATTAGAATATTTTCGGAATAAAAAGTCGTAATTTGAAACTGAAAATAGGTGCAGAGAGTCAGAATTCGGCTCAAAAATCACGCTCAGGAGTCAAATTTCAGACATTTCAGACATTTTGAAAACTGCAGGGGGGTTTGGGCAAAATATGACCCATCGCTGTTTTCAGTAATTGGCATATTTTCGGTATAAAAAGTCGTAATTTGAAACTGAAAATAGGTGCAGAGAGTCAGAATTCGGCTCAAAAATCACGCTAAGGAGTCAAATTTCCGACATTGCAGACATTTTGAAAACTGCAGGGGAGTTTAAGCAAAATATGACCCATCGCCGTTTTCAGTAATTAGAATATTTTCGGAATAAAAAGTCGTAATTTGAAACTGAAAATAGGTGCAGAGAGTCAGAATTCGGCTGAAAAATCACGCTCAGGAGTCAAATTTCCGATATTTAAGACATTTTAAAAACTGCAGGGGGGGTTTGAGCAAAATATGACCTATCGCCGTTTACAGTAATTGGCATATTTTAGGTATGAAACGTCGTAATTTGAAACTTAAAATAGGTGCAGAGAGTCAGAATTCGGCTCAAAACTCACGCTCAGAAGTCAAATTTCCGACATTTCAGACATTTTAAAAACTGCAGGGGGGGTTTGGGCAAAATATGACCCATCGCGTTTTCAGTAATTGGCATATTTTCGGTATGAAACGTCGTAATTTGAAACTGAAAATAGGTGCAGAGAGTCAGAATTCGGCTCAAAAATCACGCTCAGGAGTCAAATTTCCGACATTACAGACATTTTGAAAACTGCAGGGGAGTTTAAGCAAAATATGACCCATCGCCGTTTTCAGTAATTAGAATATTTTCGGAATAAAAAGTAGTAATTTGAAACTGGAAATAGGTGCAGAGAGTCAGAATTCGGCTCAAAAATCACGCTCAGGAGTCAAATTTCAGACATTTCAGACATTTTGAAAACTGCAGGGGGGTTTGGGCAAAATATGACCCATCGCTGTTTTCAGTAATTGGCATATTTTCGGTATAAAAACTCGTAATTTGAATCTGAAAATAGCTGCAGAGAGTCAGAATTCGGATAAAAAATCACGCTCAGGAGTCAAATTTCCGACATTTCTGACATTTTGAAAACTGCAGGGGGGTTTGGGCAAAATATGACCCATCGCCGTTTTTCAGTAATTGGCATATTTTCGGTATAAAAACTCGTAATTTGAAACTGAAAATAGGTGCAGAGAGTCAGAATTCGGATAAAAAATCACGCTCAGGAGTCAAATTTCCGACATTTCTGACATTTTGAAAACTGCAGGGGGGTTTGGGCAAAATATGACCCAACTCCGTATACAGTAATTGGCATATTTTTGGTATGAAACGTCGTAATTTGAAACTGAAAATAGGTGCAGAGAGTCAGAATTCAGATAAAAAATCACGCTCAGGAGTCAAATTTCCGACATTTCAGACATTTTAAAAACTGCAGGGGGGTTTGGGCAAAATATGACCCATCGCCGTTTTAAGTAATTGGCATGTTTTCGGAATAAAAAGTCGTAATTTGAAACTGAAAATAGGTGCAGAGATTCAGAATTCGGACAAAAAATCACGCTCAGGAGTCAATATTCCGACATTTCAGACATTTTAAAAACTGCAGGGGGGGGGTTTGGGCAAAATATGATCCATCGCCGTTTACAGTAATTGGCATATTTTCGGTATGAAACGTCGTAATTTGAAACTGAAAATAGGTGCAGAGAGTCAGAATTCGGCTCAAAAATCACGCTCTGGAGTCAAATTTCCGACATTACAGACATTTTGAAAACTGCAGGGGAGTTTAAGCAAAATATGACCCATCGCCGTTTTCAGTAATTAGAATATTTTCGGAATAAAAAGTCGTAATTTGAAACTGAAAATAGGTGCAGAGAGTCAGAATTCGGCTGAAAAATCACGCTCAGGAGTCAAATTTCCGATATTTAAGACATTTTAAAAACTGCAGGGGGGTTTGGGCAAAATATGACCTATCGCCGTTTACAGTAATTGGCATATTTTCGGTATGAAACGTCGTAATTTGAAACTGAAAATAGGTGCAGAGAGTCAGAATTCGGCTCAAAAATCACGCTCAGGAGTCAAATTTCCGACATTTCAGACATTTTAAAAACTGCAGGGGGGTTTAGGCAAAATATGACCTATCGCCGTTTGCAGTAATTGGCATATTTTCGGTATGAAACGTCGTAATTTGAAACTAAAAATAGGTGCAGAGAGTCAGAATTCGGCTCAAAACTCACGCTCAGAAGTCAAATTTCCGACATTTCAGACATTTTGAAAACTGCAGGGGGGGTTTGGGCAAAATATGACCCATCGCCGTTTTCAGTAATTGGCATATTTTCGGTATAAAAAGCCGTAATTTGAAACTGAAAACAGGTGCACAGAGTCCGAATTCGGATAAAAAATCACGCTAAGGAGTCAAATTTCCGACATTTCAGACATTTTGAAAACTGCAGTGGGGTTTGTGCAGAAATTATCCATCGCCGTTTTCAGTAATTGGCATATTTTCGGTATGAAACGTCGTAATTTGAAACTGAATATAGGTGCAGAGAGTCAGAATTCGGCTCAAAAATCACGCTTAGGAGTCAAATTTCCGACATTTCCGACATTTTGAAAACTGCAGGGGGGTTTGGGCAAAATATGACCCATCGCCGTTTTCAGTAATTGGCATATTTTCGGTATAAAAACTCGTAATTTGAAACTGAAAATAGGTGCAGAGAGTCAGAATTCGGATAAAAAATCACGCTCAGGAGTCAAATTTCCGACATTTCTGACATTTTGAAAACTGCAGGGGGGTTTGGGCAAAATATGACCCATCTCCGTATACAGTAATTGGCATATTTTTGGTATGAAACGTCGTAATTTGAAACTGAAAATAGGTGCAGAGAGTCAGAATTCGGCTCAAAAATCACGCTCAGGAGTCAAATTTCAGACATTTCAGACATTTTAAAAACTGCAGGGGGGTTTGGGCAAAATATGACCCATAGCTGTTTTCAGTAATTGGCATATTTTCGGTATAAAAAGTCGTAATTTGAAACTGAAAATAGGTGCAGAGAGTCAGAATTGGGATAAAAAATCACTCTCAGGGGTCAAATTTCCGACATTTCAGACATTTTGAAAACTGCAGGGGGGTTTGGACAAAATATGACCCATCTCCGTTTACAGTAATTGGCATATTTTCGGTATGAAACGTCGTAATTTGAAACTGAAAATAGGTGCAGAGAGTCTGAATTCAGATAAAAAATCACGCTCAGGAGTCAAATTTCCGACATTTCAGACATTTTAAAAACTGCAGGGGGGTTTGGGCAAAATATGACCCATCGCCGTTGTAAGTAATTGGCATGTTTTCGGAATAAAAAGTCGTAATTTGAAACTGAAAATAGGTGCAGAGATTCAGAATTCGGACAAAAAATCACGCTCAGGAGTCAATATTCCGACATTTCAGACATTTTGAAAACTGCAGGGGGGGGGTTTGGGCAAAATATGATCCATCGCCGTTTACAGTAATTGGCATATTTTCGGTATGAAACGTCGTAATTTGAAACTGAAAATAGGTGCAGAGAGTCAGAATTCGGCTCAAAAATCACGCTCTGGAGTCAAATTTCCGACATTACAGACATTTTGAAAACTGCAGGGGAGTTTAAGCAAAATATGACCCATCGCCGTTTTCAGTAATTAGAATATTTTCGGAATAAAAAGTCGTAATTTGAAACTGAAAATAGGTGCAGAGAGTCAGAATTCGGCTGAAAAATCACGCTCAGGAGTCAAATTTCCGATATTTAAGACATTTTAAAAACTGCAGGGGGGTTTGGGCAAAATATGACCTATCGCCGTTTACAGTAATTGGCATATTTTCGGTATGAAACGTCGTAATTTGAAACTGAAAATAGGTGCAGAGAGTCAGAATTCGGCTCAAAAATCACGCTCAGGAGTCAAATTTCCGACATTTCAGACATTTTAAAAACTGCAGGGGGGTTTAGGCAAAATATGACCTATCGCCGTTTGCAGTAATTGGCATATTTTCGGTATGAAACGTCGTAATTTGAAACTAAAAATAGGTGCAGAGAGTCAGAATTCGGCTCAAAACTCACGCTCAGAAGTCAAATTTCCGACATTTCAGACATTTTAAAAACTGCAGGGGGGGTTTGGGCAAAATATGACCCATCGCGTTTTCAGTAATTGGCATATTTTCGGTATGAAACGTCGTAATTTGAAACTGAAAATAGGTGCAGAGAGTCAGAATTCGGCTCAAAAATCACGCTCAGGAGTCAAATTTCCGACATTTCAGACATTTTAAAAACTGCAGGGGGGTTTAGGCAAAATATGACCTATCGCCGTTTGCAGTAATTGGCATATTTTCGGTGTAAAAAGTCGTAATTTGAAACTGAAAATAGGCGCAGAGAGTTAGAATTGGGATAAAAAATCATGCTCAGGGGTCAAATTTCCGACATTTCAGACATTTTGAAAACTGCAGGGGGGTTTGGGCAAAATATGACCCATCTCCGTTTACAGTAATTGGCATATTTTCGGTATGAAACGTCGTAATTTGAAACTGAAAATAGGTGCAGAGAGTCAAAATTCGGATAAAAAATCACGCTCAGGAGTCAAATTTCAGACATTTCAGACATTTTGAAAACTGCAGGGGGGTTTGAGCAAAATATGACCCATCGCCGTTTTCAGTAATTGGCATATTTTCGGTATAAAAAGTCGTAATTTGAAACTGAAAATAGGTGCAGAGAGTCAGAATTCGGCTCAAAAATCACGCTAAGGAGTCAAATTTCCGACATTGCAGACATTTTGAAAACTGCAGGGGAGTTTAAGCAAAATATGACCCATCGCCGTTTTCAGTAATTAGAATATTTTCGGAATAAAAAGTCGTAATTTGAAACTGAAAATAGGTGCAGAGAGTCAGAATTCGGCTGAAAAATCACGCTCAGGAGTCAAATTTCCGATATTTAAGACATTTTAAAAACTGCAGGGGGGGTTTGAGCAAAATATGACCTATCGCCGTTTACAGTAATTGGCATATTTTAGGTATGAAACGTCGTAATTTGAAACTTAAAATAGGTGCAGAGAGTCAGAATTCGGCTCAAAACTCACGCTCAGAAGTCAAATTTCCGACATTTCAGACATTTTAAAAACTGCAGGGGGGGTTTGGGCAAAATATGACCCATCGCGTTTTCAGTAATTGGCATATTTTCGGTATGAAACGTCGTAATTTGAAACTGAAAATAGGTGCAGAGAGTCAGAATTCGGCTCAAAAATCACGCTCAGGAGTCAAATTTCCGACATTACAGACATTTTGAAAACTGCAGGGGAGTTTAAGCAAAATATGACCCATCGCCGTTTTCAGTAATTAGAATATTTTCGGAATAAAAAGTAGTAATTTGAAACTGGAAATAGGTGCAGAGAGTCAGAATTCGGCTCAAAAATCACGCTCAGGAGTCAAATTTCCGATATTTAAGACATTTTAAAAACTGCAGGGGGGGTTTGAGCAAAATATGACCTATCGCCGTTTACAGTAATTGGCATATTTTAGGTATGAAACGTCGTAATTTGAAACTTAAAATAGGTGCAGAGAGTCAGAATTCGGCTCAAAACTCACGCTCAGAAGTCAAATTTCCGACATTTCAGACATTTTAAAAACTGCAGGGGGGGTTTGGGCAAAATATGACCCATCGCGTTTTCAGTAATTGGCATATTTTCGGTATGAAACGTCGTAATTTGAAACTGAAAATAGGTGCAGAGAGTCAGAATTCGGCTCAAAAATCACGCTCAGGAGTCAAATTTCCGACATTACAGACATTTTGAAAACTGCAGGGGAGTTTAAGCAAAATATGACCCATCGCCGTTTTCAGTAATTAGAATATTTTCGGAATAAAAAGTAGTAATTTGAAACTGGAAATAGGTGCAGAGAGTCAGAATTCGGCTCAAAAATCACGCTCAGGAGTCAAATTTCAGACATTTCAGACATTTTGAAAACTGCAGGGGGGTTTGGGCAAAATATGACCCATCGCTGTTTTCAGTAATTGGCATATTTTCGGTATAAAAACTCGTAATTTGAATCTGAAAATAGCTGCAGAGAGTCAGAATTCGGATAAAAAATCACGCTCAGGAGTCAAATTTCCGACATTTCTGACATTTTGAAAACTGCAGGGGGGTTTGGGCAAAATATGACCCATCGCCGTTTTCAGTAATTGGCATATTTTCGGTATAAAAACTCGTAATTTGAAACTGAAAATAGGTGCAGAGAGTCAGAATTCGGATAAAAAATCACGCTCAGGAGTCAAATTTCCGACATTTCTGACATTTTGAAAACTGCAGGGGGGTTTGGGCAAAATATGACCCAACTCCGTATACAGTAATTGGCATATTTTTGGTATGAAACGTCGTAATTTGAAACTGAAAATAGGTGCAGAGAGTCAGAATTCAGATAAAAAATCACGCTCAGGAGTCAAATTTCCGACATTTCAGACATTTTAAAAACTGCAGGGGGGTTTGGGCAAAATATGACCCATCGCCGTTTTAAGTAATTGGCATGTTTTCGGAATAAAAAGTCGTAATTTGAAACTGAAAATAGGTGCAGAGATTCAGAATTCGGACAAAAAATCACGCTCAGGAGTCAATATTCCGACATTTCAGACATTTTAAAAACTGCAGGGGGGGGTTTGGGCAAAATATGATCCATCGCCGTTTACAGTAATTGGCATATTTTCGGTATGAAACGTCGTAATTTGAAACTGAAAATAGGTGCAGAGAGTCAGAATTCGGCTCAAAAATCACGCTCTGGAGTCAAATTTCCGACATTACAGACATTTTGAAAACTGCAGGGGAGTTTAAGCAAAATATGACCCATCGCCGTTTTCAGTAATTAGAATATTTTCGGTATAAAAACTCGTAATTTGAAACTGAAAATAGGTGCAGAGAGTCAGAATTCGGATAAAAAATCACGCTCAGGAGTCAAATTTCCGACATTTCTGACATTTTGAAAACTGCAGGGGGGTTTGGGCAAAATATGACCCAACTCCGTATACAGTAATTGGCATATTTTTGGTATGAAACGTCGTAATTTGAAACTGAAAATAGGTGCAGAGAGTCAGAATTCAGATAAAAAATCACGCTCAGGAGTCAAATTTCCGACATTTCCGACATTTTAAAAACTGCAGGGGGGTTTGGGCAAAATATGACCCATCGCCGTTTTAAGTAATTGGCATGTTTTCGGAATAAAAAGTCGTAATTTGAAACTGAAAATAGGTGCAGAGATTCAGAATTCGGACAAAAAATCACGCTCAGGAGTCAATATTCCGACATTTCAGACATTTTAAAAACTGCAGGGGGGGGTTTGGGCAAAATATGATCCATCGCCGTTTACAGTAATTGGCATATTTTCGGTATGAAACGTCGTAATTTGAAACTGAAAATAGGTGCAGAGAGTCAGAATTCGGCTCAAAAATCACGCTCTGGAGTCAAATTTCCGACATTACAGACATTTTGAAAACTGCAGGGGAGTTTAAGCAAAATATGACCCATCGCCGTTTTCAGTAATTAGAATATTTTCGGAATAAAAAGTCGTAATTTGAAACTGAAAATAGGTGCAGAGAGTCAGAATTCGGCTGAAAAATCACGCTCAGGAGTCAAATTTCCGATATTTAAGACATTTAAAAACTGCAGGGGGGTTTGGGCAAAATATGACCTATCGCCGTTTACAGTAATTGGCATATTTTCGGTATGAAACGTCGTAATTTGAAACTGAAAATAGGTGCAGAGAGTCAGAATTCGGCTCAAAAATCACGCTCAGGAGTCAAATTTCCGACATTTCAGACATTTTAAAAACTGCAGGGGGGTTTAGGCAAAATATGACCTATCGCCGTTTGCAGTAATTGGCATATTTTCGGTATGAAACGTCGTAATTTGAAACTAAAAATAGGTGCAGAGAGTCAGAATTCGGCTCAAAACTCACGCTCAGAAGTCAAATTTCCGACATTTCAGACATTTTAAAAACTGCAGGGGGGGGTTTGGGCAAAATATGACCCTTCGCGTTTTCAGTAATTGGCATATTTTCGGTATGAAACGTCGTAATTTGAAACTGAAAATAGGTGCAGAGAGTCAGAATTCGGCTCAAAAATCACGCTCAGGAGTCAAATTTCCGACATTACAGACATTTTGAAAACTGCAGGGGAGTTTAAGCAAAATATGACCCATCGCCGTTTTCAGTAATTAGAATATTTTCGGAATAAAAAGTCGTAATTTGAAACTGAAAATAGGTGCAGAGAGTCAGAATTCGGCTCAAAAATCACGCTCAGGAGTCAAATTTCAGACATTTCAGACATTTTGAAAACTGCAGGGGGGTTTAGGCAAAATATGACCTATCGCCGTTTGCAGTAATTGGCATATTTTCGGTGTAAAAAGTCGTAATTTGAAACTGAAAATAGGCGCAGAGAGTTAGAATTGGGATAAAAAATCATGCTCAGGGGTCAAATTTCCGACATTTCAGACATTTTGAAAACTGCAGGGGGGTTTGGGCAAAATATGACCCATCTCCGTTTACAGTAATTGGCATATTTTCGGTATGAAACGTCGTAATTTGAAACTGAAAATAGGTGCAGAGAGTCAAAATTCGGATAAAAAATCACGCTCAGGAGTCAAATTTCAGACATTTCAGACATTTTGAAAACTGCAGGGGGGTTTGAGCAAAATATGACCCATCGCCGTTTTCAGTAATTGGCATATTTTCGGTATAAAAAGTCGTAATTTGAAACTGAAAATAGGTGCAGAGAGTCAGAATTCGGCTCAAAAATCACGCTAAGGAGTCAAATTTCCGACATTGCAGACATTTTGAAAACTGCAGGGGAGTTTAAGCAAAATATGACCCATCGCCGTTTTCAGTAATTAGAATATTTTCGGAATAAAAAGTCGTAATTTGAAACTGAAAATAGGTGCAGAGAGTCAGAATTCGGCTGAAAAATCACGCTCAGGAGTCAAATTTCCGATATTTAAGACATTTTAAAAACTGCAGGGGGGGTTTGAGCAAAATATGACCTATCGCCGTTTACAGTAATTGGCATATTTTAGGTATGAAACGTCGTAATTTGAAACTTAAAATAGGTGCAGAGAGTCAGAATTCGGCTCAAAACTCACGCTCAGAAGTCAAATTTCCGACATTTCAGACATTTTAAAAACTGCAGGGGGGGTTTGGGCAAAATATGACCCATCGCGTTTTCAGTAATTGGCATATTTTCGGTATGAAACGTCGTAATTTGAAACTGAAAATAGGTGCAGAGAGTCAGAATTCGGCTCAAAAATCACGCTCAGGAGTCAAATTTCCGACATTACAGACATTTTGAAAACTGCAGGGGAGTTTAAGCAAAATATGACCCATCGCCGTTTTCAGTAATTAGAATATTTTCGGAATAAAAAGTAGTAATTTGAAACTGGAAATAGGTGCAGAGAGTCAGAATTCGGCTCAAAAATCACGCTCAGGAGTCAAATTTCAGACATTTCAGACATTTTGAAAACTGCAGGGGGGTTTGGGCAAAATATGACCCATCGCTGTTTTCAGTAATTGGCATATTTTCGGTATAAAAACTCGTAATTTGAATCTGAAAATAGCTGCAGAGAGTCAGAATTCGGATAAAAAATCACGCTCAGGAGTCAAATTTCCGACATTTCTGACATTTTGAAAACTGCAGGGGGGTTTGGGCAAAATATGACCCATCGCCGTTTTCAGTAATTGGCATATTTTCGGTATAAAAACTCGTAATTTGAAACTGAAAATAGGTGCAGAGAGTCAGAATTCGGATAAAAAATCACGCTCAGGAGTCAAATTTCCGACATTTCTGACATTTTGAAAACTGCAGGGGGGTTTGGGCAAAATATGACCCAACTCCGTATACAGTAATTGGCATATTTTTGGTATGAAACGTCGTAATTTGAAACTGAAAATAGGTGCAGAGAGTCAGAATTCAGATAAAAAATCACGCTCAGGAGTCAAATTTCCGACATTTCAGACATTTTAAAAACTGCAGGGGGGTTTGGGCAAAATATGACCCATCGCCGTTTTAAGTAATTGGCATGTTTTCGGAATAAAAAGTCGTAATTTGAAACTGAAAATAGGTGCAGAGATTCAGAATTCGGACAAAAAATCACGCTCAGGAGTCAATATTCCGACATTTCAGACATTTTAAAAACTGCAGGGGGGGGTTTGGGCAAAATATGATCCATCGCCGTTTACAGTAATTGGCATATTTTCGGTATGAAACGTCGTAATTTGAAACTGAAAATAGGTGCAGAGAGTCAGAATTCGGCTCAAAAATCACGCTCTGGAGTCAAATTTCCGACATTACAGACATTTTGAAAACTGCAGGGGAGTTTAAGCAAAATATGACCCATCGCCGTTTTCAGTAATTAGAATATTTTCGGTATAAAAACTCGTAATTTGAAACTGAAAATAGGTGCAGAGAGTCAGAATTCGGATAAAAAATCACGCTCAGGAGTCAAATTTCCGACATTTCTGACATTTTGAAAACTGCAGGGGGGTTTGGGCAAAATATGACCCAACTCCGTATACAGTAATTGGCATATTTTTGGTATGAAACGTCGTAATTTGAAACTGAAAATAGGTGCAGAGAGTCAGAATTCAGATAAAAAATCACGCTCAGGAGTCAAATTTCCGACATTTCCGACATTTTAAAAACTGCAGGGGGGTTTGGGCAAAATATGACCCATCGCCGTTTTAAGTAATTGGCATGTTTTCGGAATAAAAAGTCGTAATTTGAAACTGAAAATAGGTGCAGAGATTCAGAATTCGGACAAAAAATCACGCTCAGGAGTCAATATTCCGACATTTCAGACATTTTAAAAACTGCAGGGGGGGGTTTGGGCAAAATATGATCCATCGCCGTTTACAGTAATTGGCATATTTTCGGTATGAAACGTCGTAATTTGAAACTGAAAATAGGTGCAGAGAGTCAGAATTCGGCTCAAAAATCACGCTCTGGAGTCAAATTTCCGACATTACAGACATTTTGAAAACTGCAGGGGAGTTTAAGCAAAATATGACCCATCGCCGTTTTCAGTAATTAGAATATTTTCGGAATAAAAAGTCGTAATTTGAAACTGAAAATAGGTGCAGAGAGTCAGAATTCGGCTGAAAAATCACGCTCAGGAGTCAAATTTCCGATATTTAAGACATTTAAAAACTGCAGGGGGGTTTGGGCAAAATATGACCTATCGCCGTTTACAGTAATTGGCATATTTTCGGTATGAAACGTCGTAATTTGAAACTGAAAATAGGTGCAGAGAGTCAGAATTCGGCTCAAAAATCACGCTCAGGAGTCAAATTTCCGACATTTCAGACATTTTAAAAACTGCAGGGGGGTTTAGGCAAAATATGACCTATCGCCGTTTGCAGTAATTGGCATATTTTCGGTATGAAACGTCGTAATTTGAAACTAAAAATAGGTGCAGAGAGTCAGAATTCGGCTCAAAACTCACGCTCAGAAGTCAAATTTCCGACATTTCAGACATTTTAAAAACTGCAGGGGGGGGTTTGGGCAAAATATGACCCTTCGCGTTTTCAGTAATTGGCATATTTTCGGTATGAAACGTCGTAATTTGAAACTGAAAATAGGTGCAGAGAGTCAGAATTCGGCTCAAAAATCACGCTCAGGAGTCAAATTTCCGACATTACAGACATTTTGAAAACTGCAGGGGAGTTTAAGCAAAATATGACCCATCGCCGTTTTCAGTAATTAGAATATTTTCGGAATAAAAAGTCGTAATTTGAAACTGAAAATAGGTGCAGAGAGTCAGAATTCGGCTCAAAAATCACGCTCAGGAGTCAAATTTCAGACATTTCAGACATTTTGAAAACTGCAGGGGGGTTTGGGCAAAATATGACCCATCGCCGTTTTCAGTAATTGGCATATTTTCGGTATAAAAACTCGTAATTTGAATCTGAAAATAGCTGCAGAGAGTCAGAATTCGGATAAAAAATCACGCTCAGGAGTCAAATTTCCGACATTTCTGACATTTTGAAAACTGCAGGGGGGTTTGGGCAAAATATGACCCATCTCCGTATACAGTAATTGGCATATTTTTGGTATGAAACGTCGTAATTTGAAACTGAAAATAGGTGCAGAGAGTCAGAATTCGGCTCAAAAATCACGCTCAGGAGTCAAATTTCAGACACTTCAGACATTTTAAAAACTGCAGGGGGGTTTGGGCAAAATATGACCCATCGCCGTTTTCAGTAATTGGCATATTTTCGGTATAAAAAGTCGTAATTTGAAACTGAAAATAGGCGCAGAGAGTCAGAATTGGGATAAAAAATCATGCTCAGGGGTCAAATTTCCGACATTTCAGACATTTTGAAAACTGCAGGGGGGTTTGAGCAAAATATGACCCATCGCCGTTTTCAGTAATTGGCATATTTTCGGTGTAAAAAGTCGTAATTTGAAACTGAAAATAGGTGCAGAGAGTCAGAATTCGGCTGAAAAATCACGCTAAGGAGTCAAATTTCCGATATTTGAGACATTTTAAAAACTGCAGGGGGGGTTTGGGCAAAATATGACCTATCGCCGTTTTCAGTAATTGGCATATTTTCGGTATGAAACGTCGTAATTTGAAACTGAAAATAGGTGCAGAGAGTCAGAATTCGGCTCAAAAATCACGCTCAGGAGTCAAATTTCCGACATTTCAGACATTTTAAAAACTGCAGGGGGGTTTAGGCAAAATATGACCTATCGCCGTTTGCAGTAATTGGCATATTTTCGGTATGAAACGTCGTAATTTGAAACTAAAAATAGGTGCAGAGAGTCAGAATTCGGCTCAAAACTCACGCTCAGAATTCAAATTTCCGACATTTCAGACATTTTAAAAACTGCAGGGGGGGTTTGGGCAAAATATGACCCATCGCGTTTTCAGTAATTGGCATATTTTCGGTATGAAACGTCGTAATTTGAAACTGAAAATAGGTGCAGAGAGTCAGAATTCGGCTCAAAAATCACGCTCAGGAGTCAAATTTCCGACATTACAGACATTTTGAAAACTGCAGGGGAGTTTAAGCAAAATATGACCCATCGCCGTTTTCAGTAATTAGAATATTTTCGGAATAAAAAGTCGTAATTTGAAACTGGAAATAGGTGCAGAGAGTCAGAATTCGGCTCAAAAATCACGCTCAGGAGTCAAATTTCAGACATTTCAGACATTTTGAAAACTGCAGGGGTGTTTGGGCAAAATATGACCCATCGCCGTTTTCAGTAATTGGCATATTTTCGGTATAAAAACTCGTAATTTGAATCTGAAAATAGCTGCAGAGAGTCAGAATTCGGATAAAAAATCACGCTCAGGAGTCAAATTTCCGACATTTCTGACATTTTGAAAACTGCAGGGGGGTTTGGGCAAAATATGACCCATCTCCGTATACAGTAATTGGCATATTTTTGGTATGAAACGTCGTAATATGAAACTGAAAATAGGTGCAGAGAGTCAGAATTCGGCTCAAAAATCATCCTCAGGAGTCAAATTTCAGACATTTCAGACATTTTAACAAACTGCAGGGGGGTTTGGGCAAAATATGACCCATAGCCGTTTTCAGTAATTGGCACATTTTCGGTATAAAAAGTCGTAATTTGAAACTGAAAATAGGCGCAGAGAGTCAGAATTGGGATAAAAAATCATGCTCAGGGGTCAAATTTCCGACATTTCAGACATTTTGAAAACTGCAGGGGGGTTTGGGCAAAATATGACCCATCTCCGTTTACAGTAATTGGCATATTTTCGGTATGAAACGTCGTAATTTGAAACTGAAAATAGGTGCAGAGAGTCAGAATTCGGATAAAAAATCACGCTCAGGAGTCAAATTTCAGACATATCAGACATTTTGAAAACTGCAGGGGGGTTTGAGCAAAATATGACCCATCGCCGTTTTCAGTAATTGGCATATTTTCGGTATAAAAAGTCGTAATTTGAAACTGAAAATAGGTGCAGAGAGTCAGAATTCGGCTCAAAAATCACGCTAAGGAGTCAAATTTCCGACATTGCAGACATTTTGAAAACTGCAGGGGTGTTTAAGCAAAATATGACCCATCGCCGTTTTCAGTAATTAGAATATTTTCAAAATAAAAAGTCGTAATTTGAAACTGAAAATAGGTGCAGAGAGTCAGAATTCGGATAAAAAATCACGCTCAGGAGTCAAATTTCCGACATTTCAGACATTTTGAAAACTGCAGGGGGGTTTGGGCAAAATATGACCCATCTCAGTTTACAGTAATTGGCATATTTTCGGTATGAAACATCGTAATTTGAAACTGAAAATAGGTGCAGAGAGTCAGAATTCGCCTCAAAAATCACGCTCAGGAGCCAAATTTCCGACATTACAGACATTTTGAAAACTGCAGGGGAGTTTAAGCAAAATATGACCCATCGCCGTTTTCAGTAATTAGAATATTTTCGGAATAAAAAGTCGTAATTTGAAACTGAAAATAGGTGCAGAGAGTCAGAATTCGCCTCAAAAATCACGCTCAGGAGCCAAATTTCCGACATTACAGACATTTTGAAAACTGAAGGGGAGTTTAAGCAAAATATGACCCATCGCCGTTTTCAGTAATTAGAATATTTTCGGAATAAAAAGTCGTAATTTGAAACTGAAAATAGGTGCAGAGAGTCAGAATTCGCCTCAAAAATCACGCTCAGCAGTCAAATTTCCGACATTTCAGACATTTTAAAAACTGCAGGGGGGTTTAGGCAAAATATGACCTATCGCCGTTTGCAGTAATTGGCATATTTTCGGTATGAAACGTCGTAATTTGAAACTAAAAATAGGTGCAGAGAGTCAGAATTCGGCTCAAAACTCACGCTTAGGAGTCAAATTTCCGACATTTCAGACATTTTAAAAACTGCAGGGGGGGTTTGGGCAAAATATGACCCATCGCCTTTTCAGTAATTGGCATATTTTCGGTATGAAACGTCGTAATTTGAAACTGAAAATAGGTGCAGAGAGTCAGAATTCGGCTCAAAAATCACGCTCAGGAGTCAAATTTCCGGCATTACAGACATTTTGAAAACTGCAGGGGAGTTTAAGCAAAATATGACCCATCGCCGTTTTAAGTAATTAGAATATTTTCGGAATAAAAAGTCGTAATTTGAAACTGAAAATAGGTGCAGAGAGTCAGAATTCGGCTCAAAAATCACGCTCAGGAGTCAAATTTCAGACATTTCAGACATTTTGAAAACTGCAGGGGGGTTTGGGCAAAATATGACCCATCGCTGTTTTCAGTAATTGGCATATTTTCGGTATAAAAACTCGTAATTTGAATCTGAAAATAGCTGCAGAGAGTCAGAATTCGGATAAAAAATCACGCTCAGGAGTCAAATTTCCGACATTTCTGACATTTTGAAAACTGCAGGGGGGTTTGGGCAAAATATGACCCATCTCCGTATACAGTAATTGGCATATTTTTGGTATGAAACGTCGTAATTTGAAACTGAAAATAGGTGCAGAGAGTCAGCATTCGGCTCAAAAATCACGCTCAGGAGTCAAATTTCTGACATTTCAGACATTTTAAAAACTGCAGGGGGGTTTGGGCAAAATATGACCCATAGCCGTTTTCAGTAATTGGCATGTTTTCGGTATAAAAAGTCGTAATTTGAAACTGAAAATAGGTGCAGAGAGTCAAAATTGGGATAAAAAATCATGCTCAGGGGTCAAATTTCCGATATTTGAGACATTTTAAAAACTGCAGGGGGGGTTTGGGCAAAATATGACCTATCGCCGTTTTCAGTAATTGGCATATTTTCGGTATGAAACGTCGTAATTTGAAACTGAAAATAGGTGCAGAGAGTCAGAATTCGGCTCAAAAATCACGCTCAGGAGTCAAATTTCCGACATTTCAGACATTTTAAAAACTGCAGGGGGGTTTAGGCAAAATATGACCTATCGCCGTTTGCAGTAATTGGCATATTTTCGGTATGAAACGTCGTAATTTGAAACTAAAAATAGGTGCAGAGAGTCAGAATTCGGCTCAAAACTCACGCTCAGAATTCAAATTTCCGACATTTCAGACATTTTAAAAACTGCAGGGGGGGTTTGGGCAAAATATGACCCATCGCGTTTTCAGAAATTGGCATATTTTCGGTATGAAACGTCGTAATTTGAAACTGAAAATAGGTGCAGAGAGTCAGAATTCGGCTCAAAAATCACGCTCAGGAGTCAAATTTCCGACATTACAGACATTTTGAAAACTGCTGGGGAGTTTAAGCAAAATATGACCCATCGCCGTTTTAAGTAATTAGAATATTTTCGGAATAAAAAGTCGTAATTTGAAACTGAAAATAGGTGCAGAGAGTCAGAATTCGGCTCAAAAATCACGCTCAGGAGTCAAATTTCAGACATTTCAGACATTTTGAAAACTGCAGGGGGGTTTGGGCAAAATATGACCCATCGCTGTTTTCAGTAATTGGCATATTTTCGGTATAAAAACTCGTAATTTGAATCTGAAAATAGCTGCAGAGAGTCAGAATTCGGATAAAAAATCACGCTCAGGAGTCAAATTTCCGACATTTCTGACATTTTGAAAACTGCAGGGGGGTTTGGGCAAAATATGACCCATCTCCGTATACAGTAATTGGCATATTTTTGGTATGAAACGTCGTAATTTGAAACTGAAAATAGGTGCAGAGAGTCAGCATTCGGCTCAAAAATCACGCTCAGGAGTCAAATTTCTGACATTTCAGACATTTTAAAAACTGCAGGGGGGTTTGGGCAAAATATGACCCATAGCCGTTTTCAGTAATTGGCATGTTTTCGGTATAAAAAGTCGTAATTTGAAACTGAAAATAGGTGCAGAGAGTCAAAATTCGGCTCAAAAATCACGCTAAGGAGTCAAATTTCCGACATTGCAGACATTTTGAAAACTGCAGGGGTGTTTAAGCAAAATATGACCCATCGCCGTTTTCAGTAATTAGAATATTTTCAAAATAAAAAGTCGTAATTTGAAACTGAAAATAGGTGCAGAGAGTCAGAATTCGGATAAAAAATCACGCTCAGGAGTCAAATTTCCGACATTTCAGACATTTTGAAAACTGCAGGGGGGTTTAGGCAAAATATGACCCATCTCAGTTTACAGTAATTGGCATATTTTCGGTATGAAACATCGTAATTTGAAACTGAAAATAGGTGCAGAGAGTCAGAATTCGCCTCAAAAATCACGCTCAGGAGCCAAATTTCCGACATTACAGACATTTTGAAAACTGCAGGGGAGTTTAAGCAAAATATGACCCATCGCCGTTTTCAGTAATTAGAATATTTTCGGAATAAAAAGTCGTAATTTGAAACTGAAAATAGATGCAGAGAGTCAGAATTCGCCTCAAAAATCACGCTCAGGAGCCAAATTTCCGACATTACAGACATTTTGAAAACTGCAGGGGAGTTTAAGCAAAATATGACCCATCGCCGTTTTCAGTAATTAGAATATTTTCAGAATAAAAAGTCGTAATTTGAAACTGAAAATAGGTGCAGAGAGTCAGAATTCGGCTCAAAAATCACGCTCAGCAGTCAAATTTCCGACATTTCAGACATTTTAAAAACTGCAGGGGGGTTTAGGCAAAATATGACCTATCGCCGTTTGCAGTAATTGGCATATTTTCGGTATGAAACGTCGTAATTTGAAACTAAAAATAGGTGCAGAGAGTCAGAATTCGGCTCAAAACTCACGCTTAGGAGTCAAATTTCCGACATTTCAGACATTTTAAAAACTGCAGGGGGGGTTTGGGCAAAATATGACCCATCGCCTTTTCAGTAATTGGCATATTTTCGGTATGAAACGTCGTAATTTGAAACTGAAAATAGGTGCAGAGAGTCAGAATTCGGCTCAAAAATCACGCTCAGGAGTCAAATTTCCGGCATTACAGACATTTTGAAAACTGCAGGGGAGTTTAAGCAAAATATGACCCATCGCCGTTTTAAGTAATTAGAATATTTTCGGAATAAAAAGTCGTAATTTGAAACTGGAAATAGGTGCAGAGAGTCAGAATTCGGCTCAAAAATCACGCTCAGGAGTCAAATTTCAGACATTTCAGACATTTTGAAAACTGCAGGGGTGTTTGGGCAAAATATGACCCATCGCCGTTTTCAGTAATTGGCATATTTTCGGTATAAAAACTCGTAATTTGAATCTGAAAATAGCTGCAGAGAGTCAGAATTCGGATAAAAAATCACGCTCAGGAGTCAAATTTCCGACATTTCTGACATTTTGAAAACTGCAGGGGGGTTTGGGCAAAATATGACCCATCTCCGTATACAGTAATTGGCATATTTTTGGTATGAAACGTCGTAATATGAAACTGAAAATAGGTGCAGAGAGTCAGAATTCGGCTCAAAAATCATCCTCAGGAGTCAAATTTCATACATTTCAGACATTTTAACAAACTGCAGGGGGGTTTGGGCAAAATATGACCCATAGCCGTTTTCAGTAATTGGCACATTTTCGGTATAAAAAGTCGTAATTTGAAACTGAAAATAGGCGCAGAGAGTCAGAATTGGGATAAAAAATCATGCTCAGGGGTCAAATTTCCGACATTTCAGACATTTTGAAAACTGCAGGGGGGTTTGGGCAAAATATGACCCATCTCCGTTTACAGTAATTGGCATATTTTCGGTATGAAACGTCGTAATTTGAAACTGAAAATAGGTGCAGAGAGTCAGAATTCGGATAAAAAATCACGCTCAGGAGTCAAATTTCAGACATATCAGACATTTTGAAAACTGCAGGGGGGTTTGAGCAAAATATGACCCATCGCCGTTTTCAGTAATTGGCATATTTTCGGTATAAAAAGTCGTAATTTGAAACTGAAAATAGGTGCAGAGAGTCAGAATTCGGCTCAAAAATCACGCTAAGGAGTCAAATTTCCGACATTGCAGACATTTTGAAAACTGCAGGGGTGTTTAAGCAAAATATGACCCATCGCCGTTTTCAGTAATTAGAATATTTTCAAAATAAAAAGTCGTAATTTGAAACTGAAAATAGGTGCAGAGAGTCAGAATTCGGATAAAAAATCACGCTCAGGAGTCAAATTTCCGACATTTCAGACATTTTGAAAACTGCAGGGGGGTTTGGGCAAAATATGACCCATCTCAGTTTACAGTAATTGGCATATTTTCGGTATGAAACATCGTAATTTGAAACTGAAAATAGGTGCAGAGAGTCAGAATTCGCCTCAAAAATCACGCTCAGGAGCCAAATTTCCGACATTACAGACATTTTGAAAACTGCAGGGGAGTTTAAGCAAAATATGACCCATCGCCGTTTTCAGTAATTAGAATATTTTCGGAATAAAAAGTCGTAATTTGAAACTGAAAATAGGTGCACAGAGTCAGAATTCGCCTCAAAAATCACGCTCAGGAGCCAAATTTCCGACATTACAGACATTTTGAAAACTGAAGGGGAGTTTAAGCAAAATATGACCCATCGCCGTTTTCAGTAATTAGAATATTTTCGGAATAAAAAGTCGTAATTTGAAACTGAAAATAGGTGCAGAGAGTCAGAATTCGGCTCAAAAATCACGCTCAGCAGTCAAATTTCCGACATTTCAGACATTTTAAAAACTGCAGGGGGGGTTTAGGCAAAATATGACCTATCGCCGTTTGCAGTAATTGGCATATTTTCGGTATGAAACGTCGTAATTTGAAACTAAAAATAGGTGCAGAGAGTCAGAATTCGGCTCAAAACTCACGCTTAGGAGTCAAATTTCCGACATTTCAGACATTTTAAAAACTGCAGGGGGGGTTTGGGCAAAATATGACCCATCGCCTTTTCAGTAATTGGCATATTTTCGGTATGAAACGTCGTAATTTGAAACTGAAAATAGGTGCAGAGAGTCAGAATTCGGCTCAAAAATCACGCTCAGGAGTCAAATTTCCGGCATTACAGACATTTTGAAAACTGCAGGGGAGTTTAAGCAAAATATGACCCATCGCCGTTTTAAGTAATTAGAATATTTTCGGAATAAAAAGTCGTAATTTGAAACTGAAAATAGGTGCAGAGAGTCAGAATTCGGCTCAAAAATCACGCTCAGGAGTCAAATTTCAGACATTTCAGACATTTTGAAAACTGCAGGGGGGTTTGGGCAAAATATGACCCATCGCTGTTTTCAGTAATTGGCATATTTTCGGTATAAAAACTCGTAATTTGAATCTGAAAATAGCTGCAGAGAGTCAGAATTCGGATAAAAAATCACGCTCAGGAGTCAAATTTCCGACATTTCTGACATTTTGAAAACTGCAGGGGGGTTTGGGCAAAATATGACCCATCTCCGTATACAGTAATTGGCATATTTTTGGTATGAAACGTCGTAATTTGAAACTGAAAATAGGTGCAGAGAGTCAGCATTCGGCTCAAAAATCACGCTCAGGAGCCAAATTTCCGACATTACAGACATTTTGAAAACTGCAGGGGAGTTTAAGCAAAATATGACCCATCGCCGTTTTCAGTAATTAGAATATTTTCGGAATAAAAAGTCGTAATTTGAAACTGAAAATAGGTGCAGAGAGTCAGATTTCGCCTCAAAAATCACGCTCAGGAGCCAAATTTCCGACATTACAGACATTTTGAAAACTGCAGGGGAGTTTAAGCAAAATATGACCCATCGCCGTTTTCAGTAATTAGAATATTTTCAGAATAAAAAGTCGTAATTTGAAACTGAAAATAGGTGCAGAGAGTCAGAATTCGGCTCAAAAATCACGCTCAGCAGTCAAATTTCCGACATTTCAGACATTTTAAAAACTGCAGGGGGGTTTAGGCAAAATATGACCTATCGCCGTTTGCAGTAATTGGCATATTTTCGGTATGAAACGTCGTAATTTGAAACTAAAAATAGGTGCAGAGAGTCAGAATTCGGCTCAAAACTCACGCTTAGGAGTCAAATTTCCGACATTTCAGACATTTTAAAAACTGCAGGGGGGGTTTGGGCAAAATATGACCCATCGCCTTTTCAGTAATTGGCATATTTTCGGTATGAAACGTCGTAATTTGAAACTGAAAATAGGTGCAGAGAGTCAGAATTCGGCTCGAAAATCACGCTCAGGAGTCAAATTTCCGGCATTACAGACATTTTGAAAACTGCAGGGGAGTTTAAGCAAAATATGACCCATCGCCGTTTTAAGTAATTAGAATATTTTCGGAATAAAAAGTCGTAATTTGAAACTGAAAATAGGTGCAGAGAGTCAGAATTCGGCTCAAAAATCACGCTCAGGAGTCAAATTTCAGACATTTCAGACATTTTGAAAACTGCAGGGGGGTTTGGGCAAAATATGACCCATCGCTGTTTTCAGTAATTGGCATATTTTCGGTATAAAAACTCGTAATTTGAATCTGAAAATAGCTGCAGAGAGTCAGAATTCGGATAAAAAATCACGCTCAGGAGTCAAATTTCCGACATTTCTGACATTTTGAAAACTGCAGGGGGGTTTGGGCAAAATATGACCCATCTCCGTATACAGTAATTGGCATATTTTTGGTATGAAACGTCGTAATTTGAAACTGAAAATAGGTGCAGAGAGTCAGCATTCGGCTCAAAAATCACGCTCAGGAGTCAAATTTCTGACATTTCAGACATTTTAAAAACTGCAGGGGGGTTTGGGCAAAATATGACCCATAGCCGTTTTCAGTAATTGGCATGTTTTCGGTATAAAAAGTCGTAATTTGAAACTGAAAATAGGTGCAGAGAGTCAAAATTGGGATAAAAAATCATGCTCAGGGGTCAAATTTCCGATATTTGAGACATTTTAAAAACTGCAGGGGGGGTTTGGGCAAAATATGACCTATCGCCGTTTACAGTAATTGGCATATTTTCGGTATGAAACGTCGTAATTTGAAACTGAAAATAGGTGCAGAGAGTCAGAATTCGGCTCAAAAATCACGCTCAGGAGTCAAATTTCCGACATTTCAGACATTTTAAAAACTGCAGGGGGGTTTAGGCAAAATATGACCTATCGCCGTTTGCAGTAATTGGCATATTTTCGGTATGAAACGTCGTAATTTGAAACTAAAAATAGGTGCAGAGAGTCAGAATTCGGCTCAAAACTCACGCTCAGAATTCAAATTTCCGACATTTCAGACATTTTAAAAACTGCAGGGGGGGTTTGGGCAAAATATGACCCATCGCGTTTTCAGAAATTGGCATATTTTCGGTATGAAACGTCGTAATTTGAAACTGAAAATAGGTGCAGAGAGTCAGAATTCGGCTCAAAAATCACGCTCAGGAGTCAAATTTCCGACATTACAGACATTTTGAAAACTGCAGGGGAGTTTAAGCAAAATATAACCCATCGCCGTTTTCAGTAATTAGAATATTTTCGGAATAAAAAGTCGTAATTTGAAACTGGAAATAGGTGCAGAGAGTCAGAATTCGGCTCAAAAATCACGCTCAGGAGTCAAATTTCAGACATTTCAGACATTTTGAAAACTGCAGGGGTGTTTGGGCAAAATATGACCCATCGCCGTTTTCAGTAATTGGCATATTTTCGGTATAAAAACTCGTAATTTGAATCTGAAAATAGCTGCAGAGAGTCAGAATTCGGATAAAAAATCACGCTCAGGAGTCAAATTTCCGACATTTCTGACATTTTGAAAACTGCAGGGGGGTTTGGGCAAAATATGACCCATCTCCGTATACAGTAATTGGCATATTTTTGGTATGAAACGTCGTAATTTGAAACTGAAAATAGGTGCAGAGAGTCAGCATTCGGCTCAAAAATCACGCTCAGGAGTCAAATTTCTGACATTTCAGACATTTTAAAAACTGCAGGGGGGTTTGGGCAAAATATGACCCATAGCCGTTTTCAGTAATTGGCATGTTTTCGGTATAAAAAGTCGTAATTTGAAACTGAAAATAGGTGCAGAGAGTCAAAATTGGGATAAAAAATCATGCTCAGGGGTCAAATTTCCGATATTTGAGACATTTTAAAAACTGCAGGGGGGGTTTGGGCAAAATATGACCTATCGCCGTTTACAGTAATTGGCATATTTTCGGTATGAAACGTCGTAATTTGAAACTGAAAATAGGTGCAGAGAGTCAGAATTCGGCTCAAAAATCACGCTCAGGAGTCAAATTTCCGACATTTCAGACATTTTAAAAACTGCAGGGGGGTTTAGGCAAAATATGACCTATCGCCGTTTGCAGTAATTGGCATATTTTCGGTATGAAACGTCGTAATTTGAAACTAAAAATAGGTGCAGAGAGTCAGAATTCGGCTCAAAACTCACGCTCAGAATTCAAATTTCCGACATTTCAGACATTTTAAAAACTGCAGGGGGGGTTTGGGCAAAATATGACCCATCGCGTTTTCAGAAATTGGCATATTTTCGGTATGAAACGTCGTAATTTGAAACTGAAAATAGGTGCAGAGAGTCAGAATTCGGCTCAAAAATCACGCTCAGGAGTCAAATTTCCGACATTACAGACATTTTGAAAACTGCAGGGGAGTTTAAGCAAAATATAACCCATCGCCGTTTTCAGTAATTAGAATATTTTCGGAATAAAAAGTCGTAATTTGAAACTGGAAATAGGTGCAGAGAGTCAGAATTCGGCTCAAAAATCACGCTCAGGAGTCAAATTTCAGACATTTCAGACATTTTGAAAACTGCAGGGGTGTTTGGGCAAAATATGACCCATCGCCGTTTTCAGTAATTGGCATATTTTCGGTATAAAAACTCGTAATTTGAATCTGAAAATAGCTGCAGAGAGTCAGAATTCGGATAAAAAATCACGCTCAGGAGTCAAATTTCCGACATTTCTGACATTTTGAAAACTGCAGGGGGGTTTGGGCAAAATATGACCCATCTCCGTATACAGTAATTGGCATATTTTTGGTATGAAACGTCGTAATTTGAAACTGAAAATAGGTGCAGAGAGTCAGAATTCGGCTCAAAAATCATCCTCAGGAGTCAAATTTCAGACATTTCAGACATTTTAACAAACTGCAGGGGGGTTTGGGCAAAATATGACCCATAGCCGTTTTCAGTAATTGGCATATTTTCGGTATAAAAAGTCGTAATTTGAAACTGAAAATAGGCGCAGAGAGTCAGAATTGGGATAAAAAATCATGCTCAGGGGTCAAATTTCCGACATTTCAGACATTTTGAAAACTGCAGGGGGGTTTGGGCAAAATATGACCCATCTCCGTTTACAGTAATTGGCATATTTTCGGTATGAAACGTCGTAATTTGAAACTGAAAATAGGTGCAGAGAGTCAGAATTCGGATAAAAAATCACGCTCAGGAGTCAAATTTCAGACATATCAGACATTTTGAAAACTGCAGGGGGGTTTGAGCTAAATATGACCCATCGCCGTTTTCAGTAATTGGCATATTTTCGGTATAAAAAGTCGTAATTTGAAACTGAAAATAGGTGCAGAGAGTCAGAATTCGGCTCAAAAATCACGCTAAGGAGTCAAATTTCCGACATTGCAGACATTTTGAAAACTGCAGGGGTGTTTAAGCAAAATATGACCCATCGCCGTTTTCAGTAATTAGAATATTTTCAAAATAAAAAGTCGTAATTTGAAACTGAAAATAGGTGCAGAGAGTCAGAATTCGGATAAAAAATCACGCTCAGGAGTCAAATTTCCGACATTTCAGACATTTTGAAAACTGCAGGGGGGTTTGGGCAAAATATGACCCATCTCAGTTTACAGTAATTGGCATATTTTCGGTATGAAACATCGTAATTTGAAACTGAAAATAGGTGCAGAGAGTCAGAATTCGCCTCAAAAATCACGCTCAGTAGCCAAATTTCCGACATTACAGACATTTTGAAAACTGCAGGGGAGTTTAAGCAAAATATGACCCATCGCCGTTTTCAGTAATTAGAATATTTTCGGAATAAAAAGTCGTAATTTGAAACTGAAAATAGGTGCAGAGAGTCAGAATTCGCCTCAAAAATCACGCTCAGGAGCCAAATTTCCGACATTACAGACATTTTGAAAACTGCAGGGGAGTTTAAGCAAAATATGACCCATCGCCGTTTTCAGTAATAAGAATATTTTCGGAATAAAAAGTCGTAATTTGAAACTGAAAATAGGTGCAGAGAGTCAGAATTCGGCTCAAAAATCACGCTCAGCAGTCAAATTTCCGACATTTCAGACATTTTAAAAACTGCAGGGGGGTTTAGGCAAAATATGACCTATCGCCGTTTGCAGTAATTGGCATATTTTCGGTATGAAACGTCGTAATTTGAAACTAAAAATAGGTGCAGAGAGTCAGAATTCGGCTCAAAACTCACGCTTAGGAGTCAAATTTCCGACATTTCAGACATTTTAAAAACTGCAGGGGGGGTTTGGGCAAAATATGACCCATCGCCTTTTCAGTAATTGGCATATTTTCGGTATGAAACGTCGTAATTTGAAACTGAAAATAGGTGCAGAGAGTCAGAATTCGGCTCAAAAATCACGCTCAGGAGTCAAATTTCCGGCATTACAGACATTTTGAAAACTGCACGGGAGTTTAAGCAAAATATGACCCATCGCCGTTTTAAGTAATTAGAATATTTTCGGAATAAAAGGTCGTAATTTGAAACTGAAAATAGGTGCAGAGAGTCAGAATTCGGCTCAAAAATCACGCGCAGGAGTCAAATTTCAGACATTTCAGACATTTTGAAAACTGCAGGGGGGTTTGGGCAAAATATGACCCATCGCTGTTTTCAGTAATTGGCATATTTTCGGTATAAAAACTCGTAATTTGAATCTGAAATTAGCTGCAGAGAGTCAGAATTCGGATAAAAAATCACGCTCAGGAGTCAAATTTCCGGCATTACAGACATTTTGAAAACTGCAGGGGAGTTTAAGCAAAATATGACCCATCGCCGTTTTAAGTAATTAGAATATTTTCGGAATAAAAGGTCGTAATTTGAAACTGAAAATAGGTGCAGAGAGTCAGAATTCGGCTCAAAAATCACGCTCAGGAGTCAAATTTCCGACATTTCAGACATTTTAAAAACTGCAGGGGGGTTTAGGCAAAATATGACCTATCGCCGTTTGCAGTAATTGGCATATTTTCGGTATGAAACGTCGTAATTTGAAACTAAAAATAGGTGCAGAGAGTCAGAATTCGGCTCAAAACTCACGCTCAGGAGTCAAATTTCTGACATTTCAGACATTTTAAAAACTGCAGGGGGGTTTGGGCAAAATATGACCCATAGCCGTTTTCAGTAATTGGCATGTTTTCGGTATAAAAAGTCGAATTTTGAAACTGAAAATAGGTGCAGAGAGTCAAAATTGGGATAACAAATCATGCTCAGGGGTCAAATTTCCGACATTTCAGACATTTTGAAAACTGCAGGGGGGGTTGGGCAAAATATGACCCATCTCCGTTTACAGTAATTGGCATATTTTCGGTATGAAACGTCGTAATTTGAAACTGAAAATAGGTGCAGAGAGTCAGAATTCGGATAAAACATCACGCTCAGGAGTCAAATTTCAGACATTTCAGACATTTTGAAAACTGCAGGGGGGTTTGAGCAAAATATGACCCATCGCCGTTTTCAGTAATTAGAATATTTTCGGAATAAAAAGTCGTAATTTGAAACTGAAAATAGGTGCAGAGAGTCAGAATTCGGATAAAAAATCACGCTCAGGAGTCAAATTTCCGACATTTCAGACATTTTGAAAACTGCAGGGGGGTTTGGGCAAAATATGACCCATCTCCGTATACATTAATTGGCATATTTTCGGTATGAAACATCGTAATTTGAAACTGAAAATAGGTGCAGAGAGTCAGAATTCGCCTCAAAAATCACGCTCAGGAGCCAAATTTCCGACATTACAGACATTTTGAAAACTGCAGGGGAGTTTAAGCAAAATATGACCCATCGCCGTTTTCAGTAATTAGAATATTTTCGGAATAAAAAGTCGTAATTTGAAACTGAAAATAGGTGCAGAGAGTCAGAATTCGGCTCAAAAATCATGCTCAGGAGTCAAATTTCCGACATTACAGACATTTTGAAAACTGCAGTGGAGTTTAAGCAAAATATGACCCATCGCTGTTTTCAGTAATTAGAATATTTTCGGAATAAAAAGTCGTAATTTGAAACTGAAAATAGGTGCAGAGAGTCAGAATTCGGCTCAAAATTCACGCTCAGGAGTCAAATTTCCGACATTTCAGACATTTTGAAAACTGCAGGGGGGTTTGGCCAAAATATGACCCATCTCCGTTTACAGTAATTGGCATATTTTCGGTATGAAACGTCGTAATTTGAAACTGAAAATAGGTGCAGAGAGTCAGCATTCGGCTCAAAAATCGCGCTCAGGAGTCAAATTTCCGACATTTCTGACATTTTGAAAACTGCAGGGGGGTTTGGGCAAAATATGACCCATCTCCGTATACAGTAATTGGCATATTTTTGGTATGAAACGTCGTAATTTGAAACTGAAAACATGGTGCAGAGAGTCAGAATTCGGCTCAAAAATCACGTTCAGGAGTCAAATTTCAGACATTTCAGACATTTTAAAAACTGCAGGGGGGTTTGGGCAAAATATGACCCATAGCTGTTTTCAGTAATTGGCATATTTTCGGTATAAAAAGTCGTAATTTGAAACTGAAAATAGGTGCAGAGAGTGAGAATTGGGATAAAAAATCACGATCATGGGTCAAATTTCCGAAATTTCAGACATTTTGAAAACTGCAGGGGGGTTTGGGCAAAATATGACCCATCTCCGTTTACAGTAATTGGCATATTTTCGGTATGAAACGTCGTAATTTGAAACTGAAAATAGGTGCAGAGAGTCAGAATTCAGATAAAAAATCACGCTCAGGAGTCAAATTTCCGACATTTCAGACATTTTAAAAACTGCAGGGGGGTTTGGGCAAAATATGACCCATCGCCGTTTTAAGTAATTGGCATGTTTTCGGAATAAAAAGTCGTAATTTGAAACTGAAAATAGGTGCAGAGATTCAGAATTCGGACAAAAAATCACGCTCATTAGTCAATATTCCGACATTTCAGACATTTTGAAAACTGCAGGGGGGTGTTTGGGCAAAATATGATCCATCGCCGTTTACAGTAATTGGCATATTTTCGGTATGAAACGTCGTAATTTGAAACTGAAAATAGGTGAAGAGAGTCAGAATTCGGCTCAAAAATCACGCTTAGGAGTCAAATTTCCGACATTTCAGACATTTTAAAAACTGCACTGGGGTTTGGGCAAAATATGACCCATCGCCGTTTTCAGTAATTGGCATATTTTCGGTATGAAACGTCGTAATTTGAAACTGAAAAAAGGTGCAGACAGTCAGAATTCGGCTCAAAAATCACGCTCAGGAGTCAAATTTCTGACATTTCAGACATTTTGAAAACTGTAGGGGGATTTGGGCCAAATATGACCCATCGCCATTTTCAGTAATTGGCATATTTTCGGTACCTGGTTACCTGGTTGATGGGGTTCTGGGAGTTCTTCTACTCCCCAAGCCCGGCCCGAGGCCAGGCTCGACTTGTGAGAGTTTGGTCCACCAGGCTGTTGCTTGGAGCGGCCCGCAGGCCCACATACCCACCACAGCCCGGTTGGTCCGGCACTCCTTGGAGGAATAAATCTAGTTTCCTCTTGAAAATGTCCACGGTTGTTCCGGCAATATTTCTTATGCTTGCTGGGAGGACGTTGAACAACCGCGGACCTCTGATGTTTATACAGTGTTCTCTGATTGTGCCTATGGCACCTCTGCTCTTCATTGGTTCTATTCTACATTTTCTTCCATGTCGTTCACTCCAGTACGTTGTTATTTTACTGTGTAGATTTGGTACTTGGCCCTCCAGTATCTTCCAGGTGTATATTATTTGATATCTCTCTCGTCTTCTTTCTAGTGAGTACATTTGGAGGGCTTTGAGACGATCCCAATAATTTAGGTGCTTTATTGCGTCTATGCGTGCCGTATATGTTCTCTGTATTCCCTCTATTTCAGCAATCTCTCCTGCTTTGAAGGGGGAAGTGAGTACTGAGCAGTACTCAAGACGGGACAACACAAGTGCCTTGAAGAGTACAACCATTGTGATGGGATCCCTGGATTTGAAAGTTCTCGTAATCCATCCTATCATTTTTCTGGCTGTCGCAATATTTGCTTGGTTATGCTCCTTAAACGTTAGGTCGTCCGACATTATTATTTCCAAATCCTTTACATGCTGTTTTCCTACTATGGGTACATTTGATTGTGTTTTGTACTCTGTATTATGTTTAAGGTCCTCATTTTTACCGTACCTGAGTACCTGGAATTTATCACTGTTAAACATCATGTTATTTTCTGATGCCCAGTCGAAAACTTTATTAATATCAGCTTGAAGTTTTTCAATGTCCTCAGCCGAGGTAATTTTCATACTGATTTTTGTGTCATCTGCAAAGGATGATACGAAGCTGTGACTTGTATTTTTGTCTATATCTGATATGAGAATAAGGAAAAGCAGTGGTGCAAGGACTGTACCCTGAGGTACAGAGCTTTTCACTGCACTTGGACTAGATTTTATATGGTTGACAGTTACTCGCTGAGTCCTGTTTGACAGAAAACTGAGTATCCAGCGTCCTACTTTACCGGTTATTCCCATTGACTTCATTTTGTGTGCTATCACGCCATGGTCACATTTATCGAAGGCCTTTGCGAAGTCCGTGTATATCACATCAGCATTCTGTTTCTCTTCTAATGCCTCAGTGACTTTGTCGTAGTGCTCAAGTAGCTGTGAGAGGCACGATCTTCCCGCTCGAAATCCATGTTGGCCTGGGTTATGAAGGTCATTGGTCTCCATGAAATTGGTGACCTGACTCCTAATCACTCTCTCAAATACTTTTATGATGTGCGATGTTAGTGCAACTGGTCTATAATTTTTTGCCAATGCTTTGCTCCCTCCCTTGTGTAGAGGGGCTATGTCTGCTACTTTAAGTGCATCTGGTATCTCCCCCGTGTCCAAGCTCTTCCTCCACACTATACTGAGTGCCTGTGCTACCGGCACTTTGCATTTCTTTATAAATATTGAATTCCATGAGTCTGGACCTGGGGCCGAGTGCATGGGCATGTTTTCAATTTCTTTTTCAAAATTTAGTGCGCTCGTGTTTATATCAGTTATATTTACCGGGGTTTGAATATCCCGCATAAAGAAAATGTCTGGATCTTCCACCTTCATGTTGTTTATTGCAGTGCTAAACATGTCCTCATACTGCTTTTTTAGGATTTCACTAATTTCTTTGTCATCCTCCGTGTATGAACCTTCACTTGTACGAATAGGTCCAATACTGGCAGTGGTTTTTGCTTTTGATTTCGCATATGAGAAGAAATATTTTGGATTTTTCTTTATTTCCTGAATTGCTTTCTGTTCTAACTGCCTTTCTTCAGTTTCATATGAGTGTTTCAATTTCCGCTCGATTTCTTCAATCTCCCTATTTAAATTATTCCTTCTTTGACGGGAAATTCGTGTCTGCATAAGCAGTTCCGTTATTTTTTTCCTGCGTTTATAGTGTCGTCTGCGTTCTCTTTCTACGTTAGATCTCTTTCTGGCTTTCCTCAAAGGAACATGTTTCAGACAGACTTGATACGCTTCTGAAGTAAGTTTTTCTATTCCTTCTGTAGGACTTGTATTATTTAGAACAGTTCCCCATGGAATGTTTGTAAGTTCCCTGTTTATTATCTCCCAGTCTATCCTTTTATTATTAAAATTGAATTTACTGAATAGCCCCTCTCGCTTTATCAACGTTTTAGGTCTATTCTGAGTATTGATGGTCGTTTGCACTTCAATGAGTTTGTGATCTGAGTATGTGGTATCTGATATCGTAATGTCTCTGATAATGTCTTCATTGTTCGTAAAGACCAGATCTAGAATATTTTCATTTCTCGTTGGCTCCGATATCTGCTGATTGAGTGAAAATTTGTCACAGAATCTAAGTAGTTCTCTAATCTGTGGTTGGTTAGGTCCTGATAGATTTCCTGGTATAATATTATTGTTTGCTATTTTCCACCTGAGACTAGGCAAGTTGAAGTCACCTAGGAAAATAATATCAGGTATCGGGTTCTCCAAATTATCAAGGCTATTCTCTATTTTGCTTATCTGTTCTGTGAATTCCTCAGCCGTTGCATCTGGCGGTTTGTATATTAGTATAATCACTAAATTTATTTTCTCTATTTTTAATCCCAGTACCTCTACCACCTCATTTGTAACGTTTAGGAGCTCCGAGCATACAAGGTCTTCCCTAATATACAGACCCACTCCTCCATGTGACCTAATTTTCCTATCACACCTGTATAGGTTATATCCTGGAATCCAGATCTCACTGTCCAACAATTCCCCTGCATGGGTTTCTGTGAAAGCTCCAAATACTGCATTTGACTCCGTGAGGAGGCCATTTATGAACTGTACTTTGTTGTTTGTTCTTGTTTTCAGTCCTTGTATGTTGGCAAAGATGAATGAGGTTACTCTATTAGTGATAGGTATAAAAAGTCGTAATTTTAAACTGAAAATTGGTGCAGAGAGTCAGAATTCGGATAAAAAATCACGCTCAGGAGTAAAATTTCCGACATTTCAGACATTTTAAAAACTGCGGGGGGGGGGGGGGGGTTTGGGCAAAATATGACCTATCGCCGTTTACAGTAATTGACATATTTTCGGTATGAAACTTCGTAATTTGAAACTGAAAATAGGTGCAGAGAGTCAGAATTCGGCTCAAAAATCACGCTCAGGAGTCAAATTTCAGACATTTTAAAAACTGCAGGGGGGGGTTTGGGCAAAATATGACCCATCGCGTTTTCAGTAATTGGCATATTTTCGGTATGAAACGTCGTAATTTGAAACTGAAAATAGGTGCAGAGAGTCAGAATTCGGCTCAAAAATCATGCTCAGGAGTCAAATTTCCGACATTACAGACATTTTGAAAACTGCAGTGGAGTTTAAGCAAAATATGACCCATCGCTGTTTTCAGTAATTAGAATATTTTCGGAATAAAAAGTCGTAATTTGAAACTGAAAATAGGTGCAGAGAGTCAGAATTCGGCTCAAAATTCACGCTCAGGAGTCAAATTTCCGACATTTCAGACATTTTGAAAACTGCAGGGGGGTTTGGGCAAAATATGACCCATCTCCGTTTACAGTAATTGGCATATTTTCGGTATGAAACGTCGTAATTTGAAACTGAAAATAGGTGCAGAGAGTCAGCATTCGGCTCAAAAATCACGCTCAGGAGTCAAATTTCAGACATTTCAGACATTTTGAAAACTGCAGGGGGGTTTGGGTCAAAATATGACCCATCGCCGTTTTCAGTAATTGGCATATTTTCGGTATAAAAACTCGTAATTTGAAACTGAAAATAGGTGCAGAGAGTCAGAATTCGGGTAAAAAATCGCGCTCAGGAGTCAAATTTCCGACATTTCTGACATTTTGAAAACTGCAGGGGGGTTTGGGCAAAATATGACCCATCTCCGTATACAGTAATTGGCATATTTTTGGTATGAAGCGTCGTAATTTGAAACTGAAAACATGGTGCAGAGAGTCAGAATTCGGCTCAAAAATCACGCTCAGGAGTCAAATTTCAGACATTTCAGACATTTTAAAAACTGCAGGGGGGTTTGGGCAAAATATGACCCATAGCTGTTTTCAGTAATTGGCATATTTTCGGTATAAAAAGTCGTAATTTGAAACTGAAAATAGGTGCAGAGAGTGAGAATTGGGATAAAAAATCACGATCATGGGTCAAATTTCCGACATTTCAGACATTTTGAAAACTGCAGGGGGGTTTGGGCAAAATATGACCCATCTCCGTTTACAGTATTTGGCATATTTTCGGTATGAAACGTCGTAATTTGAAACTGAAAATAGGTGCAGAGAGTCAGAATTCAGATAAAAAATCACGCTCAGGAGTCAAATTTCCGACATTTCAGACATTTTAAAAACTGCAGGGGGGTTTGGGCAAAATATGACCCATCGCCGTTTTAAGTAATTGGCATGTTTTCGGAATAAAAAGTCGTAATTTGAAACTGAAAATAGGTGCAGAGATTCAGAATTCGGACAAAAAATCACGCTCATTAGTCAATATTCCGACATTTCAGACATTTTGAAAACTGCAGGGGGGTGTTTGGGCAAAATATGATCCATCGCCGTGTACAGTAATTGGCATATTTTCGGTATGAAACGTCGTAATTTGAAACTGAAAATAGGTGAAGAGAGTCAGAATTCGGCTCAAAAATCACGCTTAGGAGTCAAATTTCCGACATTTCAGACATTTTAAAAACTGCACTGGGGTTTGGGCAAAATATGACCCATCGCCGTTTTCAGTAATTGGCATATTTTCGGTATGAAACGTCGTAATTTGAAACTGAAAAAAGGTGCAGACAGTCAGAATTCGGCTCAAAAATCACGATCAGGAGTCAAATTTCTGACATTTCAGACATTTTGAAAACTGTAGGGGGATTTGGGCCAAATATGACCCATCGCCATTTTCAGTAATTGGCATATTTTCGGTATAAAAAGTCGTAATTTTAAACTGAAAATTGGTGCAGAGAGTCAGAATTCGGATAAAAAATCACGCTCAGGAGTCAAATTTCCGACATTTCAGACATTTTAAAAACTGCGGGGGGGTTTGGGCAAAATATGACCTATCGCCGTTTACAGTAATTGGCATATTTTCGGTATGAAACTTCGTAATTTGAAACTGAAAATAGGTGCAGAGAGTCAGAATTCGGCTCAAAAATCACGCTCAGGAGTCAAATTTCAGACATTTCAGACATTTTAAAAACTGCAGGGGGGGGTTTGGGCAAAATATGACCCATCGCGTTTTCAGTAATTGGCATATTTTCGGTATGAAACGTCGTAATTTGAAACTGAAAATAGGTGCAGAGAGTCAGAATTCGGCTCAAAAATCATGCTCAGGAGTCAAATTTCCAACATTACAGACATTTTGAAAACTGCAGTGGAGTTTAAGCAAAATATGACCCATCGCTGTTTTCAGTAATTAGAATATTTTCGGAATAAAAAGTCGTAATTTGAAACTGAAAATAGGTGCAGAGAGTCAGAATTCGGCTCAAAATTCACGCTCAGGAGTCAAATTTCCGACATTTCAGACATTTTGAAAACTGCAGGGGGGTTTGGGCAAAATATGACCCATCTCCGTTTACAGTAATTGGCATATTTTCGGTATGAAACGTCGTAATTTGAAACTGAAAATAGGTGCAGAGATTCAGCATTCGGCTCAAAAATCACGCTCAGGAGTCAAATTTCAGACATTTCAGACATTTTGAAAACTGCAGGGGGGTTTGGGTCAAAATATGACCCATCGCCGTTTTCAGTAATTGGCATATTTTCGGTATAAAAACTCGTAATTTGAAACTGAAAATAGGTGCAGAGAGTCAGAATTCGGGTAAAAAATCGCGCTCAGGAGTCAAATTTCCGACATTTCTGACATTTTGAAAACTGCAGGGGGGTTTGGGCAAAATATGACCCATCTCCGTATACAGTAATTGGCATATTTTTGGTATGAAACGTCGTAATTTAAAACTGAAAATAGGTGCAGAGAGTCAGAATTCGGCTCAAAAATCACGCTCAGGAGTCAAATTTCCGACATTTCAGACATTTTAAAAACTGCAGGGGGGTTTGGGCAAAATATGACCCATCGCCGTTTTAAGTAATTGGCATGTTTTCGGAATAAAAAGTCGTAATTTGAAACTGAAAATAGGTGCAGAGATTCAGAATTCGGACAAAAATTCACGCTCAGGAGTCAATATTCCGACATTTCAGACATTTTGAAAACTGCAGGGGGTGTTTGGGCAAAATATGATCCATCGCCGTTTACAGTAATTGGCATATTTTCGGTATGAAACGTCGTAATTTGAAACTGAAAATAGGTGAAGAGAGTCAGAATTCGGCTCAAAAATCACGCTCAGGAGTCAAATTTCTGACATTTCAGACATTTTAAAAACTGCACTGGGGTTTGGGCAAAATATGACCCATCGCCGTTTTCAGTAATTGGCATATTTTCGGTATAAAAAGTCGTAATTTGAAACTGAAAATAGGCGCAGAGAGTCAGAATTGGGATAAAAAATCATGCTCAGGGGTCAAATTTCCGACATTTCAGACATTTTGAAAACTGCAGGGGGGTTTGGGCAAAATATGACCCATCTCCGTTTACAGTAATTGGCATATTTTCGGTATGAAACGTCGTAATTTGAAACTGAAAATAGGTGCAGAGAGTCAGAATTCGGATAAAAAATCACGCTCAGGAGTCAAATTTCAGACATTTCAGACATTTTGAAAACTGCAGGGGGGTTTGAGCAAAATATGACCCATCGCCGTTTTCAGTAATTGGCATATTTTCGGTATAAAAAGTCGTAATTTGAAACTGAAAATAGGTGCAGAGAGTCAGAATTCGGCTCAAAAATCACGCTAAGGAGTCAAATTTCCGACATTGCAGACATTTTGAAAACTGCAGGGGTGTTTAAGCAAAATATGACCCATCGCCGTTTTCAGTAATTAGAATATTTTCGGAATAAAAAGTCGTAATTTGAAACTGAAAATAGGTGCAGAGAGTCAGAATTCGGCTCAAAAATCACGCTCAGGAGTCAAATTTCCGACATTTCAGACATTTTAAAAACTGCAGGGGGGTTTAGGCAAAATATGACCTATCGCCGTTTGCAGTAATTGGCATATTTTCGGTATGAAACGTCGTAATTTGAAACTAAAAATAGGTGCAGAGAGTCAGAATTCGGCTCAAAACTCACGCTTAGGAGTCAAATTTCCGACATTTCAGACATTTTAAAAACTGCAGGGGGGGTTTGGGCAAAATATGACCCATCGCGTTTTCAGTAATTGGCATATTTTCGGTATGAAACGTCGTAATTTGAAACTGAAAATAGGTGCAGAGAGTCAGAATTCGGTTCAAAAATCACGCTCAGGAGTCAAATTTCCGACATTACAGACATTTTGAAAACTGCAGGGGAGTTTAAGCAAAATATGACCCATCGCCGTTTTCAGTAATTAGAATATTTTCGGAATAAAAAGTCGTAATTTGAAACTGAAAATAGGTGCAGAGAGTCAGAATTCGGGTCAAAAATCACGCTCAGGAGTCAAATTTCAGACATTTCAGACATTTTGAAAACTGCAGGGGGGTTTGGGCAAAATATGACCCATCGCTGTTTTCAGTAATTGGCATATTTTCGGTATAAAAACTCGTAATTTGAATCTGAAAATAGCTGCAGAGAGTCAGAATTCGGATAAAAAATCACGCTCAGGAGTCAAATTTCCGACATTTCTGACATTTTGAAAACTGCAGGGGGGTTTGGGCAAAATATGACCCATCTCCGTATACAGTAATTGGCATATTTTTGGTATGAAAGGTCGTAATTTGAAACTGAAAATAGGTGCAGAGAGTCAGAATTCGGCTCAAAAATCACGCTCAGGAGACAAATTTCAGACATTTCAGACATTTTAAAAACTGCAGGGTGGTTTGGGCAAAATATGACCCATAGCCGTTTTCAGTAATTGGCATATTTTCGGTATAAAAAGTCGTAATTTGAAACTGAAAATAGGTGCAGAGAGTCAAAATTGGGATAAAAAATCATGCTCAGGGGTCAAATTTCCGACATTTCAGACATTTTGAAAACTGCAGGGGGGTTTCGGCAAAATATGACCCATCTCCGTTTACAGTAATTGGCATATTTTCGGTATGAAACGTCGTAATTTGAAACTGAAAATAGGTGCAGAGAGTCAGAATTCGGATAAAAAATCACGCTCAGGAGTCAAATTTCAGACATTTTGAAAACTGCAGGGGGGTTTGAGCAAAATATGACCCATCGCCGTTTTCAGTAATTGGCATATTTTCGGTATAAAAAGTCGTAATTTGAAACTGAAAATAGGTGCAGAGAGTCAGAATTCGGCTCAAAAATCACGCTAAGGAGTCAAATTTCCGACATTGCAGACATTTTGAAAACTGCAGGGGTTTAAGCAAAATATGACCCATCGCCGTTTTCAGTAATTAGAATATTTTCGGAATAAAAAGTCGTAATTTGAAACTGAAAAGAGGTGCAGAGAGTCAGAATTCGGATAAAAAATCACGCTCAGGAGTCAAATTTCCGACATTTCAGACATTTTGAAAACTGCAGGGGGGTTTGGGCAAAATATGACCCATCGCCGTTTTCAGTAATTAGAATATTTTCGGAATAAAAAGTCGTAATTTGAAACTGAAAATAGGTGCAGAGAGTCAGAATTCGGCTCAAAAATCACGCTCAGGAGTCAAATTTCAGACATTTCAGACATTTTGAAAACTGCAGGGGGGTTTGGGCAAAATATGACCCATCGCCGTTTTCAGTAATTGGCATATTTTCGGTATAAAAACTCGTAATTTGAAACTGAAAATAGGTGCAGAGAGTCAGAATTCGGATAAAAAATCACGCTCAGGAGTCAAATTTCCGACATTTCTGACATTTTGAAAACTGCAGGGGGGTTTGGGCAAAATATGACCCATCTCCGTATACAGTAATTGGCATATTTTTGGTATGAAACGTCGTAATTTGAAACTGAAAACATGGTGCAGAGAGTCAGAATTCGGCTCAAAAATCACGCTCAGGAGTCAAATTTCAGACATTTCAGACATTTTAAAAACTGCAGGGGGGTTTGGGCAAAATATGACCCATAGCTGTTTTCAGTAATTGGCATATTTTCGGTATAAAAAGTCGTAATTTGAAACTGAAAATAGGTGCAGAGAGTGAGAATTGGGATAAAAAAATCACGATCATGGGTCAAATTTCCGACATTTCAGACATTTTGAAAACTGCAGGGGGGTTTGGGCAAAATATGACCCATCGCCGTTTTAAGTAATTGGCATGTTTTCGGAATAAAAAGTCGAAATTTGAAACTGAAAATAGGTGCAGAGATTCAGAATTCGGACAAAAAATCACGCTCATTAGTCAATATTCCGACATTTCAGACATTTTGAAAACTGCAGGGGGGTGTTTGGGCAAAATATAATCCATCGCCGTTTACAGTAATTGGCATATTTTCGGTATGAAACGTCGTAATTTGAAACTGAAAATAGGTGAAGAGAGTCAGAATTCGGCTCAAAAATCACGCTTAGGAGTCAAATTTCCGACATTTCACACATTTTAAAAACTGCACTGGGGTTTGGGCAAAATATGACCCATCGCCGTTTTCAGTAATTGGCATATTTTCGGTATGAAACGTCGTAATTTGAAACTCAAAAAAGGTGCAGACAGTCAGAATTCGGCTCAAAAATCACGCTCATGAGTCAAATTTCTGACATTTCAGACATTTTGAAAACTGTAGGGGGATTTGGGCCAAATATGACCCATCGCCATTTTCAGTAATTGGCATATTTTCGGTATAAAAAGTCGTAATTTTAAACTGAAAATTGGTGCAGAGAGTCAGAATTCGGATAAAAAATCACGCTCAGGAGTCAAATTTCCGACATTTCAGACATTTTAAAAACTGCGGGGGGGTTTGGGCAAAATATGACCTATCGCCGTTTACAGTAATTGGCATATTTTCGGTATGAAACTTCGTAATTTGAAACTGAAAATAGGTGCAGAGAGTCAGAATTCGGCTCAAAAATCACGCTCAGGAGTCAAATTTCAGACATTTCAGACATTTTAAAAACTGCAGGGGGGGGTTTGGGCAAAATATGACCCATCGCGTTTTCAGTAATTGGCATATTTTCGGTATGAAACGTCGTAATTTGAAACTGAAAATAGGTGCAGAGTGTCAGAATTCGGCTCAAAAATCATGCTCAGGAGTCAAATTTCCGACATTACAGACATTTTGAAAACTGCAGTGGAGTTTAAGCAAAATATGACCCATCGCTGTTTTCAGTAATTAGAATATTTTCGGAATAAAAAGTCGTAATTTGAAACTGAAAATAGGTGCAGAGAGTCAGAATTCGGCTCAAAATTCACGCTCAGGAGTCAAATTTCCGACATTTCAGACATTTTGAAAACTGCAGGGGGGTTTGGGCAAAATATGACCCATCTCCGTTTACAGTAATTGGCATATTTTCGGTATGAAACGTCGTAATTTGAAACTGAAAATAGGTGCAGAGAGTCAGCATTCGGCTCAAAAATCACGCTCAGGAGTCAAATTTCAGACATTTCAGACATTTTGAAAACTGCAGGGGGGTTTGGGTCAAAATATGACCCATCGCCGTTTTCAGTAATTGGCATATTTTCGGTATAAAAACTCGTAATTTGAAACTGAAAATAGGTGCAGAGAGTCAGAATTCGGGTAAAAAATCGCGCTCAGGAGTCAAATTTCCGACATTTCTGACATTTTGAAAACTGCAGGGGGGTTTGGACAAAATATGACCCATCTCCGTATACAGTAATTGGCATATTTTTGGTATGAAACGTCGTAATTTAAAACTGAAAATAGGTGCAGAGAGTCAGAATTCGGCTCAAAAATCACGCTCAGGAGTCAAATTTCCGACATTTCAGACATTTTAAAAACTGCAGGGGGGTTTGGGCAAAATGTGACCCATCGCCGTTTTAAGTAATTGGCATGTTTTCGGAATAAAAAGTCGTAATTTGAAACTGAAAATAGGTGCAGAGATTCAGAATTCGGACAAAAAATCACGCTCAGGAGTCAATATTCCGACATTTCAGACATTTTGAAAACTGCAGGGGGTGTTTGGGCAAAATATGATCCATCGCCGTTTTCAGTAATTGGCATATTTTCGGTATGAAACGTCGTAATTTGAAACTGAAAATAGGTGAAGAGAGTCAGAATTCGGCTCAAAAATCACGCTCAGGAGTCAAATTTCTGACATTTCAGACATTTTAAAAACGGCACTGGGGTTTGGGCAAAATATGACCCATCGCCGTTTTCAGTAATTGGCATATTTTCGGTATAAAAAGTCGTAATTTGAAACTGAAAATAGGCGCAGAGAGTCAGAATTGGGATAAAAAATCATGCTCAGGGGTCAAATTTCCGACATTTCAGACATTTTGAAAACTGCAGGGGGGTTTGGGCAAAATATGACCCATCTCCGTTTACAGTAATTGGCATATTTTCGGTATGAAACGTCGTAATTTGAAACTGAAAATAGGTGCAGAGAGTCAGAATTCGGATAAAAAATCACGCTCAGGAGTCAAATTTCAGACATTTCAGACATTTTGAAAACTGCAGGGGGGTTTGAGCAAAATATGACCCATCGCCGTTTTCAGTAATTGGCATATTTTCGGTATAAAAAGTCGTAATTTGAAACTGAAAATAGGTGCAGAGAGTCAGAATTCGGCTCAAAAATCACGCTAAGGAGTCAAATTTCCGACATTGCAGACATTTTGAAAACTGCAGGGGTGTTTAAGCAAAATATGACCCATCGCCGTTTTCAGTAATTAGAATATTTTCGGAATAAAAAGTCGTAATTTGAAACTGAAAATAGGTGCAGAGAGTCAGAATTCGGATAAAAAATCACGCTCAGGAGTCAAATTTCCGACATTTCAGACATTTTGAAAACTGCACGGGGGTTTGGGCAAAATATGACCCATCTCCGTATACAGTAATTGGCATATTTTCGGTATGAAACATCGTAATTTGAAACTGAAAATAGGTGCAGAGAGTCAGAATTCGCCTCAAAAATCACGCTTAGGAGCCAAATTTCCGACATTACAGACATTTTGAAAACTGCAGGGGAGTTTAAGCAAAATATGACCCATCGCCGTTTTCAGTAATTAGAATATTTTCGGAATAAAAAGTCGTAATTTGAAACTGAAAATAGGTGCAGAGAGTCAGAATTCGGCTCAAAAATCACGCTCTGGAGTCAAATTTCCGACATTTCAGACATTTTAAAAACTGCAGGGGGGTTTAGGCAAAATATGACCTATCGCCGTTTGCAGTAATTGGCATATTTTCGGTATGAAACGTCGTAATTTGAAACTAAAAATAGGTGCAGAGAGTCAGAATTCGGCTCAAAATCACGCTCAGGAGTCAAATTTCAGACATTTCAGACATTTTGAAAACTGCAGGGGGGTTTGGGCAAAATATGACCCATCGCTGTTTTCAGTAATTGGCATATTTTCGGTATAAAAACTCGTAATTTGAATCTGAAAATAGCTGCAGAGAGTCAGAATTCGGATAAAAAATCACGCTCAGGAGTCAAATTTCCGACATTTCTGACATTTTGAAAACTGCAGGGGGGTTTGGGCAAAATATGACCCATCTCTGTATACAGTAATTGGCATATTTTTGGTATGAAAGGTCGTAATTTGAAACTGAAAATAGGTGCAGAGAGTCAGAATTCGGCTCAAAAATCACGCTCAGGAGACAAATTTCAGACATTTTAAAAACTGCAGGGTGGTTTGGCCAAAATATGACCCATAGCCGTTTTCAGTAATTGGCATATTTTCGGTATAAAAAGTCGTAATTTGAAACTGAAAATAGGTGCAGAGAGTCAAAATTGGGATAAAAAATCATGCTCAGGGGTCAAATTTCCGACATTTCAGACATTTTGAAAACTGCAGGGGGGTTTCGGCAAAATATGACCCATCTCCGTTTACAGTAATTGGCATATTTTCGGTATGAAACGTCGTAATTTGAAACTGAAAATAGGTGCAGAGAGTCAGAATTCGGATAAAAAATCACGCTCAGGAGTCAAATTTCCGACATTGCAGACATTTTGAAAACTGCAGGGGTGTTTAAGCAAAATATGACCCATCGCCGTTTTCAGTAATTGGCATATTTTCGGTATAAAAAATCGTAATTTGAAACTGAAAATAGGTGCAGAGAGTCAGAATTCGGCTCAAAAATCACGCTAAGGAGTCAAATTTCCGACATTGCAGACATTTTGAAAACTGCAGGGGTGTTTAAGCAAAATATGACCCATCGCCGTTTTCAGTAATTAGAATATTTTCGGAATAAAAAGTCGTAATTTGAAACTGAAAAGAGGTGCAGAGAGTCAGAATTCGCATAAAAAATCACGCTCAGGAGTCAAATTTCCGACATTTCAGACATTTTGAAAACTGCAGGGGGGTTTGGGCAAAATATGACCCATCGCCGTTTTCAGTAATTAGAATATTTTCGGAATAAAAAGTCGTAATTTGAAACTGAAAATAGGTGCAGAGAGTCAGAATTCGGCTAAAAAATCACGCTCAGGAGTCAAATTTCAGACATTTCAGACATTTTGAAAACTGCAGGGGGGTTTGGGCAAAATATGACCCATCTCCGTTTACAGTAATTGGCATATTTTCGGTATGAAACGTCGTAATTTGAAACTGCAAATAGGTGCAGAGAGTCAGCATTCGGCTCAAAAATCACGCTCAGGAGTCAAATTTCTGACATTTCAGACATTTTGAAAACTGCAGGGGGGTTTGGGCAAAATATGACCCATCGCCGTTTTCAGTAATTGGCATATTTTCGGTATAAAAACTCGTAATTTGAAACTGAAAATAGGTGCAGAGAGTCAGAATTCGGATAAAAAATCACGCTCAGGAGTCAAATTTCCGACATTTCTGACATTTTGAAAACTGCAGGGGGGTTTGGGCAAAATATGACCCATCTCCGTATACAGTAATTGGCATATTTTTGGTATGAAACGTCGTAATTTGAAACTGAAAATAGGTGCAGAGAGTCAGAATTCGGCTCAAAAATCACGCTCAGGAGTCAAATTTCAGACATTTCAGACATTTTAAAAACTGCAGGGGGGTTTGGGCAAAATATGACCCATAGCTGTTTTCAGTAATTGGCATATTTTCGGTATAAAAAGTCGTAATTTGAAACTGAAAATAGGTGCAGAGATTGAGAATTGGGATAAAAAATCACGATCAGGGGTCAAATTTCCGACATTTCAGACATTTTGAAAATTGCAGGGGGGTTTGGGCAAAATATGACCCATCTCCGTTTACAGTAATTGGCATATTTTCGGTATGAAACGTCGTAATTTGAAACTGAAAATAGGTGCAGAGAGTCAGAATTCAGATAAAAAATCACGCTCAGGAGTCAAATTTCCGACATTTCAGACATTTTAAAAACTGCAGGGGGGTTTGGGCAAAATATGACCCATCGCCGTTTTAAGTAATTGGCATGTTTTCGGAATAAAAAGTCGTAATTTGAAACTGAAAATAGGTGCAGAGATTTAGAATTCGGACAAAAAATCACGCTCATTAGTCAATATTCCGACATTTCAGACATTTTGAAAACTGCAGGGGGTGTTTGGGCAAAATATGATCCATCGCCGTTTACAGTAATTGGCATATTTTCGGTATGAAACGTCGTAATTTGAAACTGAAAATAGGTGAAGAGAGTCAGAATTCGGCTCAAAAATCACGCTTAGGAGTCAAATTTCCGACATTTCAGACATTTTAAAAACTGCACTGGGGTTTGGGCAAAATATGACCCATCGCCGTTTTCAGTAATTGGCATATTTTCGGTATGAAACGTCGTAATTTGAAACTGAAAAAAGGTGCAGACAGTCAGAATTCGGCTCAAAAATCACGCTCAGGAGTCAAATTTCTGACATTTCAGACATTTTGAAAACTGTAGGGGGGTTTGGGCCAAATATGACCCATCGCCATTTTCAGTAATTGGCATATTTTCGGTATAAAAAGTCGTAATTTTAAACTGAAAATTGGTGCAGAGAGTCAGAATTCGGATAAAAAATCACGCTCAGGAGTCAAATTTCCGACATTTCAGACATTTTAAAAACTGCGGGGGGGTTTGGGCAAAATATGACCTATCGCCGTTTACAGTAATTGGCATATTTTCGGTATGAAACGTCGTAATTTGAAACTGAAAATAGGTGCAGAGAGTCAGAATTCGGCTCAAAACTCACGCTCAGGAGTAAAATTTCCGACATTTCAGACATTTTAAAAACTGCAGGGGGGGGGTTTGGGCAAAATATGACCCATCGCGTTTTCAGTAATTGGCATATTTTCGGTATGAAACGTCGTAATTTGAAACTGAAAATAGGTTCAGAGAGTCAGAATTCGGCTCAAAAATCATGCTCAGGAGTCAAATTTCCGACATTACAGACATTTTGAAAACTGCAGTGGAGTTTAAGCAAAATATGACCCATCGCTGTTTTCAGTAATTAGAATATTTTCGGAATAAAAAGTCGTAATTTGAAACTGAAAATAGGTGCAGAGAGTCAGAATTCGGCTCAAAATTCACGCTCAGGAGTCAAATTTCCGACATTTCAGACATTTTGAAAACTGCAGGGGGGTTTGGGCAAAATATGACAAATCTCCGTATACAGTAATTGGCATATTTTTGGTATGAAACGTCGTAATTTGAAACTGAAAATAGGTGCAGAGAGTCAGAATTCAGCTCAAAAATCACGCTCAGGAGTCAAATTTCCGACATTTCAGACATTTTAAAAACTGCAGGGGGGTTTGGGCAAAATATGACCCATCGCCGTTTTAAGTAATTGGCATGTTTTTGGAATAAAAAGTCGTAATTTGAAACTGAAAATAGGTGCAGAGATTCAGAATTCGGACAAAAAATCACGCTCAGGAGTCAATATTCCGACATTTCAGACATTTTGAAAACTGCAGGGGGGGTTTGGGCAAAATATGATCCATCGCCGTTTACAGTAATTGGCATATTTTTGGTATGAAACGTCGTAATTTGAAACTGAAAATAGGTGCAGAGAGTCAGAATTCGGCTCAAAAATCACGCTCAGGAGTCAAATTTCAGACATTTCAGACATTTTAAAAACTGCAGGGGGGTTTGGGTAAAATATGACCCTTAGCTGTTTTCAGTAATTGGCATATTTTCGGTATAAAAAGTCGTAATTTGAAACTAAAAATAGGTGCAGAGAGTCAGAATTGGGATAAAAAATCACGCTCAGGGGTCAAATTTCTGACATTTCAGACATATTGACAACTGCAGGGGGGTTTGGGCAAAATATGACCCATCTCCGTTTACAGTAATTGGCATATTTTCGGTATGAAACGTCGTAATTTGAAACTGAAAATAGGTGAAGAGATTCAGAATTCGGACAAAAAATCACGCTCAGGAGTCAATATTCCGACATTTCAGACATTTTGAAAACTGCAGGGGGTGTTTGGGCAAAATATGATCCATCGCCGTTTACAGTAATTGGCATATTTTCGGTATGAAACGTCGTAATTTGAAACTGAAAATAGGTGAAGAGAGTCAGAATTCGGCTCAAAAATCACGCTCAGGAGTCAAATTTCTGACATTTCAGACATTTTAAAAACTGCACTGGGGTTTGGGCAAAATATGACCCATCGCCGTTTTCAGTAATTGGCATATTTTCGGTAAGAAACGTCGTAAATTGAAACTGAAAATAGGTGCAGAGATTCAGAATTCGGACAAAAAATCACGCTCAGGAGTCAATATTCCGACATTTCAGACATTTTGAAAACTGCAGGGGGTGTTTGGGCAAAATATGATCCATCGCCGTTTACAGTAATTGGCATATTTTCGGTATGAAACGTCGTAATTTGAAACTGAAAATAGGTGAAGAGAGTCAGAATTCGGCTCAAAAATCACGCTCAGGAGTCAAATTTCTGACATTTCAGACATTTTAAAAACTGCACTGGGGTTTGGGCAAAATATGACCCATCGCCGTTTTCAGTAATTGGCATATTTTCGGTATGAAACGTCGTAATTTGAAACTGAAAAGAGGTGCAGAGATTCAGAATTCGGATAAAAAATCACGCTCAGGAGTCAAATTTCCGACATTTCAGACATTTTGAAAACTGCAGGGGGGTTTGGGCAAAATATGACCCATCTCCGTATACAGTAATTGGCATATTTTCGGTATGAAACATCGTAATTTGAAACTGAAAATAGGTGCAGAGAGTCAAAATTCGCCTCAAAAATCACGCTCAGGAGACAAATTTCCGACATTACAGACATTTTGAAAACTGCAGGGGAGTTTAAGCAAAATATGACCCATCGCCGTTTTCAGTAATTAGAATATTTTCGGAATAAAAAGTCGTAATTTGAAACTGAAAATAGGTGCAGAGAGTCAGAATTCGGCTCAAAAATCACGCTCAGGAGTCAAATTTCAGACATTTCAGACATTTTGAAAACTGCAGGGGGGTTTGGGCAAAATATGACCCATCTCCGTTTACAGTAATTGGCATATTTTCGGTATGAAACGTCGTAATTTGAAACTGCAAATAGGTGCAGAGAGTCAGCATTCGGCTCAAAAATCACGCTCAGGAGTCAAATTTCTGACATTTCAGACATTTTGAAAACTGCAGGGGGGTTTGGGCAAAATATGACCCATCGCCGTTTTCAGTAATTGGCATATTTTCGGTATAAAAACTCGTAATTTGAAACTGAAAATAGGTGCAGAGAGTCAGAATTCGGATAAAAAATCACGCTCAGGAGTCAAATTTCCGACATTTCTGACATTTTGAAAACTGCAGGGGGGTTTGGGCAAAATATGACCCATCTCCGTTTACAGTAATTGGCATATTTTTGGTATGAAACGTCGTAATTTGAAACTGAAAATAGGTGCAGAGAGTCAGCATTCGGCTCAAAAATCACGCTCAGGAGTCAAATTTCTGACATTTCAGACATTTTGAAAACTGCAGGGGGGTTTGGGCAAAATATGACCCATCGTCGTTTTCAGTAATTGGCATATTTTCGGTATAAAAACTCGTAATTTGAAACTGAAAATAGGTGCAGAGAGTCAGAATTCGGATAAAAAATCACGCTCAGGAGTCAAATTTCCGACATTTCTGACATTTTGAAAACTGCAGGGGGGTTTGGGCAAAATATGATCCATCTCCGTTTACAGTAATTGGCATATTTTTGGTATGAAACGTCGTAATTTGAAACTGAAAATAGGTGCAGAGAGTCAGAATTCGGCTCAAAAATCACGCTCAGGAGTCAAATTTCAGACATTTCAGACATTTTAAAAACTGCAGGGGGGTTTGGGCAAAATATGACCCATAGCTGTTTTCTGTAATTGGCATATTTTCGGTATAAAAAGTCGTAATTTGAAACTGAAAATAGGTGCAGAGAGTGAGAATTGGGATAAAAAATCACGATCAGGGGTCAAATTTCCGACATTTCAGACATTTTGAAAACTGCAGGGGGGTTTGGGCAAAATATGACCCATCTCCGTTTACAGTAATTGGCATATTTTCGGTATGAAACGTCGTAATTTGAAACTGAAAATAGGTGCAGAGAGTCAGAATTCAGATAAAAAATCACGCTCAGGAGTCAAATTTCCGACATTTCAGACATTTTAAAAACTGCAGGGGGGTTTGGGCAAAATATGACCCATCGCCGTTTTAAGTAATTGGCATGTTTTCGGAATAAAAAGTCGTAATTTGAAACTGAAAATAGGTGCAGAGATTCAGAATTCGGACAAAAAATCACGCTCATTAGTCAATATTCCGACATTTCAGACATTTTGAAAACTGCAGGGGGGTGTTTGGGCAAAATATGATCCATCGCCGTTTACAGTAATTGGCATATTTTCGGTATGAAACGTCGTAATTTGAAACTGAAAATAGGTGAAGAGAGTCAGAATTCGGCTCAAAAATCACGCTTAGGAGTCAAATTTCCGACATTTCAGACATTTTAAAAACTGCACTGGGGTTTGGGCAAAATATGACCCATCGCCGTTTTCAGTAATTGGCATATTTTCGGTATGAAACGTCGTAATTTGAAACTGAAAAAAGGTGCAGACAGTCAGAATTCGGCTCAAAAATCACGCTCAGGAGTCAAAATTCTGACATTTCAGACATTTTGAAAACTGTAGGGGGGTTTGGGCCAAATGTGACCCATCGCCATTTTCAGTAATTGGCATATTTTCGGTATAAAAAGTCGTAATTTTAAACTGAAAATTGGTGCAGAGACTCAGAATTCGGATAAAAAATCACGCTCAGGAGTCAAATTTCCGACATTTCAGACATTTTAAAAACTGCAGGGGGGTTTGGGCAAAATATGACCCATCTCCGTTTACAGTAATTGGCATATTTTTGGTATGAAACGTCGTAATTTGAAACTGAAAATAGGTGCAGAGAGTCAGAATTCGGCTCAAAAATCACGCTCAGGAGTCAAATTTCAGACATTTCAGACATTTTAAAAACTGCAGGGGGGTTTGGGCAAAATATGACCCATAGCTGTTTTCAGTAATTGGCATATTTTCGGTATAAAAAGTCGTAATTTGAAACTGAAAATAGGTGCAGAGAGTGAGAATTGGGATAAAAAATCACGATCAGGGGTCAAATTTCCGACATTTCAGACATTTTAAAAACTGCAGGGGGGTTTGGGCAAAATATGACCCATCTCCGTTTACAGTAATTGGCATATTTTCGGTAGAAACGTCGTAATTTGAAACTGAAAATAGGTGCAGAGAGTCAGAATTCGGCTCAAAAATCACGCTCAGGAGTCAAATTTCAGACATTTCAGACATTTTAAAAACTGCAGGGGGGTTTGGGCAAAATATGACCCATAGCTGTTTTCAGTAATTGGCATATTTCGGTATAAAAAGTCGTAATTTGAAACTGAAAATAGGTGCAGAGAGTGAGAATTGGGATAAAAAATCACGATCAGGGGTCAAATTTCCGACATTTCAGACATTTTAAAAACTGCAGGGGGGTTTGGGCAAAATATGACCCATCTCCGTTTACAGTAATTGGCATATTTTCGGTAGAAACGTCGTAATTTGAAACTGAAAATAGGTGCAGAGAGTCAGAATTGGGATAAAAAAATCACGCTCAGGGGTCAAATTTCTGACATTTCAGACATATTGACAACTGCAGGGGGGTTTGGGCAAAATATGACCCATCGCCGTTTTAAGTAATTGGCATGTTTTCGGAATGAAAAGTCGTAATTTGAAACTGAAAATAGGTGCAGAGATTCAGAATTCGGACAAAAAATCACGCTCATTAGTCAATATTCCGACATTTCAGACATTTTGAAAACTGCAGGGGGGTGTTTGGGCAAAATATGATCCATCGCCGTTTACAGTAATTGGCATATTTTCGGTATGAAACGTCGTAATTTGAAACTGAAAAAAGGGGCAGACAGTCAGAATTCGGCTCAAAAATCACGCTCAGGAGTCAAATTTCTGACATTTCAGACATTTTGAAAACTGTAGGGGGGTTTGGGCCAAATATGACCCATCGCCATTTTCAGTAATTGGCATATTTTCGGTATAAAAAGTCGTAATTTTAAACTGAAAATTGGTGCAGAGAGTCAGAATTCGGATAAAAAATCACGCTCAGGAGTCAAATTTCCGACATTTCAGACATTTTAAAAACTGCGGGGGGGTTTGGGCAAAATATGACCTATCGCCGTTTACAGTAATTGGCATATTTTCGGTATGAAACGTCGTAATTTGAAACTGAAAATAGGTGCAGAAAGTCAGAATTCGGCTCAAAACTCACGCTCAAGAGTCAAATTTCCGACATTTCAGACATTTTAAAAACTGCAGGGGGGGGTTTGGGCAAAATATGACCCATCGCGTTTTCAGTAATTGGCATATTTTCGGTATGAAACGTCGTAATTTGAAACTGAAAATAGGTTCAGAGAGTCAGAATTCGGCTCAAAAATCATGCTCAGGAGTCAAATTTCCGACATTACAGACATTTTGAAAACTGCAGTGGAGTTTAAGCAAAATATGACCCATCGCTGTTTTCAGTAATTAGAATATTTTCGGAATAAAAAGTCGTAATTTGAAACTGAAAATAGGTGCAGAGAGTCAGAATTCGGCTCAAAATTCACGCTCAGGAGTCAAATTTCCGACATTTCAGACATTTTGAAAACTGCAGGGGGGTTTGGGCAAAATATGACCCATCTCCGTTTACAGTAATTGGCATATTTTCGGTATGAAACTTCGTAATTTGAAACTGAAAATAGGTGCAGAGAGTCAGCATTCGGCTCAAAAATCACGCTCAGGAGTCAAATTTCAGACATTTCAGACATTTTGAAAACTGCAGGGGGGTTTGTGTCAAAATATGACCCATCGCCGTTTTCAGTAATTGGCATATTTTCGGTATAAAAACTCGTAATTTGAAACTGAAAATAGGTGCAGAGATTCAGAATTCGGACAAAAAATCACGCTCAGGAGTCAATATTCCGACATTTCAGACATTTTGAAAACTGCAGGGGGTGTTTGGGCAAAATATGATCCATCGCCGTTTTCAGTAATTGGCATATTTTCGGTATGAAACGTCGTAATTTGAAACTGAAAATAGGTGAAGAGAGTCAGAATTCGGCTCAAAAATCACGCTCAGGAGTCAAATTTCTGACATTTCAGACATTTTAAAAACGGCACTGGGGTTTGGGCAAAATATGACCCATCGCCGTTTTCAGTAATTGGCATATTTTCGGTATAAAAAGTCGTAATTTGAAACTGAAAATAGGCGCAGAGAGTCAGAATTGGGATAAAAAATCATGCTCAGGGGTCAAATTTCCGACATTTCAGACATTTTGAAAACTGCAGGGGGGTTTGGGCAAAATATGACCCATCTCCGTTTACAGTAATTGGCATATTTTCGGTATGAAACGTCGTAATTTGAAACTGAAAATAGGTGCAGAGAGTCAGAATTCGGATAAAAAATCACGCTCAGGAGTCAAATTTCAGACATTTCAGACATTTTGAAAACTGCAGGGGGGTTTGAGCAAAATATGACCCATCGCCGTTTTCAGTAATTGGCATATTTTCGGTATAAAAAGTCGTAATTTGAAACTGAAAATAGGTGCAGAGAGTCAGAATTCGGCTCAAAAATCACGCTAAGGAGTCAAATTTCCGACATTGCAGACATTTTGAAAACTGCAGGGGTGTTTAAGCAAAATATGACCCATCGCCGTTTTCAGTAATTAGAATATTTTCGGAATAAAAAGTCGTAATTTGAAACTGAAAATAGGTGCAGAGAGTCAGAATTCGGATAAAAAATCACGCTCAGGAGTCAAATTTCCGACATTTCAGACATTTTGAAAACTGCACGGGGGTTTGGGCAAAATATGACCCATCTCCGTATACAGTAATTGGCATATTTTCGGTATGAAACATCGTAATTTGAAACTGAAAATAGGTGCAGAGAGTCAGAATTCGCCTCAAAAATCACGCTTAGGAGCCAAATTTCCGACATTACAGACATTTTGAAAACTGCAGGGGAGTTTAAGCAAAATATGACCCATCGCCGTTTTCAGTAATTAGAATATTTTCGGAATAAAAAGTCGTAATTTGAAACTGAAAATAGGTGCAGAGAGTCAGAATTCGGCTCAAAAATCACGCTCTGGAGTCAAATTTCCGACATTTCAGACATTTTAAAAACTGCAGGGGGGTTTAGGCAAAATATGACCTATCGCCGTTTGCAGTAATTGGCATATTTTCGGTATGAAACGTCGTAATTTGAAACTAAAAATAGGTGCAGAGAGTCAGAATTCGGCTCAAAACTCACGCTTAGGAGTCAAATTTCCGACATTTCAGATATTTTAAAAACTGCAGGGGGGGTTTGGGCAAAATATGACCCATCGCGTTTTCAGTAATTGGCATATTTTCGGTATGAAACGTCGTAATTTGAAACTGAAAATAGGTGCAGAGAGTCAGAATTCGGCTCAAAAATCACGCTCAGGAGTCAAATTTCCGACATTACAGACATTTTGAAAACTGCAGGGGAGTTTAAGCAAAATATGACCCATCGCCGTTTTCAGTAATTAGAATATTTTCGGAATAAAAAGTCGTAATTTGAAACTGAAAATAGGTGCAGAGAGTCAGAATTCGGCTCAAAATCACGCTCAGGAGTCAAATTTCAGACATTTCAGACATTTTGAAAACTGCAGGGGGGTTTGGGCAAAATATGACCCATCGCTGTTTTCAGTAATTGGCATATTTTCGGTATAAAAACTCGTAATTTGAATCTGAAAATAGCTGCAGAGAGTCAGAATTCGGATAAAAAATCACGCTCAGGAGTCAAATTTCCGACATTTCTGACATTTTGAAAACTGCAGGGGGGTTTGGGCAAAATATGACCCATCTCTGTATACAGTAATTGGCATATTTTTGGTATGAAAGGTCGTAATTTGAAACTGAAAATAGGTGCAGAGAGTCAGAATTCGGCTCAAAAATCACGCTCAGGAGACAAATTTCAGACATTTTAAAAACTGCAGGGTGGTTTGGCCAAAATATGACCCATAGCCGTTTTCAGTAATTGGCATATTTTCGGTATAAAAAGTCGTAATTTGAAACTGAAAATAGGTGCAGAGAGTCAAAATTGGGATAAAAAATCATGCTCAGGGGTCAAATTTCCGACATTTCAGACATTTTGAAAACTGCAGGGGGGTTTCGGCAAAATATGACCCATCTCCGTTTACAGTAATTGGCATATTTTCGGTATGAAACGTCGTAATTTGAAACTGAAAATAGGTGCAGAGAGTCAGAATTCGGATAAAAAATCACGCTCAGGAGTCAAATTTCCGACATTGCAGACATTTTGAAAACTGCAGGGGTGTTTAAGCAAAATATGACCCATCGCCGTTTTCAGTAATTGGCATATTTTCGGTATAAAAAATCGTAATTTGAAACTGAAAATAGGTGCAGAGAGTCAGAATTCGGCTCAAAAATCACGCTAAGGAGTCAAATTTCCGACATTGCAGACATTTTGAAAACTGCAGGGGTGTTTAAGCAAAATATGACCCATCGCCGTTTTCAGTAATTAGAATATTTTCGGAATAAAAAGTCGTAATTTGAAACTGAAAAGAGGTGCAGAGAGTCAGAATTCGCATAAAAAATCACGCTCAGGAGTCAAATTTCCGACATTTCAGACATTTTGAAAACTGCAGGGGGGTTTGGGCAAAATATGACCCATCGCCGTTTTCAGTAATTAGAATATTTTCGGAATAAAAAGTCGTAATTTGAAACTGAAAATAGGTGCAGAGAGTCAGAATTCGGCTAAAAAATCACGCTCAGGAGTCAAATTTCAGACATTTCAGACATTTTGAAACTGCAGGGGGGTTTGGGCAAAATATGACCCATCTCCGTTTACAGTAATTGGCATATTTTCGGTATGAAACGTCGTAATTTGAAACTGCAAATAGGTGCAGAGAGTCAGCATTCGGCTCAAAAATCACGCTCAGGAGTCAAATTTCTGACATTTCAGACATTTTGAAAACTGCAGGGGGGTTTGGGCAAAATATGACCCATCGCCGTTTTCAGTAATTGGCATATTTTCGGTATAAAAACTCGTAATTTGAAACTGAAAATAGGTGCAGAGAGTCAGAATTCGGATAAAAAATCACGCTCAGGAGTCAAATTTCCGACATTTCTGACATTTTGAAAACTGCAGGGGGGTTTGGGCAAAATATGACCCATCTCCGTATACAGTAATTGGCATATTTTTGGTATGAAACGTCGTAATTTGAAACTGAAAATAGGTGCAGAGAGTCAGAATTCGGCTCAAAAATCACGCTCAGGAGTCAAATTTCAGACATTTCAGACATTTTAAAAACTGCAGGGGGGTTTGGGCAAAATATGACCCATAGCTGTTTTCAGTAATTGGCATATTTTCGGTATAAAAAGTCGTAATTTGAAACTGAAAATAGGTGCAGAGATTGAGAATTGGGATAAAAAATCACGATCAGGGGTCAAATTTCCGACATTTCAGACATTTTGAAAATTGCAGGGGGGTTTGGGCAAAATATGACCCATCTCCGTTTACAGTAATTGGCATATTTTCGGTATGAAACGTCGTAATTTGAAACTGAAAATAGGTGCAGAGAGTCAGAATTCAGATAAAAAATCACGCTCAGGAGTCAAATTTCCGACATTTCAGACATTTTAAAAACTGCAGGGGGGTTTGGGCAAAATATGACCCATCGCCGTTTTAAGTAATTGGCATGTTTTCGGAATAAAAAGTCGTAATTTGAAACTGAAAATAGGTGCAGAGATTTAGAATTCGGACAAAAAATCACGCTCATTAGTCAATATTCCGACATTTCAGACATTTTGAAAACTGCAGGGGGGTGTTTGGGCAAAATATGATCCATCGCCGTTTACAGTAATTGGCATATTTTCGGTATGAAACGTCGTAATTTGAAACTGAAAATAGGTGAAGAGAGTCAGAATTCGGCTCAAAAATCACGCTTAGGAGTCAAATTTCCGACATTTCAGACATTTTAAAAACTGCACTGGGGTTTGGGCAAAATATGACCCATCGCCGTTTTCAGTAATTGGCATATTTTCGGTATGAAACGTCGTAATTTGAAACTGAAAAAAGGTGCAGACAGTCAGAATTCGGCTCAAAAATCACGCTCAGGAGTCAAATTTCTGACATTTCAGACATTTTGAAAACTGTAGGGGGGTTTGGGCCAAATATGACCCATCGCCATTTTCAGTAATTGGCATATTTTCGGTATAAAAAGTCGTAATTTTAAACTGAAAATTGGTGCAGAGAGTCAGAATTCGGATAAAAAATCACGCTCAGGAGTCAAATTTCCGACATTTCAGACATTTTAAAAACTGCGGGGGGGTTTGGGCAAAATATGACCTATCGCCGTTTACAGTAATTGGCATATTTTCGGTATGAAACGTCGTAATTTGAAACTGAAAATAGGTGCAGAGAGTCAGAATTCGGCTCAAAACTCACGCTCAGGAGTAAAATTTCCGACATTTCAGACATTTTAAAAACTGCAGGGGGGGGGGGTTTGGGCAAAATATGACCCATCGCGTTTTCAGTAATTGGCATATTTTCGGTATGAAACGTCGTAATTTGAAACTGAAAATAGGTTCAGAGAGTCAGAATTCGGCTCAAAAATCATGCTCAGGAGTCAAATTTCCGACATTACAGACATTTTGAAAACTGCAGTGGAGTTTAAGCAAAATATGACCCATCGCTGTTTTCAGTAATTAGAATATTTTCGGAATAAAAAGTCGTAATTTGAAACTGAAAATAGGTGCAGAGAGTCAGAATTCGGCTCAAAATTCACGCTCAGGAGTCAAATTTCCGACATTTCAGACATTTTGAAAACTGCAGGGGGGTTTGGGCAAAATATGACAAATCTCCGTATACAGTAATTGGCATATTTTTGGTATGAAACGTCGTAATTTGAAACTGAAAATAGGTGCAGAGAGTCAGAATTCAGCTCAAAAATCACGCTCAGGAGTCAAATTTCCGACATTTCAGACATTTTAAAAACTGCAGGGGGGTTTGGGCAAAATATGACCCATCGCCGTTTTAAGTAATTGGCATGTTTTTGGAATAAAAAGTCGTAATTTGAAACTGAAAATAGGTGCAGAGATTCAGAATTCGGACAAAAAATCACGCTCAGGAGTCAATATTCCGACATTTCAGACATTTTGAAAACTGCAGGGGGGGTTTGGGCAAAATATGATCCATCGCCGTTTACAGTAATTGGCATATTTTTGGTATGAAACGTCGTAATTTGAAACTGAAAATAGGTGCAGAGAGTCAGAATTCGGCTCAAAAATCACGCTCAGGAGTCAAATTTCAGACATTTCAGACATTTTAAAAACTGCAGGGGGGTTTGGGTAAAATATGACCCTTAGCTGTTTTCAGTAATTGGCATATTTTCGGTATAAAAAGTCGTAATTTGAAACTAAAAATAGGTGCAGAGAGTCAGAATTGGGATAAAAAATCACGCTCAGGGGTCAAATTTCTGACATTTCAGACATATTGACAACTGCAGGGGGGTTTGGGCAAAATATGACCCATCTCCGTTTACAGTAATTGGCATATTTTCGGTATGAAACGTCGTAATTTGAAACTGAAAATAGGTGAAGAGATTCAGAATTCGGACAAAAAATCACGCTCAGGAGTCAATATTCCGACATTTCAGACATTTTGAAAACTGCAGGGGGTGTTTGGGCAAAATATGATCCATCGCCGTTTACAGTAATTGGCATATTTTCGGTATGAAACGTCGTAATTTGAAACTGAAAATAGGTGAAGAGAGTCAGAATTCGGCTCAAAAATCACGCTCAGGAGTCAAATTTCTGACATTTCAGACATTTTAAAAACTGCACTGGGGTTTGGGCAAAATATGACCCATCGCCGTTTTCAGTAATTGGCATATTTTCGGTAAGAAACGTCGTAAATTGAAACTGAAAATAGGTGCAGAGATTCAGAATTCGGACAAAAAATCACGCTCAGGAGTCAATATTCCGACATTTCAGACATTTTGAAAACTGCAGGGGGTGTTTGGGCAAAATATGATCCATCGCCGTTTACAGTAATTGGCATATTTTCGGTATGAAACGTCGTAATTTGAAACTGAAAATAGGTGAAGAGAGTCAGAATTCGGCTCAAAAATCACGCTCAGGAGTCAAATTTCTGACATTTCAGACATTTTAAAAACTGCACTGGGGTTTGGGCAAAATATGACCCATCGCCGTTTTCAGTAATTGGCATATTTTCGGTATGAAACGTCGTAATTTGAAACTGAAAAGAGGTGCAGAGATTCAGAATTCGGATAAAAAATCACGCTCAGGAGTCAAATTTCCGACATTTCAGACATTTTGAAAACTGCAGGGGGGTTTGGGCAAAATATGACCCATCTCCGTATACAGTAATTGGCATATTTTCGGTATGAAACATCGTAATTTGAAACTGAAAATAGGTGCAGAGAGTCAAAATTCGCCTCAAAAATCACGCTCAGGAGACAAATTTCCGACATTACAGACATTTTGAAAACTGCAGGGGAGTTTAAGCAAAATATGACCCATCGCCGTTTTCAGTAATTAGAATATTTTCGGAATAAAAAGTCGTAATTTGAAACTGAAAATAGGTGCAGAGAGTCAGAATTCGGCTCAAAAATCACGCTCAGGAGTCAAATTTCAGACATTTCAGACATTTTGAAAACTGCAGGGGGGTTTGGGCAAAATATGACCCATCTCCGTTTACAGTAATTGGCATATTTTCGGTATGAAACGTCGTAATTTGAAACTGCAAATAGGTGCAGAGAGTCAGCATTCGGCTCAAAAATCACGCTCAGGAGTCAAATTTCTGACATTTCAGACATTTTGAAAACTGCAGGGGGGTTTGGGCAAAATATGACCCATCGCCGTTTTCAGTAATTGGCATATTTTCGGTATAAAAACTCGTAATTTGAAACTGAAAATAGGTGCAGAGAGTCAGAATTCGGATAAAAAATCACGCTCAGGAGTCAAATTTCCGACATTTCTGACATTTTGAAAACTGCAGGGGGGTTTGGGCAAAATATGACCCATCTCCGTTTACAGTAATTGGCATATTTTTGGTATGAAACGTCGTAATTTGAAACTGAAAATAGGTGCAGAGAGTCAGCATTCGGCTCAAAAATCACGCTCAGGAGTCAAATTTCTGACATTTCAGACATTTTGAAAACTGCAGGGGGGTTTGGGCAAAATATGACCCATCGTCGTTTTCAGTAATTGGCATATTTTCGGTATAAAAACTCGTAATTTGAAACTGAAAATAGGTGCAGAGAGTCAGAATTCGGATAAAAAATCACGCTCAGGAGTCAAATTTCCGACATTTCTGACATTTTGAAAACTGCAGGGGGGTTTGGGCAAAATATGATCCATCTCCGTTTACAGTAATTGGCATATTTTTGGTATGAAACGTCGTAATTTGAAACTGAAAATAGGTGCAGAGAGTCAGAATTCGGCTCAAAAATCACGCTCAGGAGTCAAATTTCAGACATTTCAGACATTTTAAAAACTGCAGGGGGGTTTGGGCAAAATATGACCCATAGCTGTTTTCTGTAATTGGCATATTTTCGGTATAAAAAGTCGTAATTTGAAACTGAAAATAGGTGCAGAGAGTGAGAATTGGGATAAAAAATCACGATCAGGGGTCAAATTTCCGACATTTCAGACATTTTGAAAACTGCAGGGGGGTTTGGGCAAAATATGACCCATCTCCGTTTACAGTAATTGGCATATTTTCGGTATGAAACGTCGTAATTTGAAACTGAAAATAGGTGCAGAGAGTCAGAATTCAGATAAAAAATCACGCTCAGGAGTCAAATTTCCGACATTTCAGACATTTTAAAAACTGCAGGGGGGTTTGGGCAAAATATGACCCATCGCCGTTTTAAGTAATTGGCATGTTTTCGGAATAAAAAGTCGTAATTTGAAACTGAAAATAGGTGCAGAGATTCAGAATTCGGACAAAAAATCACGCTCATTAGTCAATATTCCGACATTTCAGACATTTTGAAAACTGCAGGGGGGTGTTTGGGCAAAATATGATCCATCGCCGTTTACAGTAATTGGCATATTTTCGGTATGAAACGTCGTAATTTGAAACTGAAAATAGGTGAAGAGAGTCAGAATTCGGCTCAAAAATCACGCTTAGGAGTCAAATTTCCGACATTTCAGACATTTTAAAAACTGCACTGGGGTTTGGGCAAAATATGACCCATCGCCGTTTTCAGTAATTGGCATATTTTCGGTATGAAACGTCGTAATTTGAAACTGAAAAAAGGTGCAGACAGTCAGAATTCGGCTCAAAAATCACGCTCAGGAGTCAAAATTCTGACATTTCAGACATTTTGAAAACTGTAGGGGGGTTTGGGCCAAATGTGACCCATCGCCATTTTCAGTAATTGGCATATTTTCGGTATAAAAAGTCGTAATTTTAAACTGAAAATTGGTGCAGAGACTCAGAATTCGGATAAAAAATCACGCTCAGGAGTCAAATTTCCGACATTTCAGACATTTTAAAAACTGCAGGGGGGTTTGGGCAAAATATGACCCATCTCCGTTTACAGTAATTGGCATATTTTTGGTATGAAACGTCGTAATTTGAAACTGAAAATAGGTGCAGAGAGTCAGAATTCGGCTCAAAAATCACGCTCAGGAGTCAAATTTCAGACATTTCAGACATTTTAAAAACTGCAGGGGGGTTTGGGCAAAATATGACCCATAGCTGTTTTCAGTAATTGGCATATTTTCGGTATAAAAAGTCGTAATTTGAAACTGAAAATAGGTGCAGAGAGTGAGAATTGGGATAAAAAATCACGATCAGGGGTCAAATTTCCGACATTTCAGACATTTTAAAAACTGCAGGGGGGTTTGGGCAAAATATGACCCATCTCCGTTTACAGTAATTGGCATATTTTCGGTAGAAACGTCGTAATTTGAAACTGAAAATAGGTGCAGAGAGTCAGAATTCGGCTCAAAAATCACGCTCAGGAGTCAAATTTCAGACATTTCAGACATTTTAAAAACTGCAGGGGGGTTTGGGCAAAATATGACCCATAGCTGTTTTCAGTAATTGGCATATTTTCGGTATAAAAAGTCGTAATTTGAAACTGAAAATAGGTGCAGAGAGTGAGAATTGGGATAAAAAATCACGATCAGGGGTCAAATTTCCGACATTTCAGACATTTTAAAAACTGCAGGGGGGTTTGGGCAAAATATGACCCATCTCCGTTTACAGTAATTGGCATATTTTCGGTAGAAACGTCGTAATTTGAAACTGAAAATAGGTGCAGAGAGTCAGAATTGGGATAAAAAAATCACGCTCAGGGGTCAAATTTCTGACATTTCAGACATATTGACAACTGCAGGGGGGTTTGGGCAAAATATGACCCATCGCCGTTTTAAGTAATTGGCATGTTTTCGGAATGAAAAGTCGTAATTTGAAACTGAAAATAGGTGCAGAGATTCAGAATTCGGACAAAAAATCACGCTCATTAGTCAATATTCCGACATTTCAGACATTTTGAAAACTGCAGGGGGGTGTTTGGGCAAAATATGATCCATCGCCGTTTACAGTAATTGGCATATTTTCGGTATGAAACGTCGTAATTTGAAACTGAAAAAAGGGGCAGACAGTCAGAATTCGGCTCAAAAATCACGCTCAGGAGTCAAATTTCTGACATTTCAGACATTTTGAAAACTGTAGGGGGGTTTGGGCCAAATATGACCCATCGCCATTTTCAGTAATTGGCATATTTTCGGTATAAAAAGTCGTAATTTTAAACTGAAAATTGGTGCAGAGAGTCAGAATTCGGATAAAAAATCACGCTCAGGAGTCAAATTTCCGACATTTCAGACATTTTAAAAACTGCGGGGGGGTTTGGGCAAAATATGACCTATCGCCGTTTACAGTAATTGGCATATTTTCGGTATGAAACGTCGTAATTTGAAACTGAAAATAGGTGCAGAAAGTCAGAATTCGGCTCAAAACTCACGCTCAAGAGTCAAATTTCCGACATTTCAGACATTTTAAAAACTGCAGGGGGGGGTTTGGGCAAAATATGACCCATCGCGTTTTCAGTAATTGGCATATTTTCGGTATGAAACGTCGTAATTTGAAACTGAAAATAGGTTCAGAGAGTCAGAATTCGGCTCAAAAATCATGCTCAGGAGTCAAATTTCCGACATTACAGACATTTTGAAAACTGCAGTGGAGTTTAAGCAAAATATGACCCATCGCTGTTTTCAGTAATTAGAATATTTTCGGAATAAAAAGTCGTAATTTGAAACTGAAAATAGGTGCAGAGAGTCAGAATTCGGCTCAAAATTCACGCTCAGGAGTCAAATTTCCGACATTTCAGACATTTTGAAAACTGCAGGGGGGTTTGGGCAAAATATGACCCATCTCCGTTTACAGTAATTGGCATATTTTCGGTATGAAACTTCGTAATTTGAAACTGAAAATAGGTGCAGAGAGTCAGCATTCGGCTCAAAAATCACGCTCAGGAGTCAAATTTCAGACATTTCAGACATTTTGAAAACTGCAGGGGGGTTTGTGTCAAAATATGACCCATCGCCGTTTTCAGTAATTGGCATATTTTCGGTATAAAAACTCGTAATTTGAAACTGAAAAAAGGTGCAGAGAGTCACAATTCGGATAAAAAATCACGCTCAGGAGTCAAATTTCCGACATTTCTGACATTTTGAAAACTGCAGGGGGGTTTGGGCAAAATATGACCCATCTCCGTATACAGTAATTGGCATATTTTTGGTATGAAACGTCGTAATTTGAAACTGAAAATAGGTGCAGAGAGTCAGAATTCGGCTCAAAAATCACGCTCAGGAGTCAAATTTCAGACATTTCAGACATTTTAAAAACTGCAGGGGGGTTTGGGCAAAATATGACCCATAGCTGTTTTCAGTAATTGGCATATTTTCGGTATAAAAAGTCGTAATTTGAAACTGAAAATAGGTGCAGAGATTGAGAATTGGGATAAAAAATCACGATCAGGGGTCAAATTTCCGACATTTCAGACATTTTGAAAACTGCAGGGGGGTTTGGGCAAAATATGACCCATCTCCGTTTACAGTAATTGGCATATTTTCGGTATGAAACGTCGTAATTTGAAACTGAAAATAGGTGCAGAGAGTCAGAATTCAGATAAAAAATCACGCTCAGGAGTCAAATTTCCGACATTTCAGACATTTTAAAAACTGCAGGGGGGTTTGGGCAAAATATGACCCATCGCCGTTTTAAGTAATTGGCATGTTTTCGGAATAAAAAGTCGTAATTTGAAACTGAAAATAGGTGCAGAGATTTAGAATTCGGACAAAAAATCACGCTCATTAGTCAATATTCCGACATTTCAGACATTTTGAAAACTGCAGGGGGGTGTTTGGGCAAAATATGATCCATCGCCGTTTACAGTAATTGGCATATTTTCGGTATGAAACGTCGTAATTTGAAACTGAAAATAGGTGAAGAGAGTCAGAATTCGGCTCAAAAATCACGCTTAGGAGTCAAATTTCCGACATTTCAGACATTTTAAAAACTGCACTGGGGTTTGGGCAAAATATGACCCATCGCCGTTTTCAGTAATTGGCATATTTTCGGTATGAAACGTCGTAATTTGAAACTGAAAAAAGGTGCAGACAGTCAGAATTCGGCTCAAAAATCACGCTCAGGAGTCAAATTTCTGACATTTCAGACATTTTGAAAACTGTAGGGGGGTTTGGGCCAAATATGACCCATCGCCATTTTCAGTAATTGGCATATTTTCGGTATAAAAAGTCGTAATTTTAAACTGAAAATTGGTGCAGAGAGTCAGAATTCGGATAAAAAATCACGCTCAGGAGTCAAATTTCCGACATTTCAGACATTTTAAAAACTGCGGGGGGGTTTGGGCAAAATATGACCTATCGCCGTTTACAGTAATTGGCATATTTTCGGTATGAAACGTCGTAATTTGAAACTGAAAATAGGTGCAGAGAGTCAGAATTCGGCTCAAAACTCACGCTCAGGAGTAAAATTTCCGACATTTCAGACATTTTAAAAACTGCAGGGGGGGGGGGGGTTTGGGCAAAATATGACCCATCGCGTTTTCAGTAATTGGCATATTTTCGGTATGAAACGTCGTAATTTGAAACTGAAAATAGGTTCAGAGAGTCAGAATTCGGCTCAAAAATCATGCTCAGGAGTCAAATTTCCGACATTACAGACATTTTGAAAACTGCAGTGGAGTTTAAGCAAAATATGACCCATCGCTGTTTTCAGTAATTAGAATATTTTCGGAATAAAAAGTCGTAATTTGAAACTGAAAATAGGTGCAGAGAGTCAGAATTCGGCTCAAAATTCACGCTCAGGAGTCAAATTTCCGACATTTCAGACATTTTGAAAACTGCAGGGGGGTTTGGGCAAAATATGACAAATCTCCGTATACAGTAATTGGCATATTTTTGGTATGAAACGTCGTAATTTGAAACTGAAAATAGGTGCAGAGAGTCAGAATTCGGCTCAAAAATCACGCTCAGGAGTCAAATTTCCGACATTTCAGACATTTTAAAAACTGCAGGGGGGTTTGGGCAAAATATGACCCATCGCCGTTTTAAGTAATTGGCATGTTTTTGGAATAAAAAGTCGTAATTTGAAACTGAAAATAGGTGCAGAGATTCAGAATTCGGACAAAAAATCACGCTCAGGAGTCAATATTCCGACATTTCAGACATTTTGAATACTGCAGGGGGGGTTTGGGCAAAATATGATCCATCGCCGTTTACAGTAATTGGCATATTTTTGGTATGAAACGTCGTAATTTGAAACTGAAAATAGGTGCAGAGAGTCAGAATTCGGCTCAAAAATCACGCTCAGGAGTCAAATTTCAGACATTTCAGACATTTTAAAAACTGCAGGGGGGTTTGGGTAAAATATGACCCTTAGCTGTTTTCAGTAATTGGCATATTTTCGGTATAAAAAGTCGTAATTTGAAACTAAAAATAGGTGCAGAGAGTCAGAATTGGGATAAAAAATCACGCTCAGGGGTCAAATTTCTGACATTTCAGACATATTGACAACTGCAGGGGGGTTTGGGCAATATATGACCCATCTCCGTTTACAGTAATTTTCATATTTTCGGTATGAAACGTCGTAATTTGAAACTGAAAATAGGTGAAGAGATTCAGAATTCGGACAAAAAATCACGCTCAGGAGTCAATATTCCGACATTTCAGACATTTTGAAAACTGCAGGGGGTGTTTGGGCAAAATATGATCCATCGCCGTTTACAGTAATTGGCATATTTTCGGTATGAAACGTCGTAATTTGAAACTGAAAATAGGTGAAGAGAGTCAGAATTCGGCTCAAAAATCACGCTCAGGAGTCAAATTTCTGACATTTCAGACATTTTAAAAACTGCACTGGGGTTTGGGCAAAATATGACCCATCGCCGTTTTCAGTAATTGGCATATTTTCGGTAAGAAACGTCGTAAATTGAAACTGAAAATAGGTGCAGAGATTCAGAATTCGGACAAAAAATCACGCTCAGGAGTCAATATTCCGACATTTCAGACATTTTGAAAACTGCAGGGGGTGTTTGGGCAAAATATGATCCATCGCCGTTTACAGTAATTGGCATATTTTCGGTATGAAACGTCGTAATTTGAAACTGAAAATAGGTGAAGAGAGTCAGAATTCGGCTCAAAAATCACGCTCAGGAGTCAAATTTCTGACATTTCAGACATTTTAAAAACTGCACTGGGGTTTGGGCAAAATATGACCCATCGCCGTTTTCAGTAATTGGCATATTTTCGGTATGAAACGTCGTAATTTGAAACTGAAAAGAGGTGCAGAGATTCAGAATTCGGATAAAAAATCACGCTCAGGAGTCAAATTTCCGACATTTCAGACATTTTGAAAACTGCAGGGGGGTTTGGGCAAAATATGACCCATCTCCGTATACAGTAATTGGCATATTTTCGGTATGAAACATCGTAATTTGAAACTGAAAATAGGTGCAGAGAGTCAAAATTCGCCTCAAAAATCACGCTCAGGAGACAAATTTCCGACATTACAGACATTTTGAAAACTGCAGGGGAGTTTAAGCAAAATATGACCCATCGCCGTTTTCAGTAATTAGAATATTTTCGGAATAAAAAGTCGTAATTTGAAACTGAAAATAGGTGCAGAGAGTCAGAATTCGGCTCAAAAATCACGCTCAGGAGTCAAATTTCAGACATTTCAGACATTTTGAAAACTGCAGGGGGGTTTGGGCAAAATATGACCCATCTCCGTTTACAGTAATTTTCATATTTTCGGTATGAAACGTCGTAATTTGAAACTGAAAATAGGTGAAGAGATTCAGAATTCGGACAAAAAATCACGCTCAGGAGTCAAATTTCTGACATTTCAGACATATTGACAACTGCAGGGGGGTTTGGGCAAAATATGACCCATCGCCGTTTACAGTAATTTTCATATTTTCGGTATGAAACGTCGTAATTTGAAACTGAAAATAGGTGAAGAGATTCAGAATTCGGACAAAAAATCACGCTCAGGAGTCAAATTTCCGACATTTCTGACATTTTGAAAACTGCAGGGGGGTTTGGGCAAAATATGACCCATCTCCGTTTACAGTAATTGGCATATTTTTGGTATGAAACGTCGTAATTTGAAACTGAAAATAGGTGCAGAGAGTCAGCATTCGGCTCAAAAATCACGCTCAGGAGTCAAATTTCTGACATTTCAGACATTTTGAAAACTGCAGGGGGGTTTGGGCAAAATATGACCCATCGTCGTTTTCAGTAATTGGCATATTTTCGGTATAAAAACTCGTAATTTGAAACTGAAAATAGGTGCAGAGAGTCAGAATTCGGATAAAAAATCACGCTCAGGAGTCAAATTTCCGACATTTCTGACATTTTGAAAACTGCAGGGGGGTTTGGGCAAAATATGACCCATCTCCGTTTACAGTAATTGGCATATTTTTGGTATGAAACGTCGTAATTTGAAACTGAAAATAGGTGCAGAGAGTCAGAATTCGGCTCAAAATCACGCTCAGGAGTCAAATTTCAGACATTTCAGACATTTTAAAAACTGCAGGGGGGTTTGGGCAAAATATGACCCATAGCTGTTTTCTGTAATTGGCATATTTTCGGTATAAAAAGTCGTAATTTGAAACTGAAAATAGGTGCAGAGAGTGAGAATTGGGATAAAAAATCACGATCAGGGGTCAAATTTCCGACATTTCAGACATTTTGAAAACTGCAGGGGGGTTTGGGCAAAATATGACCCATCTCCGTTTACAGTAATTGGCATATTTTCGGTATGAAACGTCGTAATTTGAAACTGAAAATAGGTGCAGAGAGTCAGAATTCAGATAAAAAATCACGCTCAGGAGTCAAATTTCCGACATTTCAGACATTTTAAAAACTGCAGGGGGGTTTGGGCAAAATATGACCCATCGCCGTTTTAAGTAATTGGCATGTTTTCGGAATAAAAAGTCGTAATTTGAAACTGAAAATAGGTGCAGAGATTCAGAATTCGGACAAAAAATCACGCTCATTAGTCAATATTCCGACATTTCAGACATTTTGAAAACTGCAGGGGGGTGTTTGGGCAAAATATGATCCATCGCCGTTTACAGTAATTGGCATATTTTCGGTATGAAACGTCGTAATTTGAAACTGAAAATAGGTGAAGAGAGTCAGAATTCGGCTCAAAAATCACGCTTAGGAGTCAAATTTCCGACATTTCAGACATTTTAAAAACTGCACTGGGGTTTGGGCAAAATATGACCCATCGCCGTTTTCAGTAATTGGCATATTTTCGGTATGAAACGTCGTAATTTGAAACTGAAAAAAGGTGCAGACAGTCAGAATTCGGCTCAAAAATCACGCTCAGGAGTCAAAATTCTGACATTTCAGACATTTTGAAAACTGTAGGGGGGTTTGGGCCAAATGTGACCCATCGCCATTTTCAGTAATTGGCATATTTTCGGTATAAAAAGTCGTAATTTTAAACTGAAAATTGGTGCAGAGACTCAGAATTCGGATAAAAAATCACGCTCAGGAGTCAAATTTCCGACATTTCAGACATTTTAAAAACTGCAGGGGGGTTTGGGCAAAATATGACCCATCTCCGTTTACAGTAATTGGCATATTTTTGGTATGAAACGTCGTAATTTGAAACTGAAAATAGGTGCAGAGAGTCAGAATTCGGCTCAAAAATCACGCTCAGGAGTCAAATTTCAGACATTTCAGACATTTTAAAAACTGCAGGGGGGTTTGGGCAAAATATGACCCATAGCTGTTTTCAGTAATTGGCATATTTTCGGTATAAAAAGTCGTAATTTGAAACTGAAAATAGGTGCAGAGAGTGAGAATTGGGATAAAAAATCACGATCAGGGGTCAAATTTCCGACATTTCAGACATTTTAAAAACTGCAGGGGGGTTTGGGCAAAATATGACCCATCTCCGTTTACAGTAATTGGCATATTTTCGGTAGAAACGTCGTAATTTGAAACTGAAAATAGGTGCAGAGAGTCAGAATTGGGATAAAAAAATCACGCTCAGGGGTCAAATTTCTGACATTTCAGACATATTGACAACTGCAGGGGGGTTTGGGCAAAATATGACCCATCGCCGTTTTAAGTAATTGGCATGTTTTCGGAATGAAAAGTCGTAATTTGAAACTGAAAATAGGTGCAGAGATTCAGAATTCGGACAAAAAATCACGCTCATTAGTCAATATTCCGACATTTCAGACATTTTGAAAACTGCAGGGGGGTGTTTGGGCAAAATATGATCCATCGCCGTTTACAGTAATTGGCATATTTTCGGTATGAAACGTCGTAATTTGAAACTGAAAAAAGGGGCAGACAGTCAGAATTCGGCTCAAAAATCACGCTCAGGAGTCAAATTTCTGACATTTCAGACATTTTGAAAACTGTAGGGGGGTTTGGGCCAAATATGACCCATCGCCATTTTCAGTAATTGGCATATTTTCGGTATAAAAAGTCGTAATTTTAAACTGAAAATTGGTGCAGAGAGTCAGAATTCGGATAAAAAATCACGCTCAGGAGTCAAATTTCCGACATTTCAGACATTTTAAAAACTGCGGGGGGGTTTGGGCAAAATATGACCTATCGCCGTTTACAGTAATTGGCATATTTTCGGTATGAAACGTCGTAATTTGAAACTGAAAATAGGTGCAGAAAGTCAGAATTCGGCTCAAAACTCACGCTCAAGAGTCAAATTTCCGACATTTCAGACATTTTAAAAACTGCAGGGGGGGGTTTGGGCAAAATATGACCCATCGCGTTTTCAGTAATTGGCATATTTTCGGTATGAAACGTCGTAATTTGAAACTGAAAATAGGTTCAGAGAGTCAGAATTCGGCTCAAAAATCATGCTCAGGAGTCAAATTTCCGACATTACAGACATTTTGAAAACTGCAGTGGAGTTTAAGCAAAATATGACCCATCGCTGTTTTCAGTAATTAGAATATTTTCGGAATAAAAAGTCGTAATTTGAAACTGAAAATAGGTGCAGAGAGTCAGAATTCGGCTCAAAATTCACGCTCAGGAGTCAAATTTCCGACATTTCAGACATTTTGAAAACTGCAGGGGGGTTTGGGCAAAATATGACCCATCTCCGTTTACAGTAATTGGCATATTTTCGGTATGAAACTTCGTAATTTGAAACTGAAAATAGGTGCAGAGAGTCAGCATTCGGCTCAAAAATCACGCTCAGGAGTCAAATTTCAGACATTTCAGACATTTTGAAAACTGCAGGGGGGTTTGTGTCAAAATATGACCCATCGCCGTTTTCAGTAATTGGCATATTTTCGGTATAAAAACTCGTAATTTGAAACTGAAAAAAGGTGCAGAGAGTCACAATTCGGATAAAAAATCACGTTCAGGAGTCAAATTTCCGACATTTCTGACATTTTGAAAACTGCAGGGGGGTTTGGGCAAAATATGACCCATCTCCGTATACAGTAATTGGCATATTTTTGGTATGAAACGTCGTAATTTGAAACTGAAAATAGGTGCAGAGAGTCAGAATTCGGCTCAAAAATCACGCTCAGGAGTCAAATTTCCGACATTTCAGACATTTTAAAAACTGCAGGGGAGTTTAAGCAAAATATGACCCATCGCCGTTTTAAGTAATTGGCATGTTTTCGGAATAAAAAGTCGTAATTTGAAACTGAAAATAGGTGCAGAGATTCAGAATTCGGACAAAAAATCACGCTCAGGAGTCAATATTCCGACATTTCAGACATTTTGAAAACTGCAGGGGGGTTTGGGCAAAATATGACCCATCGTTGTTTTCAGTAATGGGCATATTTTCGGTATAAAAACTAGTAATTTGAAACTGAAAATAGGTGCAGAGAGTCAGAATTCGGATAAAAAATCACGCTCAGGAGTCAATTTTCCGACATTTCTGACATTTTGAAAACTGCAGGGGGGTTTGGGCAAAATATGACCAATCTCCGTATACAGTAATTGGCATATTTTTGGTATGAAACGTCGTAATTTGAAACTGAAAATAGGTGCAGAGAGTCAGAATTCGGGTCAAAAATCACGCTCAGGAGTCAAATTTCAGACATTTTAAAAACTGCAGGGGGGTTTGGGCAAAATATGACCCATAGCTGTTTTCTGCAATTGGCATATTTTCGGTATAAAAAGTCGTAATTTGAAACTGAAAATAGGTGCAGAGAGTCAGAATTAGGATAAAAAATCACGCTCAGGGGTCAAATTTTCGACATTTCAGACATTTTCAAAACTGCAGGGGGGTTTGGGTAAAATATGACCCATCTCCGTTTACAGTAATTGGCATATTTTCGGTATGAAACGTCGTAATTTGAAACTGAAAATAGGTGCAGAGAGTAAGAATTCAGATAAAAAATCACGCTCAGGAGTCAAATTTCCGACATTTCCGACATTTTAAAAACTGCAGGGGGGTTTGGGCAAAATATGACCCATCGCCGTTTTACGTAATTGGCATGTTTTCGGAATAAAAAGTCATAATTTGAAACTGAAAATAGGTGCAGAGATTCAGAATTCGGACAAAAAATCACGCTCATTAGTCAAAATTCCGACATTTCAGACATTTTGAAAACTGCAAGGGGGGTTTGGGCAAAATATGATCCATCGCCGTTTACAGTAATTGGCATATTTTCGGTATGAAACGTCGTAATTTGAAACTGAAAATAGGTGAAGAGAGTCAGAATTCGGCTCAAAAATCAAGCTCAGGAGTCAAATTTCCGACATTTCAGACATTTTAGAAACTGCACTGGGGTTTGGGCAAAATATGACCCATCGCCGTTTTCAGAAATTGGCATATTTTCGGTATGAAACGTCGTAATTTGAAACTGAAAATAGGTGCAGAGAGTCAGAATTTGGCTCAAAACTCACGCTCAGGAGTCAAATTTCCGACATTTCAGACATTTTAAAAACTGCAGGGGGGGTTTGGGCAAAATATGACCCATCGCGTTTTCAGTAATTGGCATATTTTCGGTATGAAACGTCGTAATTTGGAACTGAAAATAGGTGCAGAGAGTCAGAATTCGGCTCAAAAATCACGCTCACGAGTCAAATTTCCGACATTACAGACATTTTGAAAACTGCATGGGAGTTTAAGCAAAATATGACCCATCGCCGTTTTCAGTAATTAGAATATTTTCGGAATAAAAAGTCGTAATTTGAAACTGAAAATAGGTGCAGAGAGTCAGAATTCGGCTCAAAAATCACGCTCAGGAGTCAAATTTCAGACATTTCAGACATTTTGAAAACTGCAGGGGGGTTTGGGCAAAATATGACCCATCGCCGTTTTCAGTAATTGGCATATTTTCGGTATAAAAAGTCGTAATTTGAAACTGAAAATAGGTGCAGAGAGTCAGAATTCGACTCAAAAATCACGCTAAGGAGTCAAATTTCCGACATTGCAGACATTTTCAAAACTGCAGGGGTGTTTAAGCAAAATATGACCCATCGCCGTTTTCAGTAATTAGAATATTTTCGGAATAAAAAGTCGTAATTTGAAACTGAAAATAGGTGCAGAGAGTCAGAATTCGGCCCAAAAATCACGCTCAGGAGTCAAATTTCAGACATTTCAGACATTTTGAAAACTGCAGGGGGGTTTGGGCAAAATATGACCCATCTCCGTATACAGTAATTGGCATATTTTCGGTATGAAACGTCGTAATTTGAAACTGAAAATAGGTGAAGAGAGTCAGAATTCGGCTCAAAAATCACGCTCAGGAGTCAAATTTCCGACATTTCAGACATTTTAGAAACTGCACTGGGGTTTGGGCAAAATATGACCCATCGCCGTTTTCAGTAATTGGCATATTTTCGGTAAGGAACGTCGTAATTTGAAACTGAAAAAAGGTGCAGAGAGTCAGAATTTGGCTCAAAAATTACACTCAGGAGTCAAATTTCCGACATTTCAGACATTTTAAAAACTGCGGGGGGGGGGGGGTTTGGGCAAAATATGACCTATCGCCGTTTACAGTAATTGGCATATTTTCGGTATGAAACGTCGTAATTTGAAACTGAAAATAGGTGCAGAGAGTCAGAATTTGGCTCAAAACTCACGCTCAGGAGTCAAATTTCAGACATTTCAGACATTTTAAAAACTGCAGGGGGGGTTTGGGCAAAATATGACCCATCGCGTTTTCAGTAATTGGCATATTTTCGGTATGAAACGTCGTAATTTGAAACTGAAAATAGGTGCAGAGAGTCAGAGTTCGGCTCAAAAATCATGCTCAGGAGTCAAATTTCCGACATTACAGACATTTTGAAAACTGCAGTGGAGTTTAAGCAAAATATGACCCATCGCTGTTTTCAGTAATTAGAATATTTTCGGAATAAAAAGTCGTAATTTGAAACTGAAAATAGATGCAGAGAGTCAGAATTCGGATAAAAAATCACGCTCAGGAGTCAAATTTCCGACATTTCTGACATTTTGAAAACTGCAGGGGGGTTTGGGCAAAATATGACCCATCTCCGTATACAGTAATTGGCATATTTTCGGTATGAAACGTCGTAATTTGAAACTGAAAATAGGTGCAAAGAGTCAGAATTCAGATAAAAAATCACGCTCAGGAGTCAAATTTCCGACATTTCAGACATTTTAAAAACTGCAGGGGGGTTTGGGCAAAATATGACCCATCGCCGTTTTAAGTAATTGGCATGTTTTCGGAATAAAAAGTCGTAATTTGAAACTGAAAATAGGTGCAGAGATTCAGAATTCGGACAAAAAATCACGCTTAGGAGTCAATATTCCGACATTTCAGACATTTTGAAAACTGCAGGGGGGTTTGGGCAAAATATGACCCATCTCAGTTTTCAGTAATTGGCATATTTTCGGTATGAAACGTCGTAATTTGAAACTGAAAATAGGTGTAGAGAGTCAGCATTCGGCTCAAAAATCACGCTCAGGAGTCAAATTTCAGACATTTCAGACATTTTGAAAACTGCAGGGGGGTTTGGGCAAAATATGACCCATCGCTGTTTTCAGTAATTGGCATATTTTCGGTATAAAAACTCGTAATTTGAAACTGAAAATAGGTGCAGAGAGTCAGAATTCGGATAAAAAATCACGCTCAGGAGTCAAATTTCCGACATTTCTGACATTTTGAAAACTGCAGGGGGGTTTGGGCAAAATATGACCCATCTCCGGATACAGTAATTGGCATATTTTCGGTATGAAACGTCGTAATTTGAAACTGAAAATAGGTGAAGAGAGTCAGAATTCGGCTCAAAAATCACGCTCAGGAGTCAAATTTCTGACATTTCAGACATTTTAAAAACTGCACTGGGGTTTGGGCAAAATATGACCCATCGCCGTTTTCAGTAATTGGCATATTTTCAGTATGAAACGTCGTAATTTGAAACTGAAAAAAGGTGCAGAGAGTCAGAATTCGGCTCAAAAATCACGCTCAGGAGTCAAATTTCTGACATTTCAGACATTTTGAAAACTGTAGGGGGGTTTGGGCCAAATATGACCCATCGCTATTTTCAGTAATTGGCATATTTTCGGTATAAAAAGTCGTAATTTTAAACTGAAAACTGGTGCAGAGAGTCAGAATTCGGATAAAAAATCACGCTCAGGAGTCAAATTTCCGACATTTCAGACATTTTAAAAACTGGGGGGGGGGGGGTTTGGGCAAAATATGACCTATCGCCGTTTACAGTAATTGGCATATTTTCGGTATGAAACGTCGTAATTTGAAACTGAAAATAGGTGCAGAGAGTCAGAATTCGGCTCAAAACTCACGCTCAGGAGTCAAATTTCCGACATTTCATACATTTTAAAAACTACAGGGGGGGTTTGGGCAAAATATGACCCATCGCGTTTTCAGTAATTGGCATATTTTCGGTATGAAACGTCGTAATTTGAAACTGAAAAAAAGGTGCAGAGAGTCAGAATTCGGCTCAAAAATCATGCTCAGGAGTCATATTTCCGACATTACAGACATTTTGAAAACTGCAGTGGAGTTTAAGCAAAATATGACCCATCGCTGTTTTCAGTAATTAGAATATTTTCGGAATGAAAAGTCGTAATTTGAAACTGAAAATAGGTGCAGAGAGTCAGAATTCGGCTCAAAAATCACGCTCAGGAGTCAAATTTCAGACATTTCAGACATTTTGAAAACTGCAGGGGGGTTTAGGCAAAATATGACCCATCGCCGTTTTCAGTAATTGGCATATTTTCGGTATAAAAACTCGTAATTTGAAACTGAAAATAGGTGCAGAGAGTCAGAATTCGGATTTAAAAATCACGCTCAAGAGTCAAATTTCCGACATTTCTGACATTTTGAAAACTGCAGGGGGGTTTGGGCAAAATATGACCCATCTCCGTATACAGTAATTGGCATATTTTTGGTATGAAACGTCGTAATTTGAAACTGAAAATAGGTGCAGAGAGTCAGAATTCGGCTCAAAAATCACGCTCAGGAGTCAAATTTCAGACATTTCAGACATTTTAAAAACTGCAGGGGGGTTTGGGCAAAATATGACCCATAGCTGTTTTCAGTAATTGGCATATTTTCGGTATAAAAAGTCGTAATTTGAAACTGAAAATAGGTGCAGAGAGTCAGAATTCGGCTCAAAAATCACGCTCAGGAGTCAAATTTCAGACATTTCAGACATTTTAAAAACTGCAGGGGGGTTTGGGCAAAATATGACCCATAGCTGTTTTCAGTAATTGGCATATTTTCGGTATAAAAAGTCGTAATTTGAAACTGAAAATAGGTGCAGAGAGTCAGAATTGGGATAAAAAATCACGCTCAGGGGTCAAATTTCCGACATTTCAGACATTTTGAAAACTGCAGGGGGGTTTGGACAAAATATGACCCATCTCCGTTTACAGTAATTGGCATATTTTCGGTATGAAACGTCGTATTTGAAACTGAAAATAGGTGCAGAGAGTCAGAATTCAGATAAAAAATCACGCTCAGGAGTCAAATTTCCGACATTTCAGACATTTTAAAAACTGCAGGGGGGTTTGGGCAAAATATGACCCATCGCCGTTTCAAGTAATTGGCATGTTTTCGGAATAAAAAGTCGTAATTTGAAACTGAAAATAGGTGCAGAGATTCAGAATTCGGACAAAAAATCACGCTCAGGAGTCAATATTCCGACATTTCAGACATTTTGAAAACTGCAGGGGGGGGGGGTTTGGGCAAAATATGATCCATCGCCGTTTACAGTAATTGGCATATTTTCGGTATGAAACGTCGTAATTTGAAACTGAAAATAGGTGCAGAGAGTCAGAATTCGGCTCAAAATTCACGCTCAGGAGTCAAATTTCCGACATTTCAGACATTTTGAAAACTGCAGGGGGGTTTGGGCAAAATATGACCCATCTCCGTTTACAGTAATTGGCCTATTTTCGGTATGAAACGTCGTAATTTGAAACTGAAAATAGGTGCAGAGAGTCAGAATTCGGCTCAAAAATCACGCTCAGGAGTCAAATTTCTGACATTTCAGACATTTTGAAAACTGTAGGGGGGTTTGGGCCAAATATGACCCATCGCCGTTTTCAGTAATTGGCATATTTTCGGTATAAAAAGTCGTAATTTGAAACTGAAAATAGGTGCAGAGAGTCAGAATTCGGACAAAAAATCACGCTCAGGAGTCAATATTCCGACATTTCAGACATTTTGAAAACTGCAGGGGGGTTTGGGCAAAATATGACCCATCGCCGTTTTCAGTAATTGGCATATTTTCGGTATGAAACTTCGTAATTTGAAACTGAAAATAGGTGCAGAGAGTCAGAATTCGGCTCAAAAATCACGCTCAGGAGTCAAATTTCAGACATTTCAGACATTTTAAAAACTGCAGGGGGGTTTGGGTAAAATATGACCCTTAGCTGTTTTCAGTAATTGGCATATTTTCGGTATAAAAAGTCGTAATTTGAAACTGAAAATAGGTGCAGAGAGTCAGAATTGGGATAAAAAATCACGCTCAGGGGTCAAATTTCTGACATTTCAGACATATTGACAACTGCAGGGGGGTTTGGGCAAAATATGACCCATCTCCGTTTACAGTAATTGGCATATTTTCGGTATGAAACGTCGTAATTTGAAACTGAAAATAGGTGAAGAGATTCAGAATTCGGACAAAAAATCACGCTCAGGAGTCAATATTCCGACATTTCAGACATTTTGAAAACTGCAGGGGGTGTTTGGGCAAAATATGATCCATCGCCGTTTACAGTAATTGGCATATTTTCGGTATGAAACGTCGTAATTTGAAACTGAAAATAGGTGAAGAGAGTCAGAATTCGGCTCAAAAATCACGCTCAGGAGTCAAATTTCTGACATTTCAGACATTTTAAAAACTGCACTGGGGTTTGGGCAAAATATGACCCATCGCCGTTTTCAGTAATTGGCATATTTTCGGTAAGAAACGTCGTAAATTGAAACTGAAAATAGGTGCAGAGATTCAGAATTCGGACAAAAAATCACGCTCAGGAGTCAATATTCCGACATTTCAGACATTTTGAAAACTGCAGGGGGTGTTTGGGCAAAATATGATCCATCGCCGTTTACAGTAATTGGCATATTTTCGGTATGAAACGTCGTAATTTGAAACTGAAAATAGGTGAAGAGAGTCAGAATTCGGCTCAAAAATCACGCTTAGGAGTCAAATTTCCGACATTTCAGACATTTTAAAAACTGCACTGGGGTTTGGGCAAAATATGACCCATCGCCGTTTTCAGTAATTGGCATATTTTCGGTATGAAACGTCGTAATTTGAAACTGAAAAAAGGTGCAGACAGTCAGAATTCGGCTCAAAAATCACGCTCAGGAGTCAAAATTCTGACATTTCAGACATTTTGAAAACTGTAGGGGGGTTTGGGCCAAATGTGACCCATCGCCATTTTCAGTAATTGGCATATTTTCGGTATAAAAAGTCGTAATTTTAAACTGAAAATTGGTGCAGAGACTCAGAATTCGGATAAAAAATCACTCTCAGGAGTCAAATTTCCGACATTTCAGACATTTTAAAAACTGCAGGGGGGTTTGGGCAAAATATGACCCATCTCCGTTTACAGTAATTGGCATATTTTTGGTATGAAACGTCGTAATTTGAAACTGAAAATAGGTGCAGAGAGTCAGAATTCGGCTCAAAAATCACGCTCAGGAGTCAAATTTTAGACATTTCAGACATTTTAAAAACTGCAGGGGGGTTTGGGCAAAATATGACCCATAGCTGTTTTCAGTAATTGGCATATTTTCGGTATAAAAAGTCGTAATTTGAAACTGAAAATAGGTGCAGAGAGTGAGAATTGGGATAAAAAAATCACGATCAGGGGTCAAATTTCCGACATTTCAGACATTTTAAAAACTGCAGGGGGGTTTGGGCAAAATATGACCCATCTCCGTTTACAGTAATTGGCATATTTTCGGTAGAAACGTCGTAATTTGAAACTGAAAATAGGTGCAGAGAGTCAGAATTGGGATAAAAAAATCACGCTCAGGGGTCAAATTTCTGACATTTCAGACATATTGACAACTGCAGGGGGGTTTGGGCAAAATATGACCCATCTCCGTTTACAGTAATTGGCATATTTTCGGTATGAAACGTCGTAATTTGAAACTGAAAATAGGTGAAGAGATTCAGAATTCGGACAAAAAATCACGCTCAGGAGTCAATATTCCGACATTTCAGACATTTTGAAAACTGCAGGGGGTGTTTGGGCAAAATATGATCCATCGCCGTTTACAGTAATTGGCATATTTTCGGTATGAAACGTCGTAATTTGAAACTGAAAATAGGTGAAGAGAGTCAGAATTCGGCTCAAAAATCACGCTCAGGAGTCAAATTTCTGACATTTCAGACATTTTAAAAACTGCACTGGGGTTTGGGCAAAATATGACCCATCGCCGTTTTCAGTAATTGGCATATTTTCGGTAAGAAACGTCGTAAATTGAAACTGAAAATAGGTGCAGAGATTCAGAATTCGGACAAAAAATCACGCTCAGGAGTCAATATTCCGACATTTCAGACATTTTGAAAACTGCAGGGGGTGTTTGGGCAAAATATGATCCATCGCCGTTTACAGTAATTGGCATATTTTCGGTATGAAACGTCGTAATTTGAAACTGAAAATAGGTGAAGAGAGTCAGAATTCGGCTCAAAAATCACGCTCAGGAGTCAAATTTCTGACATTTCAGACATTTTAAAAACTGCACTGGGGTTTGGGCAAAATATGACCCATCGCCGTTTTCAGTAATTGGCATATTTTCGGTATGAAACGTCGTAATTTGAAACTGAAAAGAGGTGCAGAGATTCAGAATTCGGATAAAAAATCACGCTCAGGAGTCAAATTTCCGACATTTCAGACATTTTGAAAACTGCAGGAGGGTTTGGGCAAAATATGACCCATCTCCGTATACAGTAATTGGCATATTTTCGGTATGAAACATCGTAATTTGAAACTGAAAATAGGTGCAGAGAGTCAGAATTCGCCTCAAAAATCACGCTCAGGAGACAAATTTCTGACATTACAGACATTTTGAAAACTGCAGGGGAGTTTAAGCAAAATATGACCCATCGCCGTTTTCAGTAATTAGAATATTTTCGGAATAAAAAGTCGTAATTTGAAACTGAAAATAGGTGCAGAGAGTCAGAATTCGGCTCAAAAATCACGCTCAGGAGTCAAATTTCAGACATTTCAGACATTTTGAAAACTGCAGGGGGGTTTGGGCAAAATATGACCCATCTCCATTTACAGTAATTGGCATATTTTCGGTATGAAACGTCGTAATTTGAAACTGCAAATAGGTGCAGAGAGTCAGCATTCGGCTCAAAAATCACGCTCAGGAGTCAAATTTCTGACATTTCAGACATTTTGAAAACTGCAGGGGGGTTTGGGCAAAATATGACCCATCGCCGTTTTCAGTAATTGGCATATTTTCGGTATAAAAACTCGTAATTTGAAACTGAAAATAGGTGCAGAGAGTCAGAATTCGGATAAAAAATCACGCTCAGGAGTCAAATTTCCGACATTTCTGACATTTTGAAAACTGCAGGGGGGTTTGGGCAAAATATGACCCATCTCCGTTTACAGTAATTGGCATATTTTTGGTATGAAACGTCGTAATTTGAAACTGAAAATAGGTGCAGAGAGTCAGCATTCGGCTCAAAAATCACGCTCAGGAGTCAAATTTCTGACATTTCAGACATTTTGAAAACTGCAGGGGGGTTTGGGCAAAATATGACCCATCGTCGTTTTCAGTAATTGGCATATTTTCGGTATAAAAACTCGTAATTTGAAACTGAAAATAGGTGCAGAGAGTCAGAATTCGGATAAAAAATCACGCTCAGGAGTCAAATTTCCGACATTTCTGACATTTTGAAAACTGCAGGGGGGTTTGGGCAAAATATGACCCATCTCCGTTTACAGTAATTGGCATATTTTTGGTATGAAACGTCGTAATTTGAAACTGAAAATAGGTGCAGAGAGTCAGAATTCGGCTCAAAAATCACGCTCAGGAGTCAAATTTCAGACATTTCAGACATTTTAAAAACTGCAGGGGGGTTTGGGCAAAATATGACCCATAGCTGTTTTCTGTAATTGGCATATTTTCGGTATAAAAAGTCGTAATTTGAAACTGAAAATAGGTGCAGAGAGTGAGAATTGGGATAAAAAATCACGATCAGGGGTCAAATTTCCGACATTTCAGACATTTTGAAAACTGCAGGGGGGTTTGGGCAAAATATGACCCATCTCCGTTTACAGTAATTGGCATATTTTCGGTATGAAACGTCGTAATTTGAAACTGAAAATAGGTGCAGAGAGTCAGAATTCAGATAAAAAATCACGCTCAGGAGTCAAATTTCCGACATTTCAGACATTTTAAAAACTGCAGGGGGGTTTGGGCAAAATATGACCCATCGCCGTTTTAAGTAATTGGCATGTTTTCGGAATAAAAAGTCGTAATTTAAAACTGAAAATAGGTGCAGAGATTCAGAATTCGGACAAAAAATCACGCTCATTAGTCAATATTCCGACATTTCAGACATTTTGAAAACTGCAGGGGGGTGTTTGGGCAAAATATGATCCATCGCCGTTTACAGTAATTGGCATATTTTCGGTATGAAACGTCGTAATTTGAAACTGAAAATAGGTGAAGAGAGTCAGAATTCGGCTCAAAAATCACGCTTAGGAGTCAAATTTCCGACATTTCAGACATTTTAAAAACTGCACTGGGGTTTGGGCAAAATATGACCCATCGCCGTTTTCAGTAATTGGCATATTTTCGGTATGAAACGTCGTAATTTGAAACTGAAAAAAGGTGCAGACAGTCAGAATTCGGCTCAAAAATCACGCTCAGGAGTCAAAATTCTGACATTTCAGACATTTTGAAAACTGTAGGGGGGTTTGGGCCAAATGTGACCCATCGCCATTTTCAGTAATTGGCATATTTTCGGTATAAAAAGTCGTAATTTTAAACTGAAAATTGGTGCAGAGACTCAGAATTCGGATAAAAAATCACGCTCAGGAGTCAAATTTCCGACATTTCAGACATTTTAAAAACTGCAGGGGGGTTTGGGCAAAATATGACCCATCTCCGTTTACAGTAATTGGCATATTTTTGGTATGAAACGTCGTAATTTGAAACTGAAAATAGGTGCAGAGAGTCAGAATTCGGCTCAAAAATCACGCTCAGGAGTCAAATTTTAGACATTTCAGACATTTTAAAAACTGCAGGGGGGTTTGGGCAAAATATGACCCATAACTGTTTTCAGTAATTGGCATATTTTCGGTATAAAAAGTCGTAATTTGAAACTGAAAATAGGTGCAGAGAGTGAGAATTGGGATAAAAAAATCACGATCAGGGGTCAAATTTCCGACATTTCAGACATTTTAAAAACTGCAGGGGGGTTTGGGCAAAATATGACCCATCTCCGTTTACAGTAATTGGCATATTTTCGGTAGAAACGTCGTAATTTGAAACTGAAAATAGGTGCAGAGAGTCAGAATTGGGATAAAAAAATCACGCTCAGGGGTCAAATTTCTGACATTTCAGACATATTGACAACTGCAGGGGGGTTTGGGCAAAATATGACCCATCGCCGTTTTAAGTAATTGGCATGTTTTCGGAATAAAAAGTCGTAATTTGAAACTGAAAATAGGTGCAGAGATTCAGAATTCGGACAAAAAAATCACGCTCATTAGTCAATATTCCGACATTTCAGACATTTTGAAAACTGCAGGGGGGTGTTTGGGCAAAATATGATCCATCGCCGTTTACAGTAATTGGCATATTTTCGGTATGAAACGTCGTAATTTGAAACTGAAAAAAGGGGCAGACAGTCAGAATTCGGCTCAAAAATCACGCTCAGGAGTCAAATTTCTGACATTTCAGACATTTTGAAAACTGTAGGAGGGTTTGGGCCAAATATGACCCATCGCCATTTTCAGTAATTGGCATATTTTCGGTATAAAAAGTCGTAATTTTAAACTGAAAATTGGTGCAGAGAGTCAGATTCCGGATAAAAAATCACGCTCAGGAGTCAAATTTCCGACATTTCAGACATTTTAAAAACTGCGGGGGGGTTTGGGCAAAATATGACCTATCGCCGTTTACAGTAATTGGCATATTTTCGGTATGAAACGTCGTAATTTGAAACTGAAAATAGGTGCAGAAAGTCAGAATTCGGCTCAAAACTCACGCTCAAGAGTCAAATTTCCGACATTTCAGACATTTTAAAAACTGCAGGGGGGGGGGGTTTGGGCAAAATATGACCCATCGCGTTTTCAGTAATTGGCATATTTTCGGTATGAAACGTCGTAATTTGAAACTGAAAATAGGTTCAGAGAGTCAGAATTCGGCTCAAAAATCATGCTCAGGAGTCAAATTTCCGACATTACAGACATTTTGAAAACTGCAGTGGAGTTTAAGCAAAATATGACCCATCGCTGTTTTCAGTAATTAGAATATTTTCGGAATAAAAAGTCGTAATTTGAAACTGAAAATAGGTGCAGAGAGTCAGAATTCGGCTCAAAATTCACGCTCAGGAGTCAAATTTCCGACATTTCAGACATTTTGAAAACTGCAGGGGGGTTTGGGCAAAATATGACCCATCTCCGTTTACAGTAATTGGCATATTTTCGGTATGAAACGTCGTAATTTGAAACTGAAAATAGGTGCAGAGAGTCAGCATTCGGCTCAAAAATCACGCTCAGGAGTCAAATTTCAGACATTTCAGACATTTTGAAAACTGCAGGGGGGTTTGTGTCAAAATATGACCCATCGCCGTTTTCAGTAATTGGCATATTTTCGGTATAAAAACTAGTAATTTGAAACTGAAAATAGGTGCAGAGAGTCAGAATTCGGATAAAAAATCACGCTCAGGAGTCAATTTTCCGACATTTCAGACATTTTAAAAACTGCAGGGGGGTTTGGGCAAAATATGACCCATCGCCGTTTTAAGTAATTGGCATGTTTTCGGAATAAAAAGTCGTAATTTGAAACTGAAAATAGGTGCAGAGATTCAGAATTCGGACAAAAAATCACGCTCAGGAGTCAATATTCCGACATTTCAGACATTTTGAAAACTGCAGGGGGGTTTGGGCAAAATATGACCCATCGTTGTTTTCAGTAATGGGCATATTTTCGGTATAAAAACTAGTAATTTGAAACTGAAAATAGGTGCAGAGAGTCAGAATTCGGATAAAAAATCACGCTCAGGAGTCAATTTTCCGACATTTCTGACATTTTGAAAACTGCAGGGGGGTTTGGGCAAAATATGACCAATCTCCGTATACAGTAATTGGCATATTTTTGGTATGAAACGTCGTAATTTGAAACTGAAAATAGGTGCAGAGAGTCAGAATTCGGGTCAAAAATCACGCTCAGGAGTCAAATTTCAGACATTTTAAAAACTGCAGGGGGGTTTGGGCAAAATATGACCCATAGCTGTTTTCTGCAATTGGCATATTTTCGGTATAAAAAGTCGTAATTTGAAACTGAAAATAGGTGCAGAGAGTCAGAATTAGGATAAAAAATCACGCTCAGGGGTCAAATTTTCGACATTTCAGACATTTTGAAAACTGCAGGGGGGTTTGGGTAAAATATGACCCATCTCCGTTTACAGTAATTGGCATATTTTCGGTATGAAACGTCGTAATTTGAAACTGAAAATAGGTGCAGAGAGTAAGAATTCAGATAAAAAATCACGCTCAGGAGTCAAATTTCCGACATTTCAGACATTTTAAAAACTGCAGGGGGGTTTGGGCAAAATATGACCCATCGCCGTTTTACGTAATTGGCATGTTTTCGGAATAAAAAGTCGTAATTTGAAACTGAAAATAGGTGCAGAGATTCAGAATTCGGACAAAAAATCACGCTCATTAGTCAAAATTCCGACATTTCAGACATTTTGAAAACTGCAAGGGGGGTTTGGGCAAAATATGATCCATCGCCGTTTACAGTAATTGGCATATTTTCGGTATGAAACGTCGTAATTTGAAACTGAAAATAGGTGAAGAGAGTCAGAATTCGGCTCAAAAATCAAGCTCAGGAGTCAAATTTCCGACATTTCAGACATTTTAGAAACTGCAGGGGGGGTTTGGGCAAAATATGACCCATCGCGTTTTCAGTAATTGGCATATTTTCGGTATGAAACGTCGTAATTTGGAACTGAAAATAGGTGCAGAGAGTCAGAATTCGGCTCAAAAATCACGCTCAGGAGTCAAATTTCCGACATTACAGACATTTTGAAAACTGCATGGGAGTTTAAGCAAAATATGACCCATCGCCGTTTTCAGTAATTAGAATATTTTCGGAATAAAAAGTCGTAATTTGAAACTGAAAATAGGTGCAGAGAGTCAGAATTCGGCTCAAAAATCACGCTCAGGAGTCAAATTTCAGACATTTCAGACATTTTGAAAACTGCAGGGGGGTTTGGGCAAAATATGACCCATCGCCGTTTTCAGTAATTGGCATATTTTCGGTATAAAAAGTCGTAATTTGAAACTGAAAATAGGTGCAGAGAGTCAGAATTCGACTCAAAAATCACGCTAAGGAGTCAAATTTCCGACATTGCAGACATTTTCAAAACTGCAGGGGTGTTTAAGCAAAATATGACCCATCGCCGTTTTCAGTAATTAGAATATTTTCGGAATAAAAAGTCGTAATTTGAAACTGAAAATAGGTGCAGAGAGTCAGAATTCGGCCCAAAAATCACGCTCAGGAGTCAAATTTCAGACATTTCAGACATTTTGAAAACTGCAGGGGGGTTTGGGCAAAATATGACCCATCTCCGTATACAGTAATTGGCATATTTTCGGTATGAAACGTCGTAATTTGAAACTAAAAATAGGTGCAGAGAGTCAGAATTCGGCTCAAAACTCACGCTCAGGAGTCAAATTTCCGACATTTCAGACATTTTAAAAACTGCAGGGGGGGTTTGGGCAAAATATGACCCATCGCGTTTTCAGTAATTGGCATATTTTCGGTATGAAACGTCGTAATTTGGAACTGAAAATAGGTGCAGAGAGTCAGAATTCGGCTCAAAAATCACGCTCAGGAGTCAAATTTCCGACATTACAGACATTTTGAAAACTGCATGGGAGTTTAAGCAAAATATGACCCATCGCCGTTTTCAGTAATTAGAATATTTTCGGAATAAAAAGTCGTAATTTGAAACTGAAAATAGGTGCAGAGAGTCAGAATTCGGCTCAAAAATCACGCTCAGGAGTCAAATTTCAGACATTTCAGACATTTTGAAAACTGCAGGGGGGGTTTGGGCAAAATATGACCCATCGCCGTTTTCAGTAATTGGCATATTTTCGGTATAAAAAGTCGTAATTTGAAACTGAAAATAGGTGCAGAGAGTCAGAATTCGGATAAAAAATCACGCTCAGGAGTCAAATTTCCGACATTTCAGACATTTTGAAAACTGCAGGGGGGTTTGGGCAAAATATGACCCATCTCCGTATACAGTAATTGGCATATTTTCGGTATGAAACATCGTAATTTGAAACTGAAAATAGGTGCAGAGAGTCAGAATTCGGATAAAAAATCACGCTCAGGAGTCAAATTTCCGACATTTCAGACATTTTGAAAACTGCAGGGGGGTTTGGGCAAAATATGACCCATCTCCGTATACAGTAATTGGCATATTTTTGGTATGAAACGTCGTAATTTGAAACTGAAAATAGGTGCAGAGAGTCAGAATTCGGCTCAAAAATCACGCTCAGGAGTCAAATTTCAGACATTTCAGACATTTTAAAAACTGCAGGGGGGTTTGGGCAAAATATGACCCATAGCTGTTTTCAGCAATTGGCATATTTTCGGTATAAAAATTCGTAATTTGAAACTGAAAATAGGTGCAGAGAGTCAGAATTAGGATAAAAAATCACGCTCAGGGGTCAAATTTTCGACATTTCAGACATTTTCAAAACTGCAGGGGGGTTTGGGTAAAATATGACCCATCTCCGTTTACAGTAATTGGCATATTTTCGGTATGAAACGTCGTAATTTGAAACTGAAAATAGGTGCAGAGAGTCAGAATTCAGATAAAAAATCACGCTCAGGAGTCAAATTTCCGACATTTCAGACATTTTAAAAACTGCAGGGGGGTTTGGGCAAAATATGACCCATCGCCGTTTTACGTAATTGGCATGTTTTCGGAATAAAAAGTCGTAATTTGAAACTGAAAATAGGTGCAGAGATTCAGAATTCGGACAAAAAATCACGCTCATTAGTCAAAATTCCGACATTTCAGACATTTTGAAAACTGCAAGGGGGGTTTGGGCAAAATATGATCCATCGCCGTTTACAGTAATTGGCATATTTTCGGTATGAAACGTCGTAATTTGAAACTGAAAATAGGTGAAGAGAGTCAGAATTCGGCTCAAAAATCACGCTCAGGAGTCAAATTTCCGACATTTTAGAAACTGCACTGGGGTTTGGGCAAAATATGACCCATCGCCGTTTTCAGTAATTGGCATATTTTCGGTAAGGAACGTCGTAATTTGAAACTGAAAAAAGGTGCAGAGAGTCAGAATTTGGCTCAAAAATTACACTCAGGAGTCAAATTTCCGACATTTCAGACATTTTAAAAACTGCGGGGGGGGGGGGGGGTTTGGGCAAAATATGACCTATCGCCGTTTACAGTAATTGGCATATTTTCGGTATGAAACGTCGTAATTTGAAACTGAAAATAGGTGCAGAGAGTCAGAATTTGGCTCAAAACTCACGCTCAGGAGTCAAATTTCAGACATTTCAGACATTTTAAAAACTGCAGGGGGGGTTTGGGCAAAATATGACCCATCGCGTTTTCAGTAATTGGCATATTTTCGGTATGAAACGTCGTAATTTGAAACTGAAAATAGGTGCAGAGAGTCAGAGTTCGGCTCAAAAATCATGCTCAGGAGTCAAATTTCCGACATTACAGACATTTTGAAAACTGCAGTGGAGTTTAAGCAAAATATGACCCATCGCTGTTTTCAGTAATTAGAATATTTTCGGAATAAAAAGTCGTAATTTGAAACTGAAAATAGATGCAGAGAGTCAGAATTCGGATAAAAAATCACGCTCAGGAGTCAAATTTCCGACATTTCTGACATTTTGAAAACTGCAGGGGGGTTTGGGCAAAATATGACCCATCTCCGTATACAGTAATTGGCATATTTTCGGTATGAAACGTCGTAATTTGAAACTGAAAATAGGTGCAAAGAGTCAGAATTCAGATAAAAAATCACGCTCAGGAGTCAAATTTCCGACATTTCAGACATTTTAAAAACTGCAGGGGGGTTTGGGCAAAATATGACCCATCGCCGTTTTAAGTAATTGGCATGTTTTCGGAATAAAAAGTCGTAATTTGAAACTGAAAATAGGTGCAGAGATTCAGAATTCGGACAAAAAATCACGCTTAGGAGTCAATATTCCGACATTTCAGACATTTTGAAAACTGCAGGGGGGTTTGGGCAAAATATGACCCATCTCAGTTTTCAGTAATTGGCATATTTTCGGTATGAAACGTCGTAATTTGAAACTGAAAATAGGTGTAGAGAGTCAGCATTCGGCTCAAAAATCACGCTCAGGAGTCAAATTTCAGACATTTCAGACATTTTGAAAACTGCAGGGGGGTTTGGGCAAAATATGACCCATCGCTGTTTTCAGTAATTGGCATATTTTCGGTATAAAAACTCGTAATTTGAAACTGAAAATAGGTGCAGAGAGTCAGAATTCGGATAAAAAATCACGCTCAGGAGTCAAATTTCCGACATTTCTGACATTTTGAAAACTGCAGGGGGGTTTGGGCAAAATATGACCCATCTCCGGATACAGTAATTGGCATATTTTCGGTATGAAACGTCGTAATTTGAAACTGAAAATAGGTGAAGAGAGTCAGAATTCGGCTCAAAAATCACGCTCAGGAGTCAAATTTCTGACATTTCAGACATTTTAAAAACTGCACTGGGGTTTGGGCAAAATATGACCCATCGCCGTTTTCAGTAATTGGCATATTTTCAGTATGAAACGTCGTAATTTGAAACTGAAAAAAGGTGCAGAGAGTCAGAATTCGGCTCAAAAATCACGCTCAGGAGTCAAATTTCTGACATTTCAGACATTTTGAAAACTGTAGGGGGGTTTGGGCCAAATATGACCCATCGCTATTTTCAGTAATTGGCATATTTTCGGTATAAAAAGTCGTAATTTTAAACTGAAAACTGGTGCAGAGAGTCAGAATTCGGATAAAAAATCACGCTCAGGAGTCAAATTTCCGACATTTCAGACATTTTAAAAACTGGGGGGGGGGGGGGTTTGGGCAAAATATGACCTATCGCCATTTACAGTAATTGGCATATTTTCGGTATGAAACGTCGTAATTTGAAACTGAAAATAGGTGCAGAGAGTCAGAATTCGGCTCAAAACTCACGCTCAGGAGTCAAATTTCCGACATTTCATACATTTTAAAAACTACAGGGGGGGTTTGGGCAAAATATGACCCATCGCGTTTTCAGTAATTGGCATATTTTCGGTATGAAACGTCGTAATTTGAAACTGAAAAAAAGGTGCAGAGAGTCAGAATTCGGCTCAAAAATCATGCTCAGGATTCATATTTCCGACATTACAGACATTTTGAAAACTGCAGTGGAGTTTAAGCAAAATATGACCCATCGCTGTTTTCAGTAATTAGAATATTTTCGGAATGAAAAGTCGTAATTTGAAACTGAAAATAGGTGCAGAGAGTCAGAATTCGGCTCAAAAATCACGCTCAGGAGTCAAATTTCAGACATTTCAGACATTTTGAAAACTGCAGGGGGGTTTAGGCAAAATATGACCCATCGCCGTTTTCAGTAATTGGCATATTTTCGGTATAAAAACTCGTAATTTGAAACTGAAAATAGGTGCAGAGAGTCAGAATTCGGATTTAAAAATCACGCTCATGAGTCAAATTTCCGACATTTCAGACATTTTAAAAACTGCGGGGGGGTTTGGGCAAAATATGACCTATCGCCGTTTACAGTAATTGGCATATTTTCGGTATGAAACGTCGTAATTTGAAACTGAAAACAGGTGCAGAGAGTCAGAATTCGGCTCAAAACTCACGCCCAGGAGTCAAATTTCCGACATTTCATACAAATTGAAAACTGCAGGGGGGGTTTGGGCAAAATATGACCCATCGCGTTTTCAGTAATTGGCATATTTTCGGTATAAAAAGTCGTAATTTGAAACTGAAAATAGGTGCAGAGAGTCAGAATTGGGATAAAAAATCACGCTCAGGGGTCAAATTTCCGACATTTCAGACATTTTGAAAACTGCAGGGGGGTTTGGGTAAAATATGACCCATCTCCGTTTACAGTAATTGGCATATTTTCGGTATGAAACGTCGTAATTTGAAACTGAAAATAGGTGCAGAGAGTCAGAATTCAGATAAAAAATCACGCTCAGGAGTCAAATTTCCGACATTTCAGACATTTTAAAAACTGCAGGGGGGTTTGGGCAAAATATGACCCATCGCCGTTTTACGTAATTGGCATGTTTTCGGAATAAAAAGTCGTAATTTGAAACTGAAAATAGGTGCAGAGATTCAGAATTCGGACAAAAAATCACGCTCATTAGTCAAAATTCCGACATTTCAGACATTTTGAAAACTGCAAGGGGGGTTTGGGCAAAATATGATCCATCGCCGTTTACAGTAATTGGCATATTTTCGGTATGAAACGTCGTAATTTGAAACTGAAAATAGGTGAAGAGAGTCAGAATTCGGCTCAAAAATCACGCTCAGGAGTCAAATTTCCGACATTTCAGACATTTTAGAAACTGCACTGGGGTTTGGGCAAAATATGACCCATCGCCGTTTTCAGTAATTGGCATATTTTCGGTAAGAAACGTCGTAATTTGAAACTGAAAAAAGGTGCAGAGAGTCAGAATTCGGCTCAAAAATCACGCTCAGGAGTCAAATTTCCGACATTTCAGACATTTTAAAAACTTAGGGGGGGGGGGGCAAAATATGGCCTATCGCCGTTTACAGTAATTGGCATATTTTCGGTATGAAACGTCGTAATTTGAAACTGAAAATAGGTGCAGAGATTCAGAATTCGGCTCAAAACTCACGCTCAGGAGTCAAATTTCCGACATTTTAGACATTTTAAAAACTGCAGGGGGGGTTTGGGCAAAATATGACCCATCGCGTTTTCAGTAATTGGCATATTTTCGGTATGAAACGTCGTAATTTGGAACTGAAAATAGGTGCAGAGAGTCAGAATTCGGCTCAAAAATCACGCTCAGGAGTCAAATTTCCGACATTACAGACATTTTGAAAACTGCATGGGAGTTTAAGCAAAATATGACCCACGCCGTTTTCAGTAATTAGAATATTTTCGGAATAAAAAGTCGTAATTTGAAACTGAAAATAGGTGCAGAGAGTCAGAATTAGGATAAAAAATCACGCTCAGGGGTCAAATTTCCGACATTTCAGACATTTTGAAAACTGCAGGGGGGTTTGGGTAAAATATGACCCATCTCCGTTTACAGTAATTGGCATATTTTCGGTATGAAACGTCGTAATTTGAAACTGAAAATAGGTGCAGAGAATCAGAATTCAGATAAAAAATCACGCTCAGGAGTCAAATTTCCGACATTTCAGACATTTTAAAAACTGCAGGGGGGTTTGGGCAAAATATGACCCATCGCCGTTTTACGTAATTGGCATGTTTTTGGAATAAAAAGTCGTAATTTGAAACTGAAAATAGGTGCAGAGATTCAGAATTCGGACAAAAAATCACGCTCATTAGTCAAAATTCCGACATTTCAGACATTTTGAAAACTGCAAGGGGGGTTTGGGCAAAATATGATCCATCGCCGTTTACAGTAATTGGCATATTTTCGGTATGAAACGTCGTAATTTGAAACTGAAAATAGGTGAAGAGAGTCAGAATTCGGCTCAAAAATCACGCTCAGGAGTCAAATTTCCGACATTTCAGACATTTTAGAAACTGCACTGGGGTTTGGGCAAAATATGACCCATCGCCGTTTTCAGTAATTGGCATATTTTCGGTAAGAAACGTCGTAATTTGAAACTGAAAAAAGGTGCAGAGAGTCAGAATTCGGCTCAAAAATCACGCTCAGGATTCAAATTTCCGACATTTCAGACATTTTAAAAACTGCGGGGGGGGGGGGGGTCTGGGCAAAATATGACCTATCGCCGTTTACAGTAATTGGCATATTTTCGGTATGAAACGTCGTAATTTGAAACTGAAAATAGGTGCAGAGAGTCAGAATTCGGCTCAAAACTCACGCTCAGGAGCCAAATTTCCGACATTTCAGACATTTTAAAAACTGCAGGGGTGGTTTGGGCAAAATATGACCCATCGCGTTTTCAGTAATTGGCATATTTTCGGTATGAAACGTCGTAATTTGAAACTGAAAATAGGTGCAGAGAGTCAGAGTTCGGCTCAAAAATCATGCTCAGGAGTCAAATTTCCGACATTACAGACATTTTGAAAACTGCAGTGGAGTTTAAGCAAAATATGACCCATCGCTGTTTTCAGTAATTAGAATATTTTCGGAATAAAAAGTCGTAATTTGAAACTGAAAATAGGTGCAGAGAGTCAGAATTCGGCTCAAAATTCACGCTCAGGAGTCAAATTTCCGACATTTCAGACATTTTGAAAACTGCAGGGGGGTTTGGGCAAAATATGACCCATCTCCGTTTACGGTAATTGGCATATTTTCGGTATGAAACGTCGTAATTTGAAACTGAAAATAGGTGTAGAGAGTCAGCATTCGGCTCAAAAATCACGCTCAGGAGTCAAATTTCAGACATTTCAGACATTTTGAAAACTGCAGGGGGGTTTGGGCAAAATATGACCCATCGCTGTTTTCAGTAATTGGCATATTTTCGGTATAAAAACTCGTAATTTGAAACTGAAAATAGGTGCAGAGAGTCAGAATTCGGATAAAAAATCACGCTCAGGAGTCAAATTTCCGACATTTCTGACATTTTGAAAACTGCAGGGGGGTTTGGGCAAAATATGACCCATCTCCGTATACAGTAATTGGCATATTTTCGGTATGAAACGTCGTAATTTGAAACTGAAAATAGGTGCAGAGAGTCAGAATTCGGCTCAAAAATCACGCTCAGGAGTCAAATTTCAGACATTTCAGACATTTTAAAAACTGCAGGGGGGTTTGGGCAAAATATGACCCATAGCTGTTTTCAGTAATTGGCATATTTTCGGTATAAAAAGTCGTAATTTGAAACTGAAAATAGGTGCAGAGAGTCAGAATTCGGCTCAAAAATCACGCTCAGGAGTCAAATTTCAGACATTTCAGACATTTTAAAAACTGCAGGGGGGTTTGGGCAAAATATGACCCATAGCTGTTTTCAGTAATTGGCATATTTTCGGTATAAAAAGTCGTAATTTGAAACTGAAAATAGGTGCAGAGAGTCAGAATTGGGATAAAAAATCACGCTCAGGGGTCAAATTTCCGACATTTCAGACATTTTGAAAACTGCAGGGGGGTTTGGACAAAATATGACCCATCTCCGTTTACAGTAATTGGCATATTTTCGGTATGAAACGTCGTATTTGAAACTGAAAATAGGTGCAGAGAGTCAGAATTCAGATAAAAAATCACGCTCAGGAGTCAAATTTCCGACATTTCAGACATTTTAAAAACTGCAGGGGGGTTTGGGCAAAATATGACCCATCGCCGTTTCAAGTAATTGGCATGTTTTCGGAATAAAAAGTCGTAATTTGAAACTGAAAATAGGTGCAGAGATTCAGAATTCGGACAAAAAATCACGCTCAGGAGTCAATATTCCGACATTTCAGACATTTTGAAAACTGCAGGGGGGGGGGGGGGGTTTGGGCAAAATATGATCCATCGCCGTTTACAGTAATTGGCATATTTTCGGTATGAAACGTCGTAATTTGAAACTGAAAATAGGTGCAGAGAGTCAGAATTCGGCTCAAAATTCACGCTCAGGAGTCAAATTTCCGACATTTCAGACATTTTGAAAACTGCAGGGGGGTTTGGGCAAAATATGACCCATCTCCGTTTACAGTAATTGGCCTATTTTCGGTATGAAACGTCGTAATTTGAAACTGAAAATAGGTGCAGAGAGTCAGCATTCGGCTCAAAAATCACGCTCAGGAGTCAAATTTCAGACATTTCAGACATTTTGAAAACTGCAGGGGGGTTTAGGCAAAATATGACCCATCGCCGTTTTCAGTAATTGGCATATTTTCGGTAAAAAAACTCGTAATTTGAAACTGAAAATAGGTGCAGAGAGTCAGAATTCGGATTTAAAAATCACGCTCAGGAGTCAAATTTCCGACATTTCTGACATTTTGAAAACTGCAGGGGGGTTTGGGCAATATATGACCCATCTCCGTATACAGTAATTGGCATATTTTTGGTATGAAACGTCGTAATTTGAAACTGAAAATAGGTGCAGAGAGTCAGAATTCGGCTCAAAAATCACGCTCAGGAGTCAAATTACAGACATTTCAGACATTTTAAAAACTGCATGGGGGTTTGGGCAAAATATGACCCATAGCTGTTTTCAGTAATTGGCATATTTTCGGTATAAAAAGTCGTAATTTGAAACTGAAAATAGGTGCAGAGAGTCAGAATTGGGATAAAAAATCACGCTCAGGGGTCAAATTTCCGACATTTCAGACATTTTGAAAACTGCAGGGGGGTTTGGGCAAAATATGACCCATCGCCGTTTTCAGTAATTGGCATATTTTCGGTATGAAACTTCGTAATTTGAAACTGAAAAAAGGTGCAGAGAGTCAGAATTCGGCTCAAAAATCACGCTCAGGAGTCAAATTTCTGACATTTCAGACATTTTGAAAACTGTAGGGGGGTTTGGGCCAAATATGACCCATCGCCATTTTCAGTAATTGGCATATTTTCGGTATAAAAAGTCGTAATTTTAAACTGAAAATTGGTGCAGAGAGTCAGAATTTGGATAAAAAATCACGCTCAGGAGTCAAATTTCCGACATTTCAGACATTTTAAAAACTGCAGGGGGGTTTGGGCAAAATATGACCTTTCGCCGTTTACAGTAATTGGCATATTTTCGGTATGAAACATCGTTATTTGAAACTGAAAATAGGTGCAGAGAGTCAGAATTCGGCACAAAACTCACGCTCAGGAGTCAAATTTCCGACATTACAGACATTTTGAAAACTGCAGTGGAGTTTAAGCAAAATATGACCCATCGCTGTTTTCAGTAATTAGAATATTTTCGGAATAAAAAGTCGTAATTTGAAACTGAAAATAGGTGCAGAGAGTCAGAATTCGGCTCAAAATTCACGCTCAGGAGTCAAATTTCCGACATTTCAGACATTTTGAAAACTGCAGGGGGGTTTGGGCAAAATATGACCCATCGCCGTTTACAGTAATTGGCATATTTTCGGTATGAAACGTCGTAATTTGAAACTGAAAATAGGTGAAGAGAGTCAGAATTCGGCTCAAAAATCACGCTCAGGAGTCAAATTTCTGACATTTCAGACATTTTAAAAACTGCACTGGGGTTTGGGCAAAATATGACCCATCGCCGTTTTCAGTAATTGGCATATTTTCAGTATGAAACGTCGTAATTTGAAACTGAAAAAAGATGCAGAGAGTCAGAATTCGGCTCAAAAATCACGCTCAGGAGTCAAATTTCTGACATTTCAGACATTTTGAAAACTGTAGGGGGGTTTGGGCCAAATATGACCCATCGCCATTTTCAGTAATTGACATATTTTCGGTATAAAAAGTCGTAATTTTAAACTGAAAATTGGTGCAGAGAGTCAGAATTCGGATAAAAAATCACGCTCAGGAGTCAAATTTCCGACATTTCAGACATTTTAAAAACTGCGGGGGGGTTTGGGCAAAATATGACCTATCGCCGTTTACAGTAATTGGCATATTTTCGGTATGAAACGTCGTAATTTGAAACTGAAAACAGGTGCAGAGAGTCAGAATTCGGCTCAAAACTCACGCCCAGGAGTCAAATTTCCGACATTTCATACAAATTGAAAACTGCAGGGGGGGTTTGGGCAAAATATGACCCATCGCGTTTTCAGTAATTGGCATATTTTCGGTATGAAACGTCGTAATTTGAAACTGAAAAAAGGTGCAGAGAGTCAGAATTCGGCTCAAAAATCATGCTCAGGAGTCAAATTTCCGACATTACAGACATTATGAAAACTGCAGTCGAGTTTAAGCAAAATATGACCCATCGCTGTTTTCAGTAATTAGAATATTTTCGGAATAAAAAGTCGTAATTTGAAACTGAAAATAGGTGGAGAGAGTCAGAATTCGGCTCAAAATTCACGCTCAGGAGTCAAATTTCCGACATTTCAGACATTTTGAAAACTGCTGGGGGGTTTGGGCAAAATATGACCCATCTCCGTTTACAGTAATTGGCATATTTTCGGTATGAAACGTCGTAATTTGAAACTGAAAAAAGGTGCAGAGAGTCCGAATTCGACTCAAAAATCACGCTCAGGAGTCAAATTTCCGACATTTCAGACATTTTAAAAACTGGGGGGGGTTTGGGCAAAATATGACCTATCGCCGTTTACAGTAATTGGCATATTTTCGGTATGAAACGTCGTAATTTGAAACTGAAAATAGGTGCAGAGAGTCAGAATTCGGCTCAAAACTCACGCTCAGGAGTCAAATTTCCGACATTTCATACATTTTAAAAACTACAGGGGGGGTTTGGGCAAAATATGACCCATCGCGTTTTCAGTAATTGGCATATTTTCGGTATGAAACGTCGTAATTTGAAACTGAAAAAAAGGTGCAGAGAGTCAGAATTCGGCTCAAAAATCATGCTCAGGAGTCATATTTCCGACATTACAGACATTTTGAAAACTGCAGTGGAGTTTAAGCAAAATATGACCCATCGCTGTTTTCAGTAATTAGAATATTTTCGGAATGAAAAGTCGTAATTTGAAACTGAAAATAGGTGCAGAGAGTCAGAATTCGGCTCAAAAATCACGCTCAGGAGTCAAATTTCAGACATTTCAGACATTTTGAAAAATGCAGGGGGGTTTAGGCAAAATATGACCCATCGCCGTTTTCAGTAATTGGCATATTTTCGGTATAAAAACTCGTAATTTGAAACTGAAAATAGGTGCAGAGAGTCAGAATTCGGATTTAAAAATCACGCTCAAGAGTCAAATTTCCGACATTTCTGACATTTTGAAAACTGCAGGGGGGTTTGGGCAAAATATGACCCATCTCCGTATACAGTAATTGGCATATTTTTGGTATGAAACGTCGTAATTTGAAACTGAAAATAGGTGCAGAGAGTCAGAATTCGGCTCAAAAATCACGCTCAGGAGTCAAATTTCAGACATTTCAGACATTTTAAAAACTGCAGGGGGGTTTGGGCAAAATATGACCCATAGCTGTTTTCAGTAATTGGCATATTTTCGGTATAAAAAGTCGTAATTTGAAACTGAAAATAGGTGCAGAGAGTCAGAATTCGGCTCAAAAATCACGCTCAGGAGTCAAATTTCAGACATTTCAGACATTTTAAAAACTGCAGGGGGGTTTGGGCAAAATATGACCCATAGCTGTTTTCAGTAATTGGCATATTTTCGGTATAAAAAGTCGTAATTTGAAACTGAAAATAGGTGCAGAGAGTCAGAATTGGGATAAAAAATCACGCTCAGGGGTCAAATTTCCGACATTTCAGACATTTTGAAAACTGCAGGGGGGTTTGGACAAAATATGACCCATCTCCGTTTACAGTAATTGGCATATTTTCGGTATGAAACGTCGTATTTGAAACTGAAAATAGGTGCAGAGAGTCAGAATTCAGATAAAAAATCACGCTCAGGAGTCAAATTTCCGACATTTCAGACATTTTAAAAACTGCAGGGGGGTTTGGGCAAAATATGACCCATCGCCGTTTTAAGTAATTGGCATGTTTTCGGAATAAAAAGTCGTAATTTGAAACTGAAAATAGGTGCAGAGATTCAGAATTCGGACAAAAAATCACGCTCAGGAGTCAATATTCCGACATTTCAGACATTTTGAAAACTGCAGGGGGGGGGTTTGGGCAAAATATGATCCATCGCCGTTTACAGTAATTGGCATATTTTCGGTATAAAAAGTCGTAATTTTAAACTAAAAATTGGTGCAGAGAGTCAGAATTCGGATAAAAAATCACGCTCAGGAGTCAAATTTCCGACATTTCAGACATTTTAAAAACTGCGGGGGGGGGGGGGGGGTTTGGGCAAAATATGACCTATCGCCGTTTACAGTAATTGGCATATTTTCGATATGAAACGTCGTAATTTGAAACTGAAAATAGGTGCAGAGCGTCAGAATTCGGCTCAAAACTCACGCTCAGGAGTCAAATTTTCGACATTTCAAACATTTTAAAAACTGCAGGGGGGTTTGTGCAAAATATGACCCATCGCGTTTTCAGTAATTGGCATATTTTCGGTATGAAACGTCGTAATTTGAAACTGAAAAAAGGTGCAGAGAGTCAGAATTCGGCTCAAAAATCATGCTCAGGAGTCAAATTTCCGACATTACAGACATTTTGAAAACTGCAGTGGAGTTTAAGCAAAATATGACCCATCGCTGTTTTCAGTAATTAGAATATTTTCGGAATAAAAAGTCGTAATTTGAAACTGAAAATAGGTGAAGAGAGTCAGAATTCGGCTCAAAATACAATCTCAGGAGTCAAATTTCCGACATTTCAGACATTTTGAAAACTGCAGGGGGGTTTGGGCAAAATATGACCCATCTCCGTTTACAGTAATTGGCATATTTTCGGTATGAAACGTCGTAATTTGAAACTGAAAATAGGTGCAGAGAGTCAGCATTCGGCTCAAAAATCACGCCCAGGAGTCAAATTTCAGACATTTCAGACATTTTGAAAACTGCAGGGGGGTTTGGGCAAAATATGACCCATCGCCGTTTTCAGTAATTGGCATATTTTCGGTATAAAAACTCGTAATTTGAAACTGAAAATAGGTGCAGAGATTCAGAATTCGGCTCAAAACTCACGCTCAGGAGTCAAATTTCCGACATTTCAGACATTTTAAAAACTGCAGGGGGGGTTTGGGCAAAATATGACCCATCGCGTTTTCAGTAATTGGCATATTTTCGGTATGAAACGTCGTAATTTGAAACTGAAAATAGGTGCAGAGAGTCAGAATTAGGATAAAAAATCACGCTCAGGGGTCAAATTTCCGACATTTCAGACATTTTGAAAACTGCAGGGGGGTTTGGGTAAAATATGACCCATCTCCGTTTACAGTAATTGGCATATTTTCGGTATGAAACGTCGTAATTTGAAACTGAAAATAGGTGCAGAGAGTCAGAATTCAGATAAAAAATCACGCTCAGGAGTCAAATTTCAGACATTTCAGACATTTTAAAAACTGCAGGGGGGTTTGGGCAAAATATGACCCATCGCCGTTTTACGTAATTGGCATGTTTTCGGAATAAAAAGTCGTAATTTGAAACTGAAAATAGGTGCAGAGATTCAGAATTCGGACAAAAAATCACGCTCATTAGTCAAAATTCCGACATTTCAGACATTTTGAAAACTGCAAGGGGGGTTTGGGCAAAATATGATCCATCGCCGTTAACAGTAATTGGCATATTTTCGGTATGAAACGTCGTAATTTGAAACTGAAAATAGGTGAAGAGAGTCAGAATTCGGCTCAAAAATCACGCTCAGGAGTCAAATTTCCGACATTTCAGACATTTTAGAAACTGCACTGAGGTTTGGGCAAAATATGACCCATCGCCGTTTTCAGTAATTGGCATATTTTCGGTAAGAAACGTCGTAATTTGAAACTGAAAAAAGGTGCAGAGAGTCAGAATTCGGCTCAAAAATCACGCTCAGGAGTCAAATTTCCGACATTTCAGACATTTTAAAAACTGCGGGGGGGGGGGGGGGTTTGGGCAAAATATGGCCTATCGCCGTTTACAGTAATTGGCACATTTTCGGTATGAAACGTCGTAATTTGAAACTGAAAATAGGTGCAGAGATTCAGAATTCGGCTCAAAACTCACGCTCAGGAGTCAAATTTCCGACATTTCAGACATTTTAAAAACTGCAGGGGGGGTTTGGGCAAAATATGACCCATCGCGTTTTCAGTAATTGGCATATTTTCGGTATGAAACGTCGTAATTTGGAACTGAAAATAGGTGCAGAGAGTCAGAATTCGGCTCAAAAATCACGCTCAGGAGTCAAATTTCCGACATTACAGACATTTTGAAAACTGCATGGGAGTTTAAGCAAAATATGACCCACGCCGTTTTCAGTAATTAGAATATTTTCGGAATAAAAAGTCGTAATTTGAAACTGAAAATAGGTGCAGAGAGTCAGAATTAGTATAAAAAATCACGCTCAGGGGTCAAATTTCCGACATTTCAGACATTTTGAAAACTGCAGGGGGGTTTGGGTAAAATATGACCCATCTCCGTTTACAGTAATTGGCATATTTTCGGTATGAAACGTCGTAATTTGAAACTGAAAATAGGTGCAGAGAGTCAGAATTCAGATAAAAAATCACGCTCAGGAGTCAAATTTCCGACATTTCAGACATTTTAAAAACTGCAGGGGGGTTTGGGCAAAATATGACCCATCGCCGTTTTACGTAATTGGCATGTTTTCGGAATAAAAAGTCGTAATTTGAAACTGAAAATAGGTGCAGAGATTCAGAATTCGGACAAAAAATCACGCTCATTAGTCAAAATTCCGACATTTCAGACATTTTGAAAACTGCAAGGGGGGTTTGGGCAAAATATGATCCATCGCCGTTTACAGTAATTGGCATATTTTCGGTATGAAACGTCGTAATTTGAAACTGAAAATAGGTGAAGAGAGTCAGAATTCGGCTCAAAAATCACGCTCAGGAGTCAAATTTCCGACATTTCAGACATTTTAGAAACTGCACTGGGGTTTGGGCAAAATATGACCCATCGCCGTTTTCAGTAATTGGCATATTTTCGGTAAGAAACGTCGTAATTTGAAACTGAAAAAAGGTGCAGAGAGTCAGAATTCGGCTCAAAAATCACGCTCAGGAGTCAAATTTCCGACATTTCAGATATTTTAAAAACTGCGGGGGGGGGGGTTTGGGCAAAATATGACCTATCGCCGTTTACAGTAATTGGCATATTTTCGGTATGAAACGTCGTAATTTGAAACTGAAAATATGTGCAGAGAGTCAGAATTCGGCTCAAAACTCACGCTCAGGAGCCAAATTTCCGACATTTCAGACATTTTAAAAACTGCAGGGGTGGTTTGGGCAAAATATGACCCATCGCCATTTTCAGTAATTGGCATATTTTCGGTATAAAAAGTCGTAATTTTAAATTAAAAATTGGTGCAGAGAGTCAGAATTCGGATAAAAAATCACGCTCAGGAGTCAAATTTCCGACATTTTAAAAACTGCGGGGGGGGGGGGGGGTTTGGGCAAAATATGACCTATCGCCGTTTACAGTAATTGGCATATTTTCGATATGAAACGTCGTAATTTGAAACTGAAAATAGGTGCAGAGCGTCAGAATTCGGCTTAAAACTCACGCTCACGAGTCAAATTTTCGACATTTCAAACATTTTAAAAACTGCAGGGGGGTTTGGGCAAAATATGACCCATCGCGTTTTCAGTAATTGGCATATTTTCGGTATGAAACGTCGTAATTTGAAACTGAAAAAAGGTGCAGAGAGTCAGAATTCGGCTCAAAAATCATGCTCAGGAGTCAAATTTCCGACATTACAGACATTTTGAAAACTGCAGTGGAGTTTAAGCAAAATATGACCCATCGCTGTTTTCAGTAATTAGAATATTTTCGGAATAAAAAGTCGTAATTTGAAACTGAAAATAGGTGAAGAGAGTCAGAATTCGGCTCAAAATTCACGCTCAGGAGTCAAATTTCCGACATTTCAGACATTTTGAAAACTGCAGGGGGGTTTGGGCAAAATATGACCCATCTCCGTTTACAGTAATTGGCATATTTTCGGTATGAAACGTCGTAATTTGAAACTGAAAATAGGTGCAGAGAGTCAGCATTCGGCTCAAAAATCACGCCCAGGAGTCAAATTTCAGACATTTCAGACATTTTGAAAACTGCAGGGGGGTTTGGGCAAAATATGACCCATCGCTGTTTTCAGTAATTGGCATATTTTCGGTATGAAACGTCGTAATTTGAAACTGAAAATAGGTGCAGAGATTCAGAATTCGGCTCAAAACTCACGCTCAGGAGTCAAATTTCCGACATTTCAGACATTTTAAAAACTGCAGGGGGGGTTTGGGCAAAATATGACCCATCGCGTTTTCAGTAATTGGCATATTTTCGGTATGAAACGTCGTAATTTGAAACTGAAAATAGGTGCAGAGAGTCAGAATTAGGATAAAAAATCACGCTCAGGGGTCAAATTTCCGACATTTCAGACATTTTGAAAACTGCAGGGGGGTTTGGGTAAAATATGACCCATCTCCGTTTACAGTAATTGGCATATTTTCGGTATGAAACGTCGTAATTTGAAACTGAAAATAGGTGCAGAGAGTCAGAATTCAGATAAAAAATCACGCTCAGGAGTCAAATTTCCGACATTTCAGACATTTTAAAAACTGCAGGGGGGTTTGGGCAAAATATGACCCATCGCCGTTTTACGTAATTGGCATGTTTTCGGAATAAAAAGTCGTAATTTGAAACTGAAAATAGGTGCAGAGATTCAGAATTCGGACAAAAAATCACGCTCATTAGTCAAAATTCCGACATTTCAGACATTTTGAAAACTGCAAGGGGGGTTTGGGCAAAATATGATCCATCGCCGTTTACAGTAATTGGCATATTTTCGGTATGAAACGTCGTAATTTGAAACTGAAAATAGGTGAAGAGAGTCAGAATTCGGCTCAAAAATCACGCTCAGGAGTCAAATTTCCGACATTTCAGACATTTTAGAAACTGCACTGGGGTTTGGGCAAAATATGACCCATCGCCGTTTTCAGTAATTGGCATATTTTCGGTAAGAAACGTCGTAATTTGAAACTGAAAAAAGGTGCAGAGAGTCAGAATTCGGCTCAAAAATCACGCTCAGGAGTCAAATTTCCGACATTTCAGACATTTTAAAAACTTAGGGGGGGGGGGGTTGGGCAAAATATGGCCTATCGCCGTTTACAGTAATTGGCATATTTTCGGTATGAAACGTCGTAATTTGAAACTGAAAATAGGTGCAGAGATTCAGAATTCGGCTCAAAACTCACGCTCAGGAGTCAAATTTCCGACATTTTAGACATTTTAAAAACTGCAGGGGGGGTTTGGGCAAAATATGACCCATCGCGTTTTCAGTAATTGGCATATTTTCGGTATGAAACGTCGTAATTTGGAACTGAAAATAGGTGCAGAGAGTCAGAATTCGGCTCAAAAATCACGCTCAGGAGTCAAATTTCCGACATTACAGACATTTTGAAAACTGCATGGGAGTTTAAGCAAAATATGACCCACGCCGTTTTCAGTAATTAGAATATTTTCGGAATAAAAAGTCGTAATTTGAAACTGAAAATAGGTGCAGAGAGTCAGAATTAGGATAAAAAATCACGCTCAGGGGTCAAATTTCCGACATTTCAGACATTTTGAAAACTGCAGGGGGGTTTGGGTAAAATATGACCCATCTCCGTTTACAGTAATTGGCATATTTTCGGTATGAAACGTCGTAATTTGAAACTGAAAATAGGTGCAGAGAGTCAGAATTCAGATAAAAAATCACGCTCAGGAGTCAAATTTCCGACATTTCAGACATTTTAAAAACTGCAGGGGGGTTTGGGCAAAATATGACCCATCGCCGTTTTACGTAATTGGCATGTTTTTGGAATAAAAAGTCGTAATTTGAAACTGAAAATAGGTGCAGAGATTCAGAATTCGGACAAAAAATCACGCTCATTAGTCAAAATTCCGACATTTCAGACATTTTGAAAACTGCAAGGGGGGTTTGGGCAAAATATGATCCATCGCCGTTTACAGTAATTGGCATATTTTCGGTATGAAACGTCGTAATTTGAAACTGAAAATAGGTGAAGAGAGTCAGAATTCGGCTCAAAAATCACGCTCAGGAGTCAAATTTCCGACATTTCAGACATTTTAGAAACTGCACTGGGGTTTGGGCAAAATATGACCCATCGCCGTTTTCAGTAATTGGCATATTTTCGGTAAGAAACGTCGTAATTTGAAACTGAAAAAAGGTGCAGAGAGTCAGAATTCGGCTCAAAAATCACGCTCAGGAGTCAAATTTCCGACATTTCAGACATTTTAAAAACTGCGGGGGGGGGGGGTCTGGGCAAAATATGACCTATCGCCGTTTACAGTAATTGGCATATTTTCGGTATGAAACGTCGTAATTTGAAACTGAAAATAGGTGCAGAGAGTCAGAATTCGGCTCAAAACTCACGCTCAGGAGCCAAATTTCCGACATTTCAGACATTTTAAAAACTGCAGGGGTGGTTTGGGCAAAATATGACCCATCGCGTTTTCAGTAATTGGCATATTTTCGGTATGAAACGTCGTAATTTGAAACTGAAAATAGGTGCAGAGAGTCAGAGTTCGGCTCAAAAATCATGCTCAGGAGTCAAATTTCCGACATTACAGACATTTTGAAAACTGCAGTGGAGTTTAAGCAAAATATGACCCATCGCTGTTTTCAGTAATTAGAATATTTTCGGAATAAAAAGTCGTAATTTGAAACTGAAAATAGGTGCAGAGAGTCAGAATTCGGCTCAAAATTCACGCTCAGGAGTCAAATTTCCGACATTTCAGACATTTTGAAAACTGCAGGGGGGTTTGGGCAAAATATGACCCATCTCCGTTTACAGTAATTGGCATATTTTCGGTATGAAACGTCGTAATTTGAAACTGAAAATAGGTGTAGAGAGTCAGCATTCGGCTCAAAAATCACGCTCAGGAGTCAAATTTCAGACATTTCAGACATTTTGAAAACTGCAGGGGGGTTTGGGCAAAATATGACCCATCGCCGTTTTCAGTAATTGGCATATTTTCGGTATAAAAACTCGTAATTTGAAACTGAAAATAGGTGCAGAGAGTCAGAATTCGGATAAAAAATCACGCTCAGGAGTCAAATTTCCGACATTTCTGACATTTTGAAAACTGCAGGGGGGTTTGGGCAAAATATGACCCATCTCCGTATACAGTAATTGGCATATTTTCGGTATGAAACGTCGTAATTTGAAACTGAAAATAGGTGCAGAGAGTCAGAATTCGGCTCAAAAATCACGCTCAGGAGTCAAATTTCAGACATTTCAGACATTTTAAAAACTGCAGGGGGGTTTGGGCAAAATATGACCCATAGCTGTTTTCAGTAATTGGCATATTTTCGGTATAAAAAGTCGTGATTTGAAACTGAAAATAGGTGCAGAGAGTCAGAATTGGGATAAAAAATCACGCTCAGGGGTCAAATTTCCGACATTTCAGACATTTTGAAAACTGCAGGGGGGTTTGGACAAAATATGACCCATCTCCGTTTACAGTAATTGGCATATTTTCGGTATGAAACGTCGTAATTTGAAACTGAAAATAGGTGCAGAGAGTCAGAATTCAGATAAAAAATCACGCTCAGGAGTCAAATATCCGACATTTCAGACATTTTAAAAACTGCAGGGGGGTTTGGGCAAAATATGACCCATCGCCGTTTTAAGTAATTGGCATGTTTTCGGAATAAAAAGTCGTAATTTGAAACTGAAAATAGGTGCAGAGATTCAGAATTCGGCTCAAAACTCACGCTCAGGAGTCAAATTTCCGACATTTCAGACATTTTAAAAACTGCAGGGGGGGTTTGGGCAAAATATGACCCATCGCGTTTGCAGTAATTGGCATATTTTCGGTATGAAACGTCGTAATTTGGAACTGAAAATAGGTGCAGAGAGTCAGAATTCGGCTCAAAAATCACGCTCAGGAGTCAAATTTCCGACATTACAGACATTTTGAAAACTGCATGGGAGTTTAAGCAAAATATGACCCATCGCCGTTTTCAGTAATTAGAATATTTTCGGAATAAAAAGTCGTAATTTGAAACTGAAAATAGGTGCAGAGAGTCAGAATTCGGCTCAAAAATCACGCTCAGGAGTCAAATTTCAGACATTTCAGACATTTTGAAAACTGCAGGGGGGTTTGGGCAAAATATGACCCATCGCCGTTTTCAGTAATTGGCATATTTTCGGTATAAAAAGTCGTAATTTGAAACTGAAAATAGGTGCAGAGAGTCAGAATTCGACTCAAAAATCACGCTAAGGAGTCAAATTTCCGACATTGCAGACATTTTGAAAACTGCAGGGGTGTTTAAGCAAAATATGACCCATCGCCGTTTTCAGTAATTAGAATATTTTCGGAATAAAAAGTCGTAATTTGAAACTGAAAATAGGTGCAGAGAGTCAGAATTCGGATAAAAAATCACGCTCAGGAGTCAAATTTCCGACATTTCAGACATTTTGAAAACTGCAGGGGGGTTTGGGCAAAATATGACCCATTTCCGTATAGAGTAATTGGCATATTTTCGGTATGAAACATCGTAATTTGAAACTGAAAATAGGTGCAGAGAGTCAGAATTCGCCTCAAAAATCACGCTCAGGAGCCAAATTTCCGACATTACAGACATTTTGAAAACTGCAGGGGAGTTTAAGCAAAATATGACCCATCGCCGTTTTCAGTAATTAGAATATTTTCGGAATAAAAAGTCGTAATTTGAAACTGAAAATAGGTGCAGAGAGTCAGAATTCGGCTCAAAAATCACGCTCAGGAGTCAAATTTCAGACATTTCAGACATTTTGAAAACTGCAGGGGGGTTTGGGCAAAATATGACCCATCGCCGTTTTTAGTAATTGGCATATTTTCGGTATAAAAACTCGTAATTTGAAACTGAAAATAGGTGCAGAGAGTCAGAATTCGGATAAAAAATCACGCTCAGGAGTCAAATTTCCGACATTTCTGACATTTTGAAAACTGCAGGGGGGTTTGGGCAAAATATGACCAATCTCCGTATACAGTAATTGGCATATTTTTGGTATGAAACGTCGTAATTTGAGACTGAAAATAGGTGCAGAGAGTCAGAATTCGGCTCAAAAATCACGCTCAGGAGTCAAATTTCAGACATTTCAGACATTTTAAAAACTGCAGGGGGGTTTGGGCAAAATATGACCCATAGCTGTTTTCTGTAATTGGCATATTTTCGGTATAAAAAGTCGTAATTTGAAACTGAAAATAGGTGCAGAGAGTCAGAATTAGGATAAAAAATCACGCTCAGGGGTCAAATTTCCGACATTTCAGACATTTTCAAAACTGAAGGGGGGTTTGGGTAAAATATGACCCATCTCCGTTTACAGTAATTGGCATATTTTCGGTATGAAACGTCGTAATTTGAAACTGAAAATAGGTGCAGAGAGTCAGAATTCAGATAAAAAATCACGCTCAGGAGTCAAATTTCCGACATTTCAGACATTTTAAAAACTGCAGGGGGGTTTGGGCAAAATATGACCCATCGCCGTTTTACGTAATTGGCATGTTTTCGGAATAAAAAGTCGTAATTTGAAACTGAAAATAGGTGCAGAGATTCAGAATTCGGACAAAAAATCACGCTCATTAGTCAAAATTCCGACATTTCAGACATTTTGAAAACTGCAAGGGGGGTTTGGGCAAAATATGATCCATCGCCGTTTACAGTAATTGGCATATTTTCGGTATGAAACGTCGTAATTTGAAACTGAAAATAGGTGAAGAGAGTCAGAATTCGGCTCAAAAATCACGCTCAGGAGTCAAATTTCCGACATTTCAGACATTTTAGAAACTGCACTGGGGTTTGGGCAAAATATGACCCATCGCCGTTTTCAGTAATTGGCATATTTTCGGTAAGAAACGTCGTAATTTGAAACTGAAAAAAGGTGCAGAGAGTCAGAATTCGGCTCAAAAATCACGCTCAGGAGTCAAATTTCCGACATTTCAGACATTTTAAAAACTGCGGGGGGGGGGGGGGGGTTTGGGCAAAATATGACCTATCGCCGTTTACAGTAATTGGCATATTTTCGGTATGAAACGTCGTAATTTGAAACTGAAAATAGGTGCAGAGAGTCAGAGTTCGGCTCAAAAATCATGCTCAGGAGTCAAATTTCCGACATTACAGACATTTTGAAAACTGCAGTGGAGTTTAAGCAAAATATGACCCATCGCTGTTTTCAGTAATTAGAATATTTTCGGAATAAAAAGTCGTAATTTGAAACTGAAAATAGGTGCAGAGAGTCAGAATTCGGCTCAAAATTCACGCTCCGGAGTCAAATTTCCGACATTTCAGACATTTTGAAAACTGCAGGGGGGTTTGGGCAAAACATGACCCATCTCCGTTTACAGTAATTGGCCTATTTTCGGTATGAAACGTCGTAATTTGAAACTGAAAATAGGTGCAGAGAGTCAGCATTCGGCTCAAAAATCACGCTCAGGAGTCAAATTTCAGACATTTCAGACATTTTGAAAACTGCAGGGGGGTTTAGGCAAAATATGACCCATCGCCGTTTTCAGTAATTGGCATATTTTCGGTATAAAAACTCGTAATTTGAAACTGAAAATAGGTGCAGAGAGTCAGAATTCGGATTTAAAAATCACGCTCAGGAGTCAAATTTCCGACATTGCTGACATTTTGAAAACTGCAGGGGGGTTTGGGCAAAATATGACCCATCTCCGTATACAGTAATTGGCATATTTTTGGTATGAAACGTCGTAATTTGAAACTGAAAATAGGTGCAGAGAGTCAGAATTCGGCTCAAAAATCACGCTCAGGAGTCAAATTTCAGACATTTCAGACATTTTAAAAACTGCAGGGGGGTTTGGGCAAAATATGACCCATAGCTGTTTTCAGTAATTTGCATATTTTCGGTAAAAAAAGTCGTAATTTGAAACTGAAAATAGGTGCAGAGAGTCAGAATTGGGATAAAAAATCACGCTCAGGGGTCAAATTTCCGACATTTCAGACATTTTGAAAACTGCAGGGGGGTTTGGGCAAAATATGACCCATCGCCGTTTTCAGTAATTGGCATATTTTCGGTATGAAACTTCGTAATTTGAAACTGAAAAAAGGTGCAGAGAGTCAGAATTCGGCTCAAAAATCACGCTCAGGAGTCAAATTTCTGACATTTCAGACATTTTGAAAACTGTAGGGGGGTTTGGGCCAAATATGACCCATCGCCATTTTCAGTAATTGGCATATTTTCGGTATAAAAAGTCGTAATTTTAAACTGAAAATTGGTGCAGAGAGTCAGAATTCGGATAAAAAATCACGCTCAGGAGTCAAATTTCCGACATTTCAGACATTTTAAAAACTGCGGGGGGGTTTGGGCAAAATATGACCTATCGCCGTTTACAGTAATTGGCATATTTTCGGTATGAAACGTCGTAATTTGAAACTGAAAATAGGTGCAGAGAGTCAGAATTCGGCTCAAAAATCACGCTCAGGAGTCAAATTTCAGACATTTCAGACATTTTAAAAACTGCAGGGGGGCTTGGGCAAAATATGACCCATAGCTGTTTTCAGTAATTGGCATATTTTCGGTATAAAAAGTCGTAATTTGAAACTGAAAATAGGTGCAGAGAGTCAGAATTGGGATAAAAAATTACGCTCAGGGGTCAAATTTCCGACATTTCAGACATTTTGAAAACTGCAGGGGGGTTTGGACAAAATATGACCCATCTCCGTTTACAGTAATTGGCATATTTTCGGTATGAAACGTCGTAATTTGAAACTGAAAATAGGTGCAGAGAGTCAGAATTCAGATAAAAAATCACGCTCAGGAGTCAATATTCCGACATTTCAGACATTTTGAAAACTGCAGGGGGTTTGGTTTGGGCAAAATATGATCCATCGCCGTTTACAGTAATTGGCATTTTTTCGGTATGAAACGTCGTAATTTGAAACTGAAAATAGGTGCAGAGAGTCAGAATTCGGCTCAAAATTCACGCTCAGGAGTCAAATTTCCCGACATTTCAGACATTTTGAAAACTGCAGGGGGGTTTGGGCAAAATATGACCCATCTCCGTTTACAGTAATTGGCCTATATTCGGTATGAAACGTCGTAATTTGAAACTGAAAATAGGTGCAGAGAGTCAGCATTCGGCTCAAAAATCACGCTCAGGAGTCAAATTTCAGACATTTCAGACATTTTGAAAACTGCAGGGGGGTTTAGGCAAAATATGACCCATCGCCGTTTTCAGTAATTGGCATATTTTCGGTATAAAAATTCGTAATTTGAAACTGAAAAAAGGTGCAGAGAGTCAGAATTCGGCTCAAAAATCACGCTCAGGAGTCAAATTTCTGACATTTCAGACATTTTGAAAACTGTAGGGGGGTTTGGGCCAAATATGACCCATCGCCATTTTCAGTAATTCGCATATTTTCGGTATAAAAAGTCGTAATTTTAAACTGAAAATTGGTGCAGAGAGTCAGAATTCGGATAAAAAATCACGCTCAGGAGTCAAATTTCCGACATTTCAGACATTTTAAAAACTGCGGGGGGGGTTTGGGCAAAATATGACCTATCGCCGTTTACAGTAATTGGCATATTTTCGGTATGAAACGTCGTAATTTGAAACTGAAAATAGGTGCAGAGAGTCAGAATTTGGCTCAAAACTCACGCTCAGGAGTCAAATTTCCGACATTTCATACATTTTAAAAAGTGCAGGGGGGGTTTGGGCAAAGTATGACCCATCGCGTTTTCAGTAATTGGCATATTTTCGGTATGAAACGTCGTAATTTGAAACTGAAAAAAGGTGCAGAGAGTCAGAATTCGGCTCAAAAATCATGCTCAGGAGTCAAATTTCCGACATTACAGACATTTTGAAAACTGCAGTGGAGTTTAAGCAAAATATGACCCATCGCTGTTTTCAGTAATTAGAATATTTTCGGAATAAAAAGTCGTAATTTGAAACTGAAAATAGGTGCAGAGAGTCAGAATTCGGCTGAAAATTCACGCTCAGGAGTCAAATTTCCGACATTTCAGACATTTTGAAAACTGCAGGGGGGTTTAGGCAAAATATGACCCATCGCCGTTTACAGTAATTGGCATATTTTCGGTATGAAACGTCGTAATTTGAAACTGAAAATAGGTGAAGAGAATCAGAATTCGGCTCAAAAATCACGCTCAGGAGTCAAATTTCTGACATTTCAGACATTTTAAAAACTGCACTGGGGTTTGGGCAAAATATGACCCATCGCCGTTTTCAGTAATTGGCATATTTTCAGTATGAAACGTCGTAATTTGAAACTGAAAAAAGGTGCAGAGAGTCAGAATTCGGCTCAAAAATCACGCTCAGGAGTCAAATTTCTGACATTTCAGACATTTTGAAAACTGCAGGGGGGTTTGGGCCAAATATGACCCTTCGCCATTTTCAGTAATTGACATATTTTCGGTATAAAAAGTCGTAATTTTAAACTGAAAATTGGTGCAGAGAGTCAGCATTCGGATAAAAAATCACGCTCAGGAGTCAAATTTCCGACATTTCAGACATTTTAAAAACTGCGAGGGAATTTGGGCAAAATATGACCTATCGCCGTTTACAGTAATTGGCATATTTTCGGTATGAAACGTCGTAATTTGAAACTGAAAATAGGTGCAGAGAGTCAGAATTCGGCTTAAAACTCACGCTCAGGAGTCAAATTTCCGACATTTCATACAAATTGAAAACTGCAGGGGGGGTTTGGGCAAAATATGACCCATCGCGTTTTCAGTAATTGGCATATTTTCGGTATGAAACATCGTAATTTGAAACTGAAAAAAGGTGCAGAGAGTCAGAATTCGGCTCAAAAATCATGCTCAGGAGTCAAATTTCCGACATTACAGACATTATGAAAACTGCAGTGGAGTTTAAGCAAAATATGACCCATCGCTGTTTTCAGTAATTAGAATATTTTCGGAATAAAAAGTCGTAATTTGAAACTGAAAATAGGTGCAGAGAGTCAGAATTCGGCTCAAAAATCACGCTCAGGAGTCAAATTTCAGACATTTCAGACATTTTGAAAACTGCAGGGGGGTTTGGGCAAAATATGACCCATCTCCGTTTCAGTAATTGGCATATTTTCGGTATGAAACGTCGTAATTTGAAACTGAAAATAGGTGCAGAGAGTCAGAATTCGGCTCAAATATCACGCTCAGGAGTCAAATTTCAGACATTTCAGACATTTTGAAAACTGCAGGGGGGTTTGGGCAAAATATGACCCATCGCCGTTTTCAGTAATTGGCATATTTTCGGTATAAAAAGTCGTAATTTGAAACTGAAAATAGGTGCAGAGAGTCAGAATTCGACTCAAAAATCACGCTAAGGAGTCAAATTTCTGACATTGCAGACATTTTGAAAACTGCAGGGGTGTTTAAGCAAAATATGACCCATCGCCGTTTTCAGTAATTAGAATATTTTCGGAATAAAAAGTCGTAATTTGAAACTGAAAATAGGTGCAGAGAGTCAGAATTCGGATAAAAAATCACGCTCAGGAGTCAAATTTCCGACATTTCAGACATTTTGAAAACTGCAGGGGGGTTTGGGCAAAATATGACCCATTTCCGTATAGAGTAATTGGCATATTTTCGGTATGAAACATCGTAATTTGAAACTGAAAATAGGTGCAGAGAGTCAGAATTCGCCTCAAAAATCACGCTCAGGAGCCAAATTTCCGACATTACAGACATTTTGAAAACTGCAGGGGAGTTTAAGCAAAATATGACCCATCGCCGTTTTCAGTAATTAGAATATTTTCGGAATAAAAAGTCGTAATTTGAAACTGAAAATAGGTGCAGAGAGTCAGAATTCGGCTCAAAAATCACGCTCAGGAGTCAAATTTCAGACATTTCAGACATTTTGAAAACTGCAGGGGGGTTTGGGCAAAATATGACCCATCGCCGTTTTTAGTAATTGGCATATTTTCGGTATAAAAACTCGTAATTTGAAACTGAAAATAGGTGCAGAGAGTCAGAATTCGGATAAAAAATCACGCTCAGGAGTCAAATTTCCGACATTTCTGACATTTTGAAAACTGCAGGGGGGTTTGGGCAAAATATGACCAATCTCCGTATACAGTAATTGGCATATTTTTGGTATGAAACGTCGTAATTTGAGACTGAAAATAGGTGCAGAGAGTCAGAATTCGGCTCAAAAATCACGCTCAGGAGTCAAATTTCAGACATTTCAGACATTTTAAAAACTGCAGGGGGGTTTGGGCAAAATATGACCCATAGCTGTTTTCTGTAATTGGCATATTTTCGGTATAAAAAGTCGTAATTTGAAACTGAAAATAGGTGCAGAGAGTCAGAATTAGGATAAAAAATCACGCTCAGGGGTCAAATTTCCGACATTTCAGACATTTTCAAAACTGAAGGGGGGTTTGGGTAAAATATGACCCATCTCCGTTTACAGTAATTGGCATATTTTCGGTATGAAACGTCGTAATTTGAAACTGAAAATAGGTGCAGAGAGTCAGAATTCAGATAAAAAATCACGCTCAGGAGTCAAATTTCCGACATTTCAGACATTTTAAAAACTGCAGGGGGGTTTGGGCAAAATATGACCCATCGCCGTTTTACGTAATTGGCATGTTTTCGGAATAAAAAGTCGTAATTTGAAACTGAAAATAGGTGCAGAGATTCAGAATTCGGACAAAAAATCACGCTCATTAGTCAAAATTCCGACATTTCAGACATTTTGAAAACTGCAAGGGGGGTTTGGGCAAAATATGATCCATCGCCGTTTACAGTAATTGGCATATTTTCGGTATGAAACGTCGTAATTTGAAACTGAAAATAGGTGAAGAGAGTCAGAATTCGGCTCAAAAATCACGCTCAGGAGTCAAATTTCCGACATTTCAGACATTTTAGAAACTGCACTGGGGTTTGGGCAAAATATGACCCATCGCCGTTTTCAGTAATTGGCATATTTTCGGTAAGAAACGTCGTAATTTGAAACTGAAAAAAGGTGCAGAGAGTCAGAATTCGGCTCAAAAATCACGCTCAGGAGTCAAATTTCTGACATTTCAGACATTTTAAAAACTGCACTGGGGTTTGGGCAAAATATGACCCATCGCCGTTTTCAGTAATTGGCATATTTTCAGTATGAAACGTCGTAATTTGAAACTGAAAAAAGGTGCAGAGAGTCAGAATTCGGCTCAAAAATCACGCTCAGGAGTCAAATTTCTGACATTTCAGACATTTTGAAAACTGCAGGGGGGTTTGGGCCAAATATGACCCTTCGCCATTTTCAGTAATTGACATATTTTCGGTATAAAAAGTCGTAATTTTAAACTGAAAATTGGTGCAGAGAGTCAGCATTCGGATAAAAAATCACGCTCAGGAGTCAAATTTCCGACATTTCAGACATTTTAAAAACTGCGAGGGAATTTGGGCAAAATATGACCTATCGCCGTTTACAGTAATTGGCATATTTTCGGTATGAAACGTCGTAATTTGAAACTGAAAATAGGTGCAGAGAGTCAGAATTCGGCTTAAAACTCACGCTCAGGAGTCAAATTTCCGACATTTCATACAAATTGAAAACTGCAGGGGGGGTTTGGGCAAAATATGACCCATCGCGTTTTCAGTAATTGGCATATTTTCGGTATGAAACATCGTAATTTGAAACTGAAAAAAGGTGCAGAGAGTCAGAATTCGGCTCAAAAATCATGCTCAGGAGTCAAATTTCCGACATTACAGACATTATGAAAACTGCAGTGGAGTTTAAGCAAAATATGACCCATCGCTGTTTTCAGTAATTAGAATATTTTCGGAATAAAAAGTCGTAATTTGAAACTGAAAATAGGTGCAGAGAGTCAGAATTCGGCTCAAAATTCACGCTCAGGAGTCAAATTTCAGACATTTCAGACATTTTGAAAACTGCAGGGGGGTTTGGGCAAAATATGACCCATCTCCGTTTCAGTAATTGGCATATTTTCGGTATGAAACGTCGTAATTTGAAACTGAAAATAGGTGCAGAGAGTCAGAATTCGGCTCAAAAATCACGCTCAGGAGTCAAATTTCAGACATTTCAGACATTTTGAAAACTGCAGGGGGGTTTGGGCAAAATATGACCCATCGCCGTTTTCAGTAATTGGCATATTTTCGGTATAAAAAGTCGTAATTTGAAACTGAAAATAGGTGCAGAGAGTCAGAATTCGACTCAAAAATCACGCTAAGGAGTCAAATTTCCGACATTGCAGACATTTTGAAAACTGCAGGGGTGTTTAAGCAAAATATGACCCATCGCCGTTTTCAGTAATTAGAATATTTTCGGAATAAAAAGTCGTAATTTGAAACTGAAAATAGGTGCAGAGAGTCAGAATTCGGATAAAAAATCACGCTCAGGAGTCAAATTTCCGACATTTCAGACATTTTGAAAACTGCAGGGGGGTTTGGGCAAAATATGACCCATTTCCGTATAGAGTAATTGGCATATTTTCGGTATGAAACATCGTAATTTGAAACTGAAAATAGGTGCAGAGAGTCAGAATTCGCCTCAAAAATCACGCTCAGGAGCCAAATTTCCGACATTACAGACATTTTGAAAACTGCAGGGGAGTTTAAGCAAAATATGACCCATCGCCGTTTTCAGTAATTAGAATATTTTCGGAATAAAAAGTCGTAATTTGAAACTGAAAATAGGTGCAGAGAGTCAGAATTCGGCTCAAAAATCACGCTCAGGAGTCAAATTTCAGACATTTCAGACATTTTGAAAACTGCAGGGGGGTTTGGGCAAAATATGACCCATCGCCGTTTTTAGTAATTGGCATATTTTCGGTATAAAAACTCGTAATTTGAAACTGAAAATAGGTGCAGAGAGTCAGAATTCGGATAAAAAATCACGCTCAGGAGTCAAATTTCCGACATTTCTGACATTTTGAAAACTGCAGGGGGGTTTGGGCAAAATATGACCAATCTCCGTATACAGTAATTGGCATATTTTTGGTATGAAACGTCGTAATTTGAGACTGAAAATAGGTGCAGAGAGTCAGAATTCGGCTCAAAAATCACGCTCAGGAGTCAAATTTCAGACATTTCAGACATTTTAAAAACTGCAGGGGGGTTTGGGCAAAATATGACCCATAGCTGTTTTCTGTAATTGGCATATTTTCGGTATAAAAAGTCGTAATTTGAAACTGAAAATAGGTGCAGAGAGTCAGAATTAGGATAAAAAATCACGCTCAGGGGTCAAATTTCCGACATTTCAGACATTTTCAAAACTGAAGGGGGGTTTGGGTAAAATATGACCCATCTCCGTTTACAGTAATTGGCATATTTTCGGTATGAAACGTCGTAATTTGAAACTGAAAATAGGTGCAGAGAGTCAGAATTCAGATAAAAAATCACGCTCAGGAGTCAAATTTCCGACATTTCAGACATTTTAAAAACTGCAGGGGGGTTTGGGCAAAATATGACCCATCGCCGTTTTACGTAATTGGCATGTTTTCGGAATAAAAAGTCGTAATTTGAAACTGAAAATAGGTGCAGAGATTCAGAATTCGGACAAAAAATCACGCTCATTAGTCAAAATTCCGACATTTCAGACATTTTGAAAACTGCAAGGGGGGTTTGGGCAAAATATGATCCATCGCCGTTTACAGTAATTGGCATATTTTCGGTATGAAACGTCGTAATTTGAAACTGAAAATAGGTGAAGAGAGTCAGAATTCGGCTCAAAAATCACGCTCAGGAGTCAAATTTCCGACATTTCAGACATTTTAGAAACTGCACTGGGGTTTGGGCAAAATATGACCCATCGCCGTTTTCAGTAATTGGCATATTTTCGGTAAGAAACGTCGTAATTTGAAACTGAAAAAAGGTGCAGAGAGTCAGAATTCGGCTCAAAAATCACGCTCAGGAGTCAAATTTCCGACATTTCAGACATTTTAAAAACTGCGGGGGGGGGGGGGGTTGGGCAAAATATGACCTATCGCCGTTTACAGTAATTGGCATATTTTCGGTATGAAACGTCGTAATTTGAAACTGAAAATAGGTGCAGAGAGTCAGAGTTCGGCTCAAAAATCATGCTCAGGAGTCAAATTTCCGACATTACAGACATTTTGAAAACTGCAGTGGAGTTTAAGCAAAATATGACCCATCGCTGTTTTCAGTAATTAGAATATTTTCGGAATAAAAAGTCGTAATTTGAAACTGAAAATAGGTGCAGAGAGTCAGAATTCGGCTCAAAATTCACGCTCCGGAGTCAAATTTCCGACATTTCAGACATTTTGAAAACTGCAGGGGGGTTTGGGCAAAATATGACCCATCTCCGTTTACAGTAATTGGCCTATTTTCGGTATGAAACGTCGTAATTTGAAACTGAAAATAGGTGCAGAGAGTCAGCATTCGGCTCAAAAATCACGCTCAGGAGTCAAATTTCAGACATTTCAGACATTTTGAAAACTGCAGGGGGGTTTAGGCAAAATATGACCCATCGCCGTTTTCAGTAATTGGCATATTTTCGGTATAAAAACTCGTAATTTGAAACTGAAAATAGGTGCAGAGAGTCAGAATTCGGATTTAAAAATCACGCTCAGGAGTCAAATTTCCGACATTGCTGACATTTTGAAAACTGCAGGGGGGTTTGGGCAAAATATGACCCATCTCCGTATACAGTAATTGGCATATTTTTGGTATGAAACGTCGTAATTTGAAACTGAAAATAGGTGCAGAGAGTCAGAATTCGGCTCAAAAATCACGCTCAGGAGTCAAATTTCAGACATTTCAGACATTTTAAAAACTGCAGGGGGGTTTGGGCAAAATATGACCCATAGCTGTTTTCAGTAATTTGCATATTTTCGGTATAAAAAGTCGTAATTTGAAACTGAAAATAGGTGCAGAGAGTCAGAATTGGGATAAAAAATCACGCTCAGGAGTCAAATTTCCGACATTTCAGACATTTTAAAAACTGCGGGGGGGTTTGGGCAAAATATGACCTATCGCCGTTTACAGTAATTGGCATATTTTCGGTATGAAACGTCGTAATTTGAAACTGAAAATAGGTGCAGAGAGTCAGAATTTGGCTCAAAAATCACGCTCAGGAGTCAAATTTCAGACATTTCAGACATTTTAAAAACTGCAGGGGGGCTTGGGCAAAATATGACCCATAGCTGTTTTCAGTAATTGGCATATTTTCGGTATAAAAAGTCGTAATTTGAAACTGAAAATAGGTGCAGAGAGTCAGAATTGGGATAAAAAATTACGCTCAGGGGTCAAATTTCCGACATTTCAGACATTTTAAAAACTGCAGGGGGGTTTGGGCAAAATATGACCCATCGCCGTTTTAAGTAATTGGCATGTTTTCGGAATAAAAAGTCGTAATTTGAAACTGAAAATAGGTGCAGAGATTCAGAATTCGGACAAAAAATCACGCTCAGGAGTCAATATTCCGACATTTCAGACATTTTGAAAACTGCAGGGGGTTTGGTTTGGGCAAAATATGATCCATCGCCGTTTACAGTAATTGGCATTTTTTCGGTATGAAACGTCGTAATTTGAAACTGAAAATAGGTGCAGAGAGTCAGAATTCGGCTCAAAATTCACGCTCAGGAGTCAAATTTCCCGACATTTCAGACATTTTGAAAACTGCAGGGGGGTTTGGGCAAAATATGACCCATCTCCGTTTACAGTAATTGGCCTATATTCGGTATGAAACGTCGTAATTTGAAACTGAAAATAGGTGCAGAGAGTCAGCATTCGGCTCAAAAATCACGCTCAGGAGTCAAATTTCAGACATTTCAGACATTTTGAAAACTGCAGGGGGGTTTAGGCAAAATATGACCCATCGCCGTTTTCAGTAATTGGCATATTTTCGGTATAAAAATTCGTAATTTGAAACTGAAAAAAGGTGCAGAGAGTCAGAATTCGGCTCAAAAATCACGCTCAGGAGTCAAATTTCTGACATTTCAGACATTTTGAAAACTGTAGGGGGGTTTGGGCCAAATATGACCCATCGCCATTTTCAGTAATTCGCATATTTTCGGTATAAAAAGTCGTAATTTTAAACTGAAAATTGGTGCAGAGAGTCAGAATTCGGATAAAAAATCACGCTCAGGAGTCAAATTTCCGACATTTCAGACATTTTAAAAACTGCGGGGGGGGTTTGGGCAAAATATGACCTATCGCCGTTTACAGTAATTGGCATATTTTCGGTATGAAACGTCGTAATTTGAAACTGAAAATAGGTGCAGAGAGTCAGAATTTGGCTCAAAACTCACGCTCAGGAGTCAAATTTCCGACATTTCATACATTTTAAAAAGTGCAGGGGGGGTTTGGGCAAAGTATGACCCATCGCGTTTTCAGTAATTGGCATATTTTCGGTATGAAACGTCGTAATTTGAAACTGAAAAAAGGTGCAGAGAGTCAGAATTCGGCTCAAAAATCATGCTCAGGAGTCAAATTTCCGACATTACAGACATTTTGAAAACTGCAGTGGAGTTTAAGCAAAATATGACCCATCGCTGTTTTCAGTAATTAGAATATTTTCGGAATAAAAAGTCGTAATTTGAAACTGAAAATAGGTGCAGAGAGTCAGAATTCGGCTGAAAATTCACGCTCAGGAGTCAAATTTCCGACATTTCAGACATTTTGAAAACTGCAGGGGGGGTTTAGGCAAAATATGACCCATCGCCGTTTACAGTAATTGGCATATTTTCGGTATGAAACGTCGTAATTTGAAACTGAAAATAGGTGAAGAGAATCAGAATTCGGCTCAAAAATCACGCTCAGGAGTCAAATTTCTGACATTTCAGACATTTTAAAAACTGCACTGGGGTTTGGGCAAAATATGTCCCATCGCCGTTTTCAGTAATTGGCATATTTTCAGTATGAAACGTCGTAATTTGAAACTGAAAAAAGGTGCAGAGAGTCAGAATTCGGCTCAAAAATCACGCTCAGGAGTCAAATTTCTGACATTTCAGACATTTTGAAAACTGCAGGGGGGTTTGGGCCAAATATGACCCTTCGCCATTTTCAGTAATTGACATATTTTCGGTATAAAAAGTCGTAATTTTAAACTGAAAATTGGTGCAGAGAGTCAGCATTCGGATAAAAAATCACGCTCAGGAGTCAAATTTCCGACATTTCAGACATTTTAAAAACTGCGAGGGAATTTGAGCAAAATATGACCTATCGCCGTTTACAGTAATTGGCATATTTTCGGTATGAAACGTCGTAATTTGAAACTGAAAATAGGTGCAGAGAGTCAGAATTCGGCTTAAAACTCACGCTCAGGAGTCAAATTTCCGACATTTCATACAAATTGAAAACTGCAGGGGGGGTTTGGGCAAAATATGACCCATCGCGTTTTCAGTAATTGGCATATTTTCGGTATGAAACATCGTAATTTGAAACTGAAAAAAGGTGCAGAGAGTCAGAATTCGGCTCAAAAATCATGCTCAGGAGTCAAATTTCCGACATTACAGACATTATGAAAACTGCAGTGGAGTTTAAGCAAAATATGACCCATCGCTGTTTTCAGTAATTAGAATATTTTCGGAATAAAAAGTCGTAATTTGAAACTGAAAATAGGTGCAGAGAGTCAGAATTCGGCTCAAAATTCACGCTCAGGAGTCAAATTTCAGACATTTCAGACATTTTGAAAACTGCAGGGGGGTTTGGGCAAAATATGACCCATCTCCGTTTCAGTAATTGGCATATTTTCGGTATGAAACGTCGTAATTTGAAACTGAAAATAGGTGCAGAGAGTCAGAATTCGGCTCAAAAATCACGCTCAGGAGTCAAATTTCAGACATTTCAGACATTTTGAAAACTGCAGGGGGGTTTGGGCAAAATATGACCCATCGCCGTTTTCAGTAATTGGCATATTTTCGGTATAAAAAGTCGTAATTTGAAACTGAAAATAGGTGCAGAGAGTCAGAATTCGACTCAAAAATCACGCTAAGGAGTCAAATTTCCGACATTGCAGACATTTTGAATACTGCAGGGGTGTTTAAGCAAAATATGACCCATCGCCGTTTTCAGTAATTAGAATATTTTCGGAATAAAAAGTCGTAATTTGAAACTGAAAATAGGTGCAGAGAGTCAGAATTCGGATAAAAAATCACGCTCAGGAGTCAAATTTCCGACATTTCAGACATTTTGAAAACTGCAGGGGGGTTTGGGCAAAATATGACCCATTTCCGTATAGAGTAATTGGCATATTTTCGGTATGAAACATCGTAATTTGAAACTGAAAATAGGTGCAGAGAGTCAGAATTCGCCTCAAAAATCACGCTCAGGAGCCAAATTTCCGACATTACAGACATTTTGAAAACTGCAGGGGAGTTTAAGCAAAATATGACCCATCGCCGTTTTCAGTAATTAGAATATTTTCGGAATAAAAAGTCGTAATTTGAAACTGAAAATAGGTGCAGAGAGTCAGAATTCGGCTCAAAAATCACGCTCAGGAGTCAAATTTCAGACATTTCAGACATTTTGAAAACTGCAGGGGGATTTGGGCAAAATATGACCCATCGCCGTTTTTAGTAATTGGCATATTTTCGGTATAAAAACTCGTAATTTGAAACTGAAAATAGGTGCAGAGAGTCAGAATTCGGATAAAAAATCACGCTCAGGAGTCAAATTTCCGACATTTCTGACATTTTGAAAACTGCAGGGGGGTTTGGGCAAAATATGACCAATCTCCGTATACAGTAATTGGCATATTTTTGGTATGAAACGTCGTAATTTGAGACTGAAAATAGGTGCAGAGAGTCAGAATTCGGCTCAAAAATCACGCTCAGGAGTCAAATTTCAGACATTTCAGACATTTTAAAAACTGCAGGGGGGTTTGGGCAAAATATGACCCATAGCTGTTTTCTGTAATTGGCATATTTTCGGTATAAAAAGTCGTAATTTGAAACTGAAAATAGGTGCAGAGAGTCAGAATTAGGATAAAAAATCACGCTCAGGGGTCAAATTTCCGACATTTCAGACATTTTCAAAACTGAAGGGGGGTTTGGGTAAAATATGACCCATCTCCGTTTACAGTAATTGGCATATTTTCGGTATGAAACGTCGTAATTTGAAACTGAAAATAGGTGCAGAGAGTCAGAATTCAGATAAAAAATCACGCTCAGGAGTCAAATTTCCGACATTTCAGACATTTTAAAAACTGCAGGGGGGTTTGGGCAAAATATGACCCATCGCCGTTTTACGTAATTGGCATGTTTTCGGAATAAAAAGTCGTAATTTGAAACTGAAAATAGGTGCAGAGATTCAGAATTCGGACAAAAAATCACGCTCATTAGTCAAAATTCCGACATTTCAGACATTTTGAAAACTGCAAGGGGGGTTTGGGCAAAATATGATCCATCGCCGTTTACAGTAATTGGCATATTTTCGGTATGAAACGTCGTAATTTGAAACTGAAAATAGGTGAAGAGAGTCAGAATTCGGCTCAAAAATCACGCTCAGGAGTCAAATTTCCGACATTTCAGACATTTTAGAAACTGCACTGGGGTTTGGGCAAAATATGACCCATCGCCGTTTTCAGTAATTGGCATATTTTCGGTAAGAAACGTCGTAATTTGAAACTGAAAAAAGGTGCAGAGAGTCAGAATTCGGCTCAAAAATCACGCTCAGGAGTCAAATTTCCGACATTTCAGACATTTTAAAAACTGCGGGGGGGGGGGGGGTTTGGGCAAAATATGACCTATCGCCGTTTACAGTAATTGGCATATTTTCGGTATGAAACGTCGTAATTTGAAACTGAAAATAGGTGCAGAGAGTCAGAGTTCGGCTCAAAAATCATGCTCAGGAGTCAAATTTCCGACATTACAGACATTTTGAAAACTGCAGTGGAGTTTAAGCAAAATATGACCCATCGCTGTTTTCAGTAATTAGAATATTTTCGGAATAAATAGTCGTAATTTGAAACTGAAAATAGGTGCAGAGAGTCAGAATTCGGCTCAAAATTCACGCTCCGGAGTCAAATTTCCGACATTTCAGACATTTTGAAAACTGCAGGGGGGTTTGGGCAAAATATGACCCATCTCCGTTTACAGTAATTGGCCTATTTTCGGTATGAAACGTCGTAATTTGAAACTGAAAATAGGTGCAGAGAGTCAGCATTCGGCTCAAAAATCACGCTCAGGAGTCAAATTTCAGACATTTCAGACATTTTGAAAACTGCAGGGGGGTTTAGGCAAAATATGACCCATCGCCGTTTTCAGTAATTGGCATATTTTCGGTATAAAAACTCGTAATTTGAAACTGAAAATAGGTGCAGAGAGTCAGAATTCGGATTTAAAAATCACGCTCAGGAGTCAAATTTCCGACATTGCTGACATTTTGAAAACTGCAGGGGGGTTTGGGCAAAATATGACCCATCTCCGTATACAGTAATTGGCATATTTTTGGTATGAAACGTCGTAATTTGAAACTTTAAATAGGTGCAGAGAGTCAGAATTCGGCTCAAAAATCACGCTCAGGAGTCAAATTTCAGACATTTCAGACATTTTAAAAACTGCAGGGGGGTTTGGGCAAAATATGACCCATAGCTGTTTTCAGTAATTTGCATATTTTCGGTATAAAAAGTCGTAATTTGAAACTGAAAATAGGTGCAGAGAGTCAGAATTGGGATAAAAAATCACGCTCAGGGGTCAAATTTCCGACATTTCAGACATTTTGAAAACTGCAGGGGGGTTTGGGCAAAATATGACCCATCGCCGTTTTCAGTAATTGGCATATTTTCGGTATGAAACGTCGTAATTTGAAACTGAAAAAAGGTGCAGAGAGTCAGAATTCGGCTCAAAAATCACGCTCAGGAGTCAAATTTCTGACATTTCAGACATTTTGAAAACTGTAGGGGGGTTTGGGCCAAATATGACCCATCGCCATTTTCAGTAATTGGCATATTTTCGGTATAAAAAGTCGTAATTTTAAACTGAAAATTGGTGCAGAGAGTCAGAATTCGGATAAAAAATCACGCTCAGGAGTCAAATTTCCGACATTTCAGACATTTTAAAAACTGCGGGGGGGTTTGGGCAAAATATGACCTATCGCCGTTTACAGTAATTGGCATATTTTCGGTATGAAACGTCGTAATTTGAAACTGAAAATAGGTGCAGAGAGTCAGAATTCGGCTCAAAAATCACGCTCAGGAGTCAAATTTCAGACATTTCAGACATTTTAAAAACTGCAGGGGGGCTTGGGCAAAATATGACCCATAGCTGTTTTCAGTAATTGGCATATTTTCGGTATAAAAAGTCGTAATTTGAAACTGAAAATAGGTGCAGAGAGTCAGAATTGGGATAAAAAATTACGCTCAGGGGTCAAATTTCCGACATTTCAGACATTTTGAAAACTGCAGGGGGGTTTGGACAAAATATGACCCATCTCCGTTTACAGTAATTGGCATATTTTCGGTATGAAACGTCGTAATTTGAAACTGAAAATAGGTGCAGAGAGTCAGAATTCAGATAAAAAATCACGCTCAGGAGTCAAATTTCCGACATTTCAGACATTTTAAAAACTGCAGGGGGGTTTGGGCAAAATATGACCCATCGCCGTTTTAAGTAATTGGCATGTTTTCGGAATAAAAAGTCGTAATTTGAAACTGAAAATAGGTGCAGAGATTCAGAATTCGGACAAAAAATCACGCTCAGGAGTCAATATTCCGACATTTCAGACATTTTAAAAACTGCAGGGGGGTTTGGGCAAAATATGACCCATCGCCGTTTTAAGTAATTGGCATGTTTTCGGAATAAAAAGTCGTAATTTGAAACTGAAAATAGGTGCAGAGAGTCAGAATTCGGCTCAAAATTCACGCTCAGGAGTCAAATTTCCCGACATTTCAGACATTTTGAAAACTGCAGGGGGGTTTGGGCAAAATATGACCCATCTCCGTTTACAGTAATTGGCCTATATTCGGTATGAAACGTCGTAATTTGAAACTGAAAATAGGTGCAGAGAGTCAGCATTCGGCTCAAAAATCACGCTCAGGAGTCAAATTTCAGACATTTCAGACATTTTGAAAACTGCAGGGGGGTTTAGGCAAAATATGACCCATCGCCGTTTTCAGTAATTGGCATATTTTCGGTATAAAAATTCGTAATTTGAAACTGAAAAAAGGTGCAGAGAGTCAGAATTCGGCTCAAAAATCACGCTCAGGAGTCAAATTTCTGACATTTCAGACATTTTGAAAACTGTAGGGGGGTTTGGGCCAAATATGACCCATCGCCATTTTCAGTAATTCGCATATTTTCGGTATAAAAAGTCGTAATTTTAAACTGAAAATTGGTGCAGAGAGTCAGAATTCGGATAAAAAATCACGCTCAGGAGTCAAATTTCCGACATTTCAGACATTTTAAAAACTGCGGGGGGGGTTTGGGCAAAATATGACCTATCGCCGTTTACAGTAATTGGCATATTTTCGGTATGAAACGTCGTAATTTGAAACTGAAAATAGGTGCAGAGAGTCAGAATTTGGCTCAAAACTCACGCTCAGGAGTCAAATTTCCGACATTTCATACATTTTAAAAAGTGCAGGGGGGGTTTGGGCAAAGTATGACCCATCGCGTTTTCAGTAATTGGCATATTTTCGGTATGAAACGTCGTAATTTGAAACTGAAAAAAGGTGCAGAGAGTCAGAATTCGGCTCAAAAATCATGCTCAGGAGTCAAATTTCCGACATTACAGACATTTTGAAAACTGCAGTGGAGTTTAAGCAAAATATGACCCATCGCTGTTTTCAGTAATTAGAATATTTTCGGAATAAAAAGTCGTAATTTGAAACTGAAAATAGGTGCAGAGAGTCAGAATTCGGCTGAAAATTCACGCTCAGGAGTCAAATTTCCGACATTTCAGACATTTTGAAAACTGCAGGGGGGGTTTAGGCAAAATATGACCCATCGCCGTTTACAGTAATTGGCATATTTTCGGTATGAAACGTCGTAATTTGAAACTGAAAATAGGTGAAGAGAATCAGAATTCGGCTCAAAAATCACGCTCAGGAGTCAAATTTCTGACATTTCAGACATTTTAAAAACTGCACTGGGGTTTGGGCAAAATATGACCCATCGCCGTTTTCAGTAATTGGCATATTTTCAGTATGAAACGTCGTAATTTGAAACTGAAAAAAGGTGCAGAGAGTCAGAATTCGGCTCAAAAATCACGCTCAGGAGTCAAATTTCTGACATTTCAGACATTTTGAAAACTGCAGGGGGGTTTGGGCCAAATATGACCCTTCGCCATTTTCAGTAATTGACATATTTTCGGTATAAAAAGTCGTAATTTTAAACTGAAAATTGGTGCAGAGAGTCAGCATTCGGATAAAAAATCACGCTCAGGAGTCAAATTTCCGACATTTCAGACATTTTAAAAACTGCGAGGGAATTTGGGCAAAATATGACCTATCGCCGTTTACAGTAATTGGCATATTTTCGGTATGAAACGTCGTAATTTGAAACTGAAAATAGGTGCAGAGAGTCAGAATTCGGCTTAAAACTCACGCTCAGGAGTCAAATTTCCGACATTTCATACAAATTGAAAACTGCAGGGGGGGTTTGGGCAAAATATGACCCATCGCGTTTTCAGTAATTGGCATATTTTCGGTATGAAACATCGTAATTTGAAACTGAAAAAAGGTGCAGAGAGTCAGAATTCGGCTCAAAAATCATGCTCAGGAGTCAAATTTCCGACATTACAGACATTATGAAAACTGCAGTGGAGTTTAAGCAAAATATGACCCATCGCTGTTTTCAGTAATTAGAATATTTTCGGAATAAAAAGTCGTAATTTGAAACTGAAAATAGGTGCAGAGAGTCAGAATTCGGCTCAAAATTCACGCTCAGGAGTCAAATTTCAGACATTTCAGACATTTTGAAAACTGCAGGGGGGTTTGGGCAAAATATGACCCATCTCCGTTTCAGTAATTGGCATATTTTCGGTATGAAACGTCGTAATTTGAAACTGAAAATAGGTGCAGAGAGTCAGAATTCGGCTCAAAAATCACGCTCAGGAGTCAAATTTCAGACATTTCAGACATTTTGAAAACTGCAGGGGGGTTTAGGCAAAATATGACCCATCGCCGTTTTCAGTAATTGGCATATTTTCGGTATAAAAAGTCGTAATTTGAAACTGAAAATAGGTGCAGAGAGTCAGAATTGGGATAAAAAATCACGCTCAGGGGTCTAATTTCCGACATTTCAGACATTTTGAAAACTGCAGGGGGGTTCGGGCAAAATATGACCCATCGCCGTTTTCAGTAATTGGCATATTTTCGGTATGAAATGTCGTAATTTGAAACTGAAAAAAGGTGCAGAGAGTCAGAATTCGGGTCAAAAATCACGCTCAGGAGTCAAATTTCTGACATTTCAGACATTTTGAAAACTGTAGGGGGGTTTGGGCCAAATATGACCCATCGCCATTTTCAGTAATTGGCATATTTTCGGTATAAAAAGTCGTAATTTTAAACAAAAAATAGGTGCAGAGAGTCAGAATTCGGATAAAAAATCACGCTCAGGAGTCAAATTTCCGACATTTCAGACATTTTAAAAACTGAGGGGGGGTTTGGGCAAAATATGACCTATCGCCGTTTACAGTAATTGGCATATTTTCGGTATGAAACGTCGTAATTTGAAACTGAAAATAGGTGCAGAGAGTCAGAATTCGGCTCAAAACTCACGCTCAGGAGTCAAATTTCCGACATTTCAAACATTTTAAAAACTGCAGGGGGGTTTGGGCAAAATATGACCCATCGCGTTTTCAGTAATTGGCATATTTTCGGTATGAAACGTCGTAATTTGAAACTGAAAAAAGGTGCAGAGAGTCAGAATTCGGCTCAAAAATCATGCTCAGGAGTCAAATTTCCGACATTACAGACATTTTGAAAACTGCAGTGGAGTTTAAGCAAAATATGACCCATCGCTGTTTTCAGTAATTAGAATATTTTCGGAATAAAAAGTCGTAATTTGAAACTGAAAATAGGTGCAGAGAGTCTGAATTCGGCTCAAAATTCACGCTCAGGAGTCAAATTTCCGACATTTCATACATTTTGAAAACTGCAGGGGGGTTTGGGCAAAATATGACCCATCTCCGTTTACTGTAATTGGCATATTTTCGGTATGAAACGTCGTAATTTGAAACTGAAAATAGGTGCAGAGTCAGCATTCGGCTCAAAATTCACGCTCAGGAGTCAAATTTCAGACATTTCAGACATTTTGAAAACTGCAGGGGGGTTTGGGCAAAATATGACCCATCGCCGTTTTCAGTAATTGGCATATTTTCGGTATAAAAACTCGTAATTTGAAACTGAAAATAGGTGCAGAGAGTCAGAATTCGGATAAAAAATCACGCTCAGGAGTCAAATTTCCGACATTTCTGACATTTTGAAAACTGCAGGGGGGTTTGGGCAAAACATGACCCATCTCCGTATACAGTAATTGGCATATTTTTGGTATGAGACGTCGTAATTTGAAACTGAAAATAGGTGCAGAGAGTCAGAATTCGGCTCAAAAATCACGCTCGGGAGTCAAATTTCAGACATTTCAGACATTTTAAAAACTGCAGGGGGGTTTGGGCAAAATATGACCCATAGCTGTTTTCAGTAATTGGCATATTTTCGGTATAAAAAGTCGTAATTTGAAACTGAAAATAGGTGCAGAGAGTCAGAATTGGGATAAAAAATCACTCTCAGGGGTCAAATTTCCGACATTTCAGACATTTTGAAAACTGCAGGGGGGTTTGGACAAAATATGACCCATCTCCGTTTACAGTAATTGGCATATTTTCGGTATGAAACGTCGTAATTTGAAACTGAAAATAGGTGCAGAGAGTCAGAATTCAGATAAAAAATCACGCTCAGGAGTCAAATTTCCGACATTTCAGACATTTTAAAAACTGCAGGGGGGTTTGGGCAAAATATGACCCATCGCCGTTTTAAGTAATTGGCATGTTTTCGGAATAAAAAGTCGTAATTTGAAACTGAAAATAGGTGCAGAGAGTCAGAATTTGGCTCAAAACTCACGCTCAGGAGTCAAATTTCCGACATTTCATACATTTTAAAAAGTGCAGGGGGGGTTTGGGCAAAGTATGACCCATCGCGTTTTCAGTAATTGGCATATTTTCGGTATGAAACGTCGTAATTTGAAACTGAAAAAAGGTGCAGAGAGTCAGAATTCGGCTCAAAAATCATGCTCAGGAGTCAAATTTCCGACATTACAGACATTTTGAAAACTGCAGTGGAGTTTAAGCAAAATATGACCCATCGCTGTTTTCAGTAATTAGAATATTTTCGGAATAAAAAGTCGTAATTTGAAACTGAAAATAGGTGCAGAGAGTCAGAATTCGGCTGAAAATTCACGCTCAGGAGTCAAATTTCCGACATTTCAGACATTTTGAAAACTGCAGGGGGGTTTAGGCAAAATATGACCCATCGCCGTTTACAGTAATTGGCATATTTTCGGTATGAAACGTCGTAATTTGAAACTGAAAATAGGTGAAGAGAATCAGAATTCGGCTCAAAAATCACGCTCAGGAGTCAAATTTCTGACATTTCAGACATTTTAAAAACTGCACTGGGGTTTGGGCAAAATATGACCCATCGCCGTTTTCAGTAATTGGCATATTTTCAGTATGAAACGTCGTAATTTGAAACTGAAAAAAGGTGCAGAGAGTCAGAATTCGGCTCAAAAATCACGCTCAGGAGTCAAATTTCTGACATTTCAGACATTTTGAAAACTGCAGGGGGGTTTGGGCCAAATATGACCCTTCGCCATTTTCAGTAATTGACATATTTTCGGTATAAAAAGTCGTAATTTTAAACTGAAAATTGGTGCAGAGAGTCAGCATTCGGATAAAAAATCACGCTCAGGAGTCAAATTTCCGACATTTCAGACATTTTAAAAACTGCGAGGGAATTTGGGCAAAATATGACCTATCGCCGTTTACAGTAATTGGCATATTTTCGGTATGAAACGTCGTAATTTGAAACTGAAAATAGGTGCAGAGAGTCAGAATTCGGCTTAAAACTCACGCTCAGGAGTCAAATTTCCGACATTTCATACAAATTGAAAACTGCAGGGGGGGTTTGGGCAAAATATGACCCATCGCGTTTTCAGTAATTGGCATATTTTCGGTATGAAACATCGTAATTTGAAACTGAAAAAAGGTGCAGAGAGTCAGAATTCGGCTCAAAAATCATGCTCAGGAGTCAAATTTCCGACATTACAGACATTATGAAAACTGCAGTGGAGTTTAAGCAAAATATGACCCATCGCTGTTTTCAGTAATTAGAATATTTTCGGAATAAAAAGTCGTAATTTGAAACTGAAAATAGGTGCAGAGAGTCAGAATTCGGCTCAAAATTCACGCTCAGGAGTCAAATTTCAGACATTTCAGACATTTTGAAAACTGCAGGGGGGTTTGGGCAAAATATGACCCATCTCCGTTTCAGTAATTGGCATATTTTCGGTATGAAACGTCGTAATTTGAAACTGAAAATAGGTGCAGAGAGTCAGAATTCGGCTCAAAAATCACGCTCAGGAGTCAAATTTCAGACATTTCAGACATTTTGAAAACTGCAGGGGGGTTTAGGCAAAATATGACCCATCGCCGTTTTCAGTAATTGGCATATTTTCGGTATAAAAACTCGTAATTTGAAACTGAAAATTGGTGCAGAGAGTCAGAATTCGGATAAAAAATCACGCTCAGGAGTCAAATTTCCGACATTTCTGACATTTTGAAAACTGCAGGGGGGTTTGGGCAAAATATGACCCATCTCCGTATACAGTAATTGGCATATTTTTGGTATGAAACGTCGTAATTTGAAACTGAAAATAGGTGCAGAGAGTCAGAATTCGGCTCAAAAATCACGCTCAGGAGTCAAATTTCAGACATTTCAGACATTTTAAAAACTGCAGGGGGGTTTGGGCAAAATATGACCCATAGCTGTTTTCAGTAATTGGCATATTTTCGGTATAAAAAGTCGTAATTTGAAACTGAAAATAGGTGCAGAGAGTCAGAATTGGGATAAAAAATCACGCTCAGGGGTCTAATTTCCGACATTTCAGACATTTTGAAAACTGCAGGGGGGTTCGGGCAAAATATGACCCATCGCCGTTTTCAGTAATTGGCATATTTTCGGTATGAAATGTCGTAATTTGAAACTGAAAAAAGGTGCAGAGAGTCAGAATTCGGGTCAAAAATCACGCTCAGGAGTCAAATTTCTGACATTTCAGACATTTTGAAAACTGTAGGGGGGTTTGGGCCAAATATGACCCATCGCCATTTTCAGTAATTGGCATATTTTCGGTATAAAAAGTCGTAATTTTAAACTAAAAATAGGTGCAGAGAGTCAGAATTCGGATAAAAAATCACGCTCAGGAGTCAAATTTCCGACATTTCAGACATTTTAAAAACTGAGGGGGGGTTTGGGCAAAATATGACCTATCGCCGTTTACAGTAATTGGCATATTTTCGGTATGAAACGTCGTAATTTGAAACTGAAAATAGGTGCAGAGAGTCAGAATTCGGCTCAAAACTCACGCTCAGGAGTCAAATTTCCGACATTTCAAACATTTTAAAAACTGCAGGGGGGTTTGGGCAAAATATGACCCATCGCGTTTTCAGTAATTGGCATATTTTCGGTATGAAACGTCGTAATTTGAAACTGAAAAAAGGTGCAGAGAGTCAGAATTCGGCTCAAAAATCATGCTCAGGAGTCAAATTTCCGACATTACAGACATTTTGAAAACTGCAGTGGAGTTTAAGCAAAATATGACCCATCGCTGTTTTCAGTAATTAGAATATTTTCGGAATAAAAAGTCGTAATTTGAAACTGAAAATAGGTGCAGAGAGTCTGAATTCGGCTCAAAATTCACGCTCAGGAGTCAAATTTCCGACATTTCATACATTTTGAAAACTGCAGGGGGGTTTGGGCAAAATATGACCCATCTCCGTTTACTGTAATTGGCATATTTTCGGTATGAAACGTCGTAATTTGAAACTGAAAATAGGTGCAGAGAGTCAGCATTCGGCTCAAAATTCACGCTCAGGAGTCAAATTTCAGACATTTCAGACATTTTGAAAACTGCAGGGGGGTTTGGGCAAAATATGACCCATCGCCGTTTTCAGTAATTGGCATATTTTCGGTATAAAAACTCGTAATTTGAAACTGAAAATAGGTGCAGAGAGTCAGAATTCGGATAAAAAATCACGCTCAGGAGTCAAATTTCCGACATTTCTGACATTTTGAAAACTGCAGGGGGGTTTGGGCAAAATATGACCCATCTCCGTTTACAGTAATTGGCATATTTTTGTTATGAGACGTCGTAATTTGAAACTGAAAATAGGTGCAGAGAGTCAGAATTCGGCTCAAAAATCACGCTCAGGAGTCAAATTTCAGACATTTCAGACATTTTAAAAACTGCAGGGGGGTTTGGGCAAAATATGACCCATAGCTGTTTTCAGTAATTGGCATATTTTCGGTATAAAAAGTCGTAATTTGAAACTGAAAATAGGTGCAGAGAGTCAGAATTGGGATAAAAAATCACTCTCAGGGGTCAAATTTCCGACATTTCAGACATTTTGAAAACTGCAGGGGGGTTTGGACAAAATATGACCCATCTCCGTTTACAGTAATTGGCATATTTTCGGTATGAAACGTCGTAATTTGAAACTGAAAATAGGTGCAGAGAGTCAGAATTCAGATAAAAAATCACGCTCAGGAGTCAAATTTCCGACATTTCAGACATTTTAAAAACTGCAGGGGGGTTTGGGCAAAATATGACCCATCGCCGTTTTAAGTAATTGGCATGTTTTCGGAATAAAAAGTCGTAATTTGAAACTGAAAATAGGTGCAGAGATTCAGAATTCAGACAAAAAATCACGCTCAGGAGTCAATATTCCGACATTTCAGACATTTTGAAAACTGCAGGGGGGGGGGGTTTGGGCAAAATATGATCCATCGCCGTTTACAGTAATTGGCATATTTTCGGTATGAAACGTCGTAATTTGAAACTGAAAATAGGTGTAGAGAGTCAGAATTCGGCTCAAAAATCACGCTCTGGAGTCAAATTTCCGACATTACAGACATTTTGAAAACTGCAGGGGAGTTTAAGCAAAATATGACCCATCGCCGTTTTCAGTAATTAGAATATTTTCGGAATAAAAAGTCGTAATTTGAAACTGAAAATAGGTGCAGAGAGTCAGAATTCGGCTGAAAAATCACGCTCAGGAGTCAAATTTCCGATATTTAAGACATTTTAAAAACTGCAGGGGGGTTTGGGCAAAATATGACCTATCGCCGTTTACAGTAATTGGCATATTTTCGGTATGAAACGTCGTAATTTGAAACTGAAAATAGGTGCAGAGAGTCAGAATTCGGCTCAAAAATCACGCTCAGGAGTCAAATTTCCGACATTTCAGACGTTTTTAAAACTGCAGGGGGGTTTAGGCAAAATATGACCTATCGCCGTTTGCAGTAATTGGCATATTTTCGGTATGAAACGTCGTAATTTGAAACTAAAAATAGGTGCAGAGAGTCAGAATTCGGCTCAAAACTCACGCTCAGAAGTCAAATTTCCGACATTTCAGACATTTTAAAAACTGCAGGGGGGGTTTGGGCAAAATATGACCCATCGCGTTTTCAGTAATTGGCATATTTTCGGTATGAAACGTCGTAATTTGAAACTGAAAATAGGTGCAGAGAGTCAGAATTCGGCTCAAAAATCACGCTCAGGAGTCAAATTTCCGACATTACAGACATTTTGAAAACTGCAGGGGAGTTTAAGCAAAATATGACCCATCGCCGTTTTCAGTAATTAGAATATTTTCGGAATAAAAAGTCGTAATTTGAAACTGAAAATAGGTGCAGAGAGTCAGAATTCGGCTCAAAAATCACGCTCAGGAGTCAAATTTCAGACATTTCAGACATTTTGAAAACTGCAGGGGGGTTTGGGCAAAATATGACCCATCGCCGTTTTCAGTAATTGGCATATTTTCGGTATAAAAACTCGTAATTTAAATCTGAAAATAGCTGCAGAGAGTCAGAATTCGGATAAAAAATCACGCTCAGGAGTCAAATTTCCGACATTTCTGACATTTTGAAAATTGCAGGGGGGTTTGGGCAAAATATGACCCATCTCCGTATACAGTAATTGGCATATTTTTGGTATGAAACGTCGTAATTTGAAACTGAAAATAGGTGCAGAGAGTCAGAATTCGGCTCAAAAATCACGCTCAGGAGTCAAATTTCAGACATTTCAGACATTTTAAAAACTGCAGGGGGGTTTGGGCAAAATATGACCCATCTCCGTTTACAGTAATTGGCATATTTTCGGTATGAAACGTCGTAATTTGAAACTGAAAATAGGTGCAGAGAGTCAGAATTCGGATAAAAAATCACGCTCAGGATTCAAATTTCAGACATTTCAGACATTTTGAAAACTGCAGGGGGGGGGTTGAGCAAAATATGACCCATAGCCGTTTTCAGTAATTGGCATATTTTCGGTATAAAAAGTCGTAATTTGAAACTGAAAATAGGCGCAGAGAGTCAGAATTGGGATAAAAAATCATGCTCAGGGGTCAAATTTCCGACATTTCAGACATTTTGAAAACTGCAGGGGAGTTTAAGCAAAATATGACCCATCGCCGTTTTCAGTAATTAGAATATTTTCGGAATAAAAAGTCGTAATTTGAAACTGGAAATAGGTGCAGAGAGTCAGAATTCGGCTCAAAAATCACGCTCAGGAGTCAAATTTCAGACATTTCAGACATTTTGAAAACTGCAGGGGGGTTTGGGCAAAATATGACCCATCGCCGTTTTCAGTAATTGGCATATTTTCGGTATAAAAACTCGTAATTTGAAACTGAAAATAGGTGCAGAGAGTCAGAATTCGGATAAAAAATCACGCTCAGGAGTCAAATTTCCGACATTTCTGACATTTTGAAAACTGCAGGGGGGTTTGGGCAAAATATGACCCATCTCCGTATACAGTAATTGGCATATTTTTGGTATGAAACGTCGTAATTTGAAACTGAAAATAGGTGCAGAGAGTCAGAATTCGGCTCAAAAATCACGCTCAGGAGTCAAATTTCAGACATTTCAGACATTTTAAAAACTGCAGGGGGGTTTGGGCAAAATATGACCCATAGCTGTTTTCAGTAATTGGCATATTTTCGGTATAAAAAGTCGTAATTTGAAACTGAAAATAGGTGCAGAGAGTCAGAATTGGGATAAAAAATTACTCTCAGGGGTCAAATTTCCGACATTTCAGACATTTTGAAAACTGCAGGGGGGTTTGGACAAAATATGACCCATCTCCGTTTACAGTAATTGGCATATTTTCGGTATGAAACGTCGTAATTTGAAACTGAAAATAGGTGCAGAGAGTCAGAATTCAGATAAAAAATCACGCTCAGGAGTCAAATTTCCGACATTTCAGACATTTTAAAAACTGCAGGGGGGTTTGGGCAAAATATGACCCATCGCCGTTGTAAGTAATTGGCATGTTTTCGGAATAAAAAGTCGTAATTTGAAACTGAAAATAGGTGCAGAGATTCAGAATTCGGACAAAAAATCACGCTCAGGAGTCAATATTCCGACATTTCAGACATTTTGAAAACTGCAGGGGGGGGGTTTGGGCAAAATATGATCCATCGCCGTTTACAGTAATTGGCATATTTTCGGTATGAAACGTCGTAATTTGAAACTGAAAATAGGTGCAGAGAGTCAGAATTCGGCTCAAAAATCACGCTCTGGAGTCAAATTTCCGACATTACAGACATTTTGAAAACTGCAGGGGAGTTTAAGCAAAATATGACCCATCGCCGTTTTCAGTAATTAGAATATTTTCGGAATAAAAAGTCGTAATTTGAAACTGAAAATAGGTGCAGAGAGTCAGAATTCGGCTGAAAAATCACGCTCAGGAGTCAAATTTCCGATATTTAAGACATTTTAAAAACTGCAGGGGGGTTTGGGCAAAATATGACCTATCGCCGTTTACAGTAATTGGCATATTTTCGGTATGAAACGTCGTAATTTGAAACTGAAAATAGGTGCAGAGAGTCCGAATTCGGCTCAAAAATCACGCTCAGGAGTCAAATTTCCGACATTTCAGACATTTTAAAAACTGCAGGGGGGTTTAGGCAAAATATGACCTATCGCCGTTTGCAGTAATTGGCATATTTTCGGTATGAAACGTCGTAATTTGAAACTAAAAATAGGTGCAGAGAGTCAGAATTCGGCTCAAAACTCACGCTCAGAAGTCAAATTTCCGACATTTCAGACATTTTAAAAACTGCAGGGGGGGTTTGGGCAAAATATGACCCATCGCGTTTTCAGTAATTGGCATATTTTCGGTATGAAACGTCGTAATTTGAAACTGAAAATAGGTGCAGAGAGTCAGAATTCGGGTCAAAAATCACGCTCAGGAGTCAAATTTCCGACATTTCAGACATTTTAAAAACTGCAGGGGGGTTTAGGCAAAATATGACCTATCGCCGTTTGCAGTAATTGGCATATTTTCGGTATAAAAAGTCGTAATTTGAAACTGAAAATAGGCGCAGAGAGTTAGAATTGGGATAAAAAATCATGCTCAGGGGTCAAATTTCCGACATTTCAGACATTTTGAAAACTGCAGGGGGGTTTGGGCAAAATATGACCCATCTCCGTTTACAGTAATTGGCATATTTTCGGTATGAAACGTCGTAATTTGATACTGAAAATAGGTGCAGAGAGTCAAAATTCGGATAAAAAATCACGCTCAGGAGTCAAATTTCAGACATTTCAGACATTTTGAAAACTGCAGGGGGGTTTGAGCAAAATATGACCCATCGCCGTTTTCAGTAATTGGCATATTTTCGGTATAAAAAGTCGTAATTTGAAACTGAAAATAGGTGCAGAGAGTCAGAATTCGGCTCAAAAATCACGCTAAGGAGTCAAATTTCCGACATTGCAGACATTTTGAAAACTGCAGGGGAGTTTAAGCAAAATATGACCCATCGCCGTTTTCAGTAATTAGAATATTTTCGGAATAAAAAGTCGTAATTTGAAACTGAAAATAGGTGCAGAGAGTCAGAATTCGGCTGAAAAATCACGCTCAGGAGTCAAATTTCCGATATTTAAGACATTTTAAAAACTGCAGGGGGGGTTTGAGCAAAATATGACCTATCGCCGTTTACAGTAATTGGCATATTTTAGGTATGAAACGTCGTAATTTGAAACTTAAAATAGGTGCAGAGAGTCAGAATTCGGCTCAAAACTCACGCTCAGAAGTCAAATTTCCGACATTTCAGACATTTTAAAAACTGCAGGGGGGGTTGGGGCAAAATATGACCCATCGCGTTTTCAGTAATTGGCATATTTTCGGTATGAAACGTCGTAATTTGAAACTGAAAATAGGTGCAGAGAGTCAGAATTCGGCTCAAAAATCACGCTCAGGAGTCAAATTTCCGACATTACAGACATTTTGAAAACTGCAGGGGAGTTTAAGCAAAATATGACCCATCGCCGTTTTCAGTAATTAGAATATTTTCGGAATAAAAAGTAGTAATTTGAAACTGGAAATAGGTGCAGAGAGTCAGAATTCGGCTCAAAAATCACGCTCAGGAGTCAAATTTCAGACATTTCAGACATTTTGAAAACTGCAGGGGGGTTTGGGCAAAATATGACCCATCGCTGTTTTCAGTAATTGGCATATTTTCGGTATAAAAACTCGTAATTTGAATCTGAAAATAGCTGCAGAGAGTCAGAATTCGGATAAAAAATCACGCTCAGGAGTCAAATTTCCGACATTTCTGACATTTTGAAAACTGCAGGGGGGTTTGGGCAAAATATGACCCATCGCCGTTTTCAGTAATTGGCATATTTTCGGTATAAAAACTCGTAATTTGAAACTGAAAATAGGTGCAGAGAGTCAGAATTCGGATAAAAAATCACGCTCAGGAGTCAAATTTCCGACATTTCTGACATTTTGAAAACTGCAGGGGGGTTTGGGCAAAATATGACCCAACTCCGTATACAGTAATTGGCATATTTTTGGTATGAAACGTCGTAATTTGAAACTGAAAATAGGTGCAGAGAGTCAGAATTCAGATAAAAAATCACGCTCAGGAGTCAAATTTCCGACATTTCAGACATTTTAAAAACTGCAGGGGGGTTTGGGCAAAATATGACCCATCGCCGTTTTAAGTAATTGGCATGTTTTCGGAATAAAAAGTCGTAATTTGAAACTGAAAATAGGTGCAGAGATTCAGAATTCGGACAAAAAATCACGCTCAGGAGTCAATATTCCGACATTTCAGACATTTTAAAAACTGCAGGGGGGGGTTTGGGCAAAATATGATCCATCGCCGTTTACAGTAATTGGCATATTTTCGGTATGAAACGTCGTAATTTGAAACTGAAAATAGGTGCAGAGAGTCAGAATTCGGCTCAAAAATCACGCTCTGGAGTCAAATTTCCGACATTACAGACATTTTGAAAACTGCAGGGGAGTTTAAGCAAAATATGACCCATCTCCGTTTACAGTAATTGGCATATTTTCGGTATGAAACGTCGTAATTTGAAACTGAAAATAGGTGCAGAGAGTCAGAATTCGGATAAAAAATCACGCTCAGGAGTCAAATTTCAGACATTTCAGACATTTTGAAAACTGCAGGGGGGTTTGAGCAAAATATGACCCATAGCCGTTTTCAGTAATTGGCATATTTTCGGTATAAAAAGTCGTAATTTGAAACTGAAAATAGGCGCAGAGAGTCAGAATTGGGATAAAAAATCATGCTCAGGGGTCAAATTTCCGACATTTCAGACATTTTGAAAACTGCAGGGGAGTTTAAGCAAAATATGACCCATCGCCGTTTTCAGTAATTAGAATATTTTCGGAATAAAAATTCGTAATTTGAAACTGGAAATAGGTGCAGAGAGTCAGAATTCGGCTCAAAAATCACGCTCAGGAGTCAAATTTCAGACATTTCAGACATTTTGAAAACTGCAGGGGGGTTTGGGCAAAATATGACCCATCGCCGTTTTCAGTAATTGGCATATTTTCGGTATAAAAACTCGTAATTTGAAACTGAAAATAGGTGCAGAGAGTCAGAATTCGGATAAAAAATCACGCTCAGGAGTCAAATTTCCGACATTTCTGACATTTTGAAAACTGCAGGGGGGTTTGGGCAAAATATGACCCATCTCCGTATACAGTAATTGGCATATTTTTGGTATGAAACGTCGTAATTTGAAACTGAAAATAGGTGCAGAGAGTCAGAATTCGGCTCAAAAATCACGCTCAGGAGTCAAATTTCAGACATTTCAGACATTTTAAAAACTGCAGGGGGGTTTGGGCAAAATATGACCCATAGCTGTTTTCAGTAATTGGCATATTTTCGGTATAAAAAGTCGTAATTTGAAACTGAAAATAGGTGCAGAGAGTCAGAATTGGGATAAAAAATCACTCTCAGGGGTCAAATTTCCGACATTTCAGACATTTTGAAAACTGCAGGGGGGTTTGGACAAAATATGACCCATCTCCGTTTACAGTAATTGGCATATTTTCGGTATGAAACGTCGTAATTTGAAACTGAAAATAGGTGCAGAGAGTCAGAATTCAGATAAAAAATCACGCTCAGGAGTCAAATTTCCGACATTTCAGACATTTTAAAAACTGCAGGGGGGTTTGGGCAAAATATGACCCATCGCCGTTGTAAGTAATTGGCATGTTTTCGGAATAAAAAGTCGTAATTTGAAACTGAAAATAGGTGCAGAGATTCAGAATTCGGACAAAAAATCACGCTCAGGAGTCAATATTCCGACATTTCAGACATTTTGAAAACTGCAGGGGGGGGGGTTTGGGCAAAATATGATCCATCGCCGTTTACAGTAATTGGCATATTTTCGGTATGAAACGTCGTAATTTGAAACTGAAAATAGGTGCAGAGAGTCAGAATTCGGCTCAAAAATCACGCTCTGGAGTCAAATTTCCGACATTACAGACATTTTGAAAACTGCAGGGGAGTTTAAGCAAAATATGACCCATCGCCGTTTTCAGTAATTAGAATATTTTCGGAATAAAAAGTCGTAATTTGAAACTGAAAATAGGTGCAGAGAGTCAGAATTCGGCTGAAAAATCACGCTCAGGAGTCAAATTTCCGATATTTAAGACATTTTAAAAACTGCAGGGGGGTTTGGGCAAAATATGACCTATCGCCGTTTACAGTAATTGGCATATTTTCGGTATGAAACGTCGTAATTTGAAACTGAAAATAGGTGCAGAGAGTCAGAATTCGGCTCAAAAATCACGCTCAGGAGTCAAATTTCCGACATTTCAGACATTTTAAAAACTGCAGGGGGGTTTAGGCAAAATATGACCTATCGCCGTTTGCAGTAATTGGCATATTTTCGGTATGAAACGTCGTAATTTGAAACTAAAAATAGGTGCAGAGAGTCAGAATTCGGCTCAAAACTCACGCTCAGAAGTCAAATTTCCGACATTTCAGACATTTTAAAAACTGCAGGGGGGGTTTGGGCAAAATATGACCCATCGCGTTTTCAGTAATTGGCATATTTTCGGTATGAAACGTCGTAATTTGAAACTGAAAATAGGTGCAGAGAGTCAGAATTCGGCTCAAAAATCACGCTCAGGAGTCAAATTTCCGACATTTCAGACATTTTAAAAACTGCAGGGGGGTTTAGGCAAAATATGACCTATCGCCGTTTGCAGTAATTGGCATATTTTCGGTATAAAAAGTCGTAATTTGAAACTGAAAATAGGCGCAGAGAGTTAGAATTGGGATAAAAAATCATGCTCAGGGGTCAAATTTCCGACATTTCAGACATTTTGAAAACTGCAGGGGGGTTTGGGCAAAATATGACCCATCTCCGTTTACAGTAATTGGCATATTTTCGGTATGAAACGTCGTAATTTGAAACTGAAAATAGGTGCAGAGAGTCAGAATTCGGCTCAAAAATCACGCTCAGGAGTCAAATTTCAGACATTTCAGACATTTTAAAAACTGCAGGGGGGTTTGGGCAAAATATGACCCATAGCCGTTTTCAGTAATTGGCATATTTTCGGTATGAAACGTCGTAATTTGAAACTGAAAATAGGTGCAGAGAGTCAGAATTCGGCTCAAAAATCACGCTCAGGAGTCAAATTTCCGACATTACAGACATTTTGAAAACTGCAGGGGAGTTTAAGCAAAATATGACCCATCGCCGTTTTCAGTAATTAGAATATTTTCGGAATAAAAAGTAGTAATTTGAAACTGGAAATAGGTGCAGAGAGTCAGAATTCGGCTCAAAAATCACGCTCAGGAGTCAAATTTCAGACATTTCAGACATTTTGAAAACTGCAGGGGGGTTTGGGCAAAATATGACCCATCGCTGTTTTCAGTAATTGGCATATTTTCGGTATAAAAACTCGTAATTTGAATCTGAAAATAGCTGCAGAGAGTCAGAATTCGGATAAAAAATCACGCTCAGGAGTCAAATTTCCGACATTTCTGACATTTTGAAAACTGCAGGGGGGTTTGGGCAAAATATGACCCATCGCCGTTTTCAGTAATTGGCATATTTTCGGTATAAAAACTCGTAATTTGAAACTGAAAATAGGTGCAGAGAGTCAGAATTCGGATAAAAAATCACGCTCAGGAGTCAAATTTCCGACATTTCTGACATTTTGAAAACTGCAGGGGGGTTTGGGCAAAATATGACCCAACTCCGTATACAGTAATTGGCATATTTTTGGTATGAAACGTCGTAATTTGAAACTGAAAATAGGTGCAGAGAGTCAGAATTCAGATAAAAAATCACGCTCAGGAGTCAAATTTCCGACATTTCAGACATTTTAAAAACTGCAGGGGGGTTTGGGCAAAATATGACCCATCGCCGTTTTAAGTAATTGGCATGTTTTCGGAATAAAAAGTCGTAATTTGAAACTGAAAATAGGTGCAGAGATTCAGAATTCGGACAAAAAATCACGCTCAGGAGTCAATATTCCGACATTTCAGACATTTTAAAAACTGCAGGGGGGGGTTTGGGCAAAATATGATCCATCGCCGTTTACAGTAATTGGCATATTTTCGGTATGAAACGTCGTAATTTGAAACTGAAAATAGGTGCAGAGAGTCAGAATTCGGCTCAAAAATCACGCTCTGGAGTCAAATTTCCGACATTACAGACATTTTGAAAACTGCAGGGGAGTTTAAGCAAAATGTGACCCATCGCCGTTTTCAGTAATTAGAATATTTTCGGAATAAAAAGTCGTAATTTGAAACTGAAAATAGGTGCAGAGAGTCAGAATTCGGCTGAAAAATCACGCTCAGGAGTCAAATTTCCGATATTTAAGACATTTTAAAAACTGCAGGGGGGTTTGGGCAAAATATGACCTATCGCCGTTTACAGTAATTGGCATATTTTCGGTATGAAACGTCGTAATTTGAAACTGAAAATAGGTGCAGAGAGTCAGAATTCGGCTCAAAAATCACGCTCAGGAGTCAAATTTCCGACATTTCAGACATTTTAAAAACTGCAGGGGGGTTTAGGCAAAATATGACCTATCGCCGTTTGCAGTAATTGGCATATTTTCGGTATGAAACGTCGTAATTTGAAACTAAAAATAGGTGCAGAGAGTCAGAATTCGGCTCAAAACTCACGCTCAGAAGTCAAATTTCCGACATTTCAGACATTTTAAAAACTGCAGGGGGGGGTTTGGGCAAAATATGACCCATCGCGTTTTCAGTAATTGGCATATTTTCGGTATGAAACGTCGTAATTTGAAACTGAAAATAGGTGCAGAGAGTCAGAATTCGGCTCAAAAATCACGCTCAGGAGTCAAATTTCCGACATTACAGACATTTTGAAAACTGCAGGGGAGTTTAAGCAAAATATGACCCATCGCCGTTTTCAGTAATTAGAATATTTTCGGAATAAAAAGTCGTAATTTGAAACTGAAAATAGGTGCAGAGAGTCAGAATTCGGCTCAAAAATCACGCTCAGGAGTCAAATTTCAGACATTTCAGACATTTTGAAAACTGCAGGGGGGTTTGGGCAAAATATGACCCATCGCCGTTTTCAGTAATTGGCATATTTTCGGTATAAAAACTCGTAATTTGAATCTGAAAATAGCTGCAGAGAGTCAGAATTCGGATAAAAAATCACGCTCAGGAGTCAAATTTCCGACATTTCTGACATTTTGAAAACTGCAGGGGGGTTTGGGCAAAATATGACCCATCTCCGTATACAGTAATTGGCATATTTTTGGTATGAAACGTCGTAATTTGAAACTGAAAATAGGTGCAGAGAGTCAGAATTCGGCTCAAAAATCACGCTCAGGAGTCAAATTTCAGACATTTCAGACATTTTAAAAACTGCAGGGGGGTTTGGGCAAAATATGACCCATAGCCGTTTTCAGTAATTGGCATATTTTCGGTATAAAAAGTCGTAATTTGAAACTGAAAATAGGCGCAGAGAGTCAGAATTGGGATAAAAAATCATGCTCAGGGGTCAAATTTCCGACATTTCAGACATTTTGAAAACTGCAGGGGGGTTTGGGCAAAATATGACCCATCTCCGTTTACAGTAATTGGCATATTTTCGGTATGAAACGTCGTAATTTGAAACTGAAAATAGGTGCAGAGAGTCAGAATTCGGCTCAAAAATCACGCTCAGGAGTCAAATTTCCGACATTACAGACATTTTGAAAACTGCAGGGGAGTTTAAGCAAAATATGACCCATCGCCGTTTTCAGTAATTAGAATATTTTCGGAATAAAAAGTCGTAATTTGAAACTGAAAATAGGTGCAGAGAGTCAGAATTCGGCTCAAAAATCACGCTCAGGAGTCAAATTTCAGACATTTCAGACATTTTGAAAACTGCAGGGGGGTTTGGGCAAAATATGACCCATCGCCGTTTTCAGTAATTGGCATATTTTCGGTATAAAAACTCGTAATTTGAATCTGAAAATAGCTGCAGAGAGTCAGAATTCGGATAAAAAATCACGCTCAGGAGTCAAATTTCCGACATTTCTGACATTTTGAAAACCGCAGGGGGGTTTGGGCAAAATATGACCCATCTCCGTATACAGTAATTGGCATATTTTTGGTATGAAACGTCGTAATTTGAAACTGAAAATAGGTGCAGAGAGTCAGAATTCGGCTCAAAAATCACGCTCAGGAGTCAAATTTCAGACATTTCAGACATTTTAAAAACTGCAGGGGGGTTTGGGCAAAATATGACCCATAGCCGTTTTCAGTAATTGGCATATTTTCGGTATAAAAAGTCGTAATTTGAAACTGAAAATAGGCGCAGAGAGTCAGAATTGGGATAAAAAATCATGCTCAGGGGTCAAATTTCCGACATTTCAGACATTTTGAAAACTGCAGGGGGGTTTGGGCAAAATATGACCCATCTCCGTTTACAGTAATTGGCATATTTTCGGTATGAAACGTCGTAATTTGAAACTGAAAATAGGTGCAGAGAGTCAGAATTCGGATAAAAAATCACGCTCAGGAGTCAAATTTCAGACATTTCAGACATTTTGAAAACTGCAGGGGGGTTTGAGCAAAATATGACCCATCGCCGTTTTCAGTAATTGGCATATTTTCGGTGTAAAAAGTCGTAATTTGAAACTGAAAATAGGTGCAGAGAGTCAGAATTCGGCTGAAAAATCACGCTAAGGAGTCAAATTTCCGATATTTGAGACATTTTAAAAACTGCAGGGGGGGTTTGGGCAAAATATGACCTATCGCCGTTTACAGTAATTGGCATATTTTCGGTATGAAACGTCGTAATTTGAAACTGAAAATAGGTGCAGAGAGTCAGAATTCGGCTCAAAAATCACGCTCAGGAGTCAAATTTCCGACATTTCAGACATTTTAAAAACTGCAGGGGGGTTTAGGCAAAATATGACCTATCGCCGTTTGCAGTAATTGGCATATTTTCGGTATGAAACGTCGTAATTTGAAACTAAAAATAGGTGCAGAGAGTCAGAATTCGGCTCAAAACTCACGCTCAGAATTCAAATTTCCGACATTTCAGACATTTTAAAAACTGCAGGGGGGGTTTGGGCAAAATATGACCCATCGCGTTTTCAGTAATTGGCATATTTTCGGTATGAAACGTCGTAATTTGAAACTGAAAATAGGTGCAGAGAGTCAGAATTCGGCTCAAAAATCACGCTCAGGAGTCAAATTTCCGACATTACAGACATTTTGAAAACTGCAGGGGAGTTTAAGCAAAATATGACCCATCGCCGTTTTCAGTAATTAGAATATTTTCGGAATAAAAAGTCGTAATTTGAAACTGGAAATAGGTGCAGAGAGTCAGAATTCGGCTCAAAAATCACGCTCAGGAGTCAAATTTCAGACATTTCAGACATTTTGAAAACTGCAGGGGTGTTTGGGCAAAATATGACCCATCGCCGTTTTCAGTAATTGGCATATTTTCGGTATAAAAACTCGTAATTTGAATCTGAAAATAGCTGCAGAGAGTCAGAATTCGGATAAAAAATCACGCTCAGGAGTCAAATTTCCGACATTTCTGACATTTTGAAAACTGCAGGGGGGTTTGGGCAAAATATGACCCATCTCCGTATACAGTAATTGGCATATTTTTGGTATGAAACGTCGTAATATGAAACTGAAAATAGGTGCAGAGAGTTAGAATTCGGCTCAAAAATCATCCTCAGGAGTCAAATTTCAGACATTTCAGACATTTTAACAAACTGCAGGGGGGTTTGGGCAAAATATGACCCATAGCCGTTTTCAGTAATTGGCACATTTTCGGTATAAAAAGTCGTAATTTGAAACTGAAAATAGGCGCAGAGAGTCAGAATTGGGATAAAAAATCATGCTCAGGGGTCAAATTTCCGACATTTCAGACATTTTGAAAACTGCAGGGGGGTTTGGGCAAAATATGACCCATCTCCGTTTACAGTAATTGGCATATTTTCGGTATGAAACGTCGTAATTTGAAACTGAAAATAGGTGCAGAGAGTCAGAATTCGGATAAAAAATCACGCTCAGGAGTCAAATTTCAGACATATCAGACATTTTGAAAACTGCAGGGGGGTTTGAGCAAAATATGACCCATCGCCGTTTTCAGTAATTGGCATATTTTCGGTATAAAAAGTCGTAATTTGAAACTGAAAATAGGTGCAGAGAGTCAGAATTCGGCTCAAAAATCACGCTAAGGAGTCAAATTTCCGACATTGCAGACATTTTGAAAACTGCAGGGGTGTTTAAGCAAAATATGACCCATCGCCGTTTTCAGTAATTAGAATATTTTCAAAATAAAAAGTCGTAATTTGAAAATGAAAATAGGTGCAGAGAGTCAGAATTCGGATAAAAAATCACGCTCAGGAGTCAAATTTCCGACATTTCAGACATTTTGAAAACTGCAGGGGGGTTTGGTCAAAATATGACCCATCTCAGTTTACAGTAATTGGCATATTTTCGGTATGAAACATCGTAATTTGAAACTGAAAATAGGTGCAGAGAGTCAGAATTCGCCTCAAAAATCACGCTCAGGAGCCAAATTTCCGACATTACAGACATTTTGAAAACTGCAGGGGAGTTTAAGCAAAATATGACCCATCGCCGTTTTCAGTAATTAGAATATTTTCGGAATAAAAAGTCGTAATTTGAAACTGAAAATAGGTGCAGAGAGTCAGAATTCGCCTCAAAAATCACGCTCAGGAGCCAAATTTCCGACATTACAGACATTTTGAAAACTGAAGGGGAGTTTAAGCAAAATATGACCCATCGCCGTTTTCAGTAATTAGAATATTTTCGGAATAAAAAGTCGTAATTTGAAACTGAAAATAGGTGCAGAGAGTCAGAATTCGGCTCAAAAATCACGCTCAGCAGTCAAATTTCCGACATTTCAGACATTTTAAAAACTGCAGGGGGGTTTAGGCAAAATATGACCTATCGCCGTTTGCAGTAATTGGCATATTTTCGGTATGAAACGTCGTAATTTGAAACTAAAAATAGGTGCAGAGAGTCAGAATTCGGCTCAAAACTCACGCTTAGGAGTCAAAATTCCGACATTTCAGACATTTTAAAAACTGCAGGGGGGGTTTGGGCAAAATATGACCCATCGCCTTTTCAGTAATTGGCATATTTTCGGTATGAAACGTCGTAATTTGAAACTGAAAATAGGTGCAGAGAGTCAGAATTCGGCTCAAAAATCACGCTCAGGAGTCAAATTTCCGGCATTACAGACATTTTGAAAACTGCAGGGGAGTTTAAGCAAAATATGACCCATCGCCGTTTTAAGTAATTAGAATATTTTCGGAATAAAAAGTCGTAATTTGAAACTGAAAATAGGTGCAGAGAGTCAGAATTCGGATAAAAAATCACGCTCAGGAGTCAAATTTCCGACATTTCTGACATTTTGAAAACTGCAGGGGGGTTTGGGCAAAATATGACCCATCTCCGTATACAGTAATTGGCATATTTTTGGTATGAAACGTCGTAATTTGAAACTGAAAATAGGTGCAGAGAGTCAGCATTCGGCTCAAAAATCACGCTCAGGAGTCAAATTTCTGACATTTCAGACATTTTAAAAACTGCAGGGGGGTTTGGGCAAAATATGACCCATAGCCGTTTTCAGTAATTGGCATGTTTTCGGTATAAAAAGTCGTAATTTGAAACTGAAAATAGGTGCAGAGAGTCAAAATTCGGCTCAAAAATCACGCTAAGGAGTCAAATTTCCGACATTGCAGACATTTTGAAAACTGCAGGGGTGTTTAAGCAAAATATGACCCATCGCCGTTTTCAGTAATTAGAATATTTTCAAAATAAAAAGTCGTAATTTGAAACTGAAAATAGGTGCAGAGAGTCAGAATTCGGATAAAAAATCACGCTCAGGAGTCAAATTTCCGACATTTCAGACATTTTGAAAACTGCAGGGGGGTTTAGGCAAAATATGACCCATCTCAGTTTACAGTAATTGGCATATTTTCGGTATGAAACATCGTAATTTGAAACTGAAAATAGGTGCAGAGAGTCAGAATTCGCCTCAAAAATCACGCTCAGGAGCCAAATTTCCGACATTACAGACATTTTGAAAACTGCAGGGGAGTTTAAGCAAAATATGACCCATCGCCGTTTTCAGTAATTAGAATATTTTCGGAATAAAAAGTCGTAATTTGAAACTGAAAATAGGTGCAGAGAGTCAGAATTCGCCTCAAAAATCACGCTCAGGAGCCAAATTTCCGACATTACAGACATTTTGAAAACTGCAGGGGAGTTTAAGCAAAATATGACCCATCGCCGTTTTCAGTAATTAGAATATTTTCTGAATAAAAAGTCGTAATTTGAAACTGAAAATAGGTGCAGAGAGTCAGAATTCGGCTCAAAAATCACGCTCAGGAGTCAAATTTCAGACATTTCAGACATTTTGAAAACTGCAGGGGGGTTTGGGCAAAATATGACCCATCGCTGTTTTCAGTAATTGGCATATTTTCGGTATAAAAACTCGTATGTTGAATCTGAAAATAGCTGCAGAGAGTCAGAATTCGGATAAAAAATCACGCTCAGGAGTCAAATTTCCGACATTTCTGACATTTTGAAAACTGCAGGGGGGTTTGGGCAAAATATGACCCATCTCCGTATACAGTAATTGGCATATTTTTGGTATGAAACGTCGTAATTTGAAACTGAAAATAGGTGCAGAGAGTCAGCATTCGGCTCAAAAATCACGCTCAGGAGTCAAATTTCTGACATTTCAGACATTTTAAAAACTGCAGGGGGGTTTGGGCAAAATATGACCCATAGCCGTTTTCAGTAATTGGCATGTTTTCGGTATAAAAAGTCGTAATTTGAAACTGAAAATAGGTGCAGAGAGTCAAAATTGGGATAAAAAATCATGCTCAGGGGTCAAATTTCCGATATTTGAGACATTTTAAAAACTGCAGGGGGGGTTTGGGCAAAATATGACCTATCGCCGTTTACAGTAATTGGCATATTTTCGGTATGAAACGTCGTAATTTGAAACTGAAAATAGGTGCAGAGAGTCAGAATTCGGCTCAAAAATCACGCTCAGGAGTCAAATTTCCGACATTTCAGACATTTTAAAAACTGCAGGGGGGTTTAGGCAAAATATGACCTATCGCCGTTTGCAGTAATTGGCATATTTTCGGTATGAAACGTCGTAATTTGAAACTAAAAATAGGTGCAGAGAGTCAGAATTCGGCTCAAAACTCACGCTCAGAATTCAAATTTCCGACATTTCAGACATTTTAAAAACTGCAGGGGGGGTTTGGGCAAAATATGACCCATCGCGTTTTCAGAAATTGGCATATTTTCGGTATGAAACGTCGTAATTTGAAACTGAAAATAGGTGCAGAGAGTCAGAATTCGGCTCAAAAATCACGCTCAGGAGTCAAATTTCCGACATTACAGACATTTTGAAAACTGCAGGGGAGTTTAAGCAAAATATGACCCATCGCCGTTTTCAGTAATTAGAATATTTTCGGAATAAAAAGTCGTAATTTGAAACTGGAAATAGGTGCAGAGAGTCAGAATTCGGCTCAAAAATCACGCTCAGGAGTCAAATTTCAGACATTTCAGACATTTTGAAAACTGCAGGGGTGTTTGGGCAAAATATGACCCATCGCCGTTTTCAGTAATTGGCATATTTTCGGTATAAAAACTCGTAATTTGAATCTGAAAATAGCTGCAGAGAGTCAGAATTCGGATAAAAAATCACGCTCAGGAGTCAAATTTCCGACATTTCTGACATTTTGAAAACTGCAGGGGGGTTTGGGCAAAATATGACCCATCTCCGTATACAGTAATTGGCATATTTTTGGTATGAAACGTCGTAATTTGAAACTGAAAATAGGTGCAGAGAGTCAGAATTCGGCTCAAAAATCATCCTCAGGAGTCAAATTTCAGACATTTCAGACATTTTAACAAACTGCAGGGGGGTTTGGGCAAAATATGACCCATAGCCGTTTTCAGTAATTGGCATATTTTCGGTATAAAAAGTCGTAATTTGAAACTGAAAATAGGCGCAGAGAGTCAGAATTGGGATAAAAAATCATGCTCAGGGGTCAAATTTCCGACATTTCAGACATTTTGAAAACTGCAGGGGGGTTTGGGCAAAATATGACCCATCTCCGTTTACAGTAATTGGCATATTTTCGGTATGAAACGTCGTAATTTGAAACTGAAAATAGGTGCAGAGAGTCAGAATTCGGATAAAAAATCACGCTCAGGAGTCAAATTTCAGACATATCAGACATTTTGAAAACTGCAGGGGGGTTTGAGCTAAATATGACCCATCGCCGTTTTCAGTAATTGGCATATTTTCGGTATAAAAAGTCGTAATTTGAAACTGAAAATAGGTGCAGAGAGTCAGAATTCGGCTCAAAAATCACGCTAAGGAGTCAAATTTCCGACATTGCAGACATTTTGAAAACTGCAGGGGTGTTTAAGCAAAATATGACCCATCGCCGTTTTCAGTAATTAGAATATTTTCAAAATAAAAAGTCGTAATTTGAAACTGAAAATAGGTGCAGAGAGTCAGAATTCGGATAAAAAATCACGCTCAGGAGTCAAATTTCCGACATTTCAGACATTTTGAAAACTGCAGGGGGGTTTGGGCAAAATATGACCCATCTCAGTTTACAGTAATTGGCATATTTTCGGTATGAAACATCGTAATTTGAAACTGAAAATAGGTGCAGAGAGTCAGAATTCGCCTCAAAAATCACGCTCAGGAGCCAAATTTCCGACATTACAGACATTTTGAAAACTGCAGGGGAGTTTAAGCAAAATATGACCCATCGCCGTTTTCAGTAATTAGAATATTTTCGGAATAAAAAGTCGTAATTTGAAACTGAAAATAGGTGCAGAGAGTCAGAATTCGCCTCAAAAATCACGCTCAGGAGCCAAATTTCCGACATTACAGACATTTTGAAAACTGCAGGGGAGTTTAAGCAAAATATGACCCATCGCCGTTTTCAGTAATAAGAATATTTTCGGAATAAAAAGTCGTAATTTGAAACTGAAAATAGGTGCAGAGAGTCAGAATTCGGCTCAAAAATCACGCTCAGCAGTCAAATTTCCGACATTTCAGACATTTTAAAAACTGCAGGGGGGTTTAGGCAAAATATGACCTATCGCCGTTTGCAGTAATTGGCATATTTTCGGTATGAAACGTCGTAATTTGAAACTAAAAATAGGTGCAGAGAGTCAGAATTCGGCTCAAAAATAACGCTCAGGAGTCAAATTTCAGACATTTCAGACATTTTGAAAACTGCAGGGGGGTTTGGGCAAAATATGACCCATCGCTGTTTTCAGTAATTGGCATATTTTCGGTATAAAAACTCGTAATTTGAATCTGAAATTAGCTGCAGAGAGTCAGAATTCGGATAAAAAATCACGCTCAGGAGTCAAATTTCCGGCATTACAGACATTTTGAAAACTGCAGGGGAGTTTAAGCAAAATATGACCCATCGCCGTTTTAAGTAATTAGAATATTTTCGGAATAAAAGGTCGTAATTTGAAACTGAAAATAGGTGCAGAGAGTCAGAATTCGGCTCAAAAATCACGCTCAGGAGTCAAATTTCCGACATTTTAAAAACTGCAGGGGGGTTTAGGCAAAATATGACCTATCGCCGTTTGCAGTAATTGGCATATTTTCGGTATGAAACGTCGTAATTTGAAACTAAAAATAGGTGCAGAGAGTCAGAATTCGGCTCAAAACTCACGCTCAGGAGTCAAATTTCTGACATTTCAGACATTTTAAAAACTGCAGGGGGGTTTGGGCAAAATATGACCCATAGCCGTTTTCAGTAATTGGCATGTTTTCGGTATAAAAAGTCGTAATTTGAAACTGAAAATAGGTGCAGAGAGTCAAAATTGGGATAACAAATCATGCTCAGGGGTCAAATTTCAGACATTTCAGACATTTTGAAAACTGCAGGGGGGGTTGGGCAAAATATGACCCATCTCCGTTTACAGTAATTGGCATATTTTCGGTATGAAACGTCGTAATTTGAAACTGAAAATAGGTGCAGAGAGTCAGAATTCGGATAAAACATCACGCTCAGGAGTCAAATTTCAGACATTTCAGACATTTTGAAAACTGCAGGGGGGTTTGAGCAAAATATGACCCATCGCCGTTTTCAGTAATTGGCATATTTTCGGTATAAAAAGTCGTAATTTGAAACTGAAAATAGGTGCAGAGAGTCAGAATTCGGCTAAAAAATCACGCTAAGGAGTCAAATTTCCGACATTGCAGACATTTTGAAAACTGCAGGGGTGTTTAAGCAAAATATGACCCATCGCCGTTTTCAGTAATTAGAATATTTTCGGAATAAAAAGTCGTAATTTGAAACTGAAAATAGGTGCAGAGAGTCAGAATTCGGAAAAAAAATCACGCTCAGGAGTCAAATTTCCGACATTTCAGACATTTTGAAAACTGCAGGGGGGTTTGGGCAAAATATGACCCATCTCCGTATACATTAATTGGCATATTTTCGGTATGAAACATCGTAATTTGAAACTGAAAATAGGTGCAGAGAGTCAGAATTCGCCTCAAAAATCACGCTCAGGAGCCAAATTTCCGACATTACAGACATTTTGAAAACTGCAGGGGAGTTTAAGCAAAATATGACCCATCGCCGTTTTCAGTAATTAGAATATTTTCGGAATAAAAAGTCGTAATTTGAAACTGAAAATAGGTGCAGAGAGTGAGAATTGGGATAAAAAATCACGATCATGGGTCAAATTTCCGAAATTTCAGACATTTTGAAAACTGCAGGGGGGTTTGGGCAAAATATGACCCATCTCCGTTTACAGTAATTGGCATATTTTCGGTATGAAACGTCGTAATTCGAAACTGAAAATAGGTGCAGAGAGTCAGAATTCAGATAAAAAATCACGCTCAGGAGTCAAATTTCCGACATTTCAGACATTTTAAAAACTGCAGGGGGGTTTGGGCAAAATATGACCCATCGCCGTTTTAAGTAATTGGCATGTTTTCGGAATAAAAAGTCGTAATTTGAAACTGAAAATAGGTGCAGAGATTCAGAATTCGGACAAAAAATCACGCTCATTAGTCAATATTCCGACATTTCAGACATTTTGAAAACTGCAGGGGGGTGTTTGGGCAAAATATGATCCATCGCCGTTTACAGTAATTGGCATATTTTCGGTATGAAACGTCGTAATTTGAAACTGAAAATAGGTGAAGAGAGTCAGAATTCGGCTCAAAAATCACGCTTAGGAGTCAAATTTCCGACATTTCAGACATTTTAAAAACTGCACTGGGGTTTGGGCAAAATATGACCCATCGCCGTTTTCAGTAATTGGCATATTTTCGGTATGAAACGTCGTAATTTGAAACTGAAAAAAGGTGCAGACAGTCAGAATTCGGCTCAAAAATCACGCTCAGGAGTCAAATTTCTGACATTTCAGACATTTTGAAAACTGTAGGGGGATTTGGGCCAAATATGACCCATCGCCATTTTCAGTAATTGGCATATTTTCGGTACCTGGTTACCTGGTTGATGGGGTTCTGGGAGTTCTTCTACTCCCCAAGCCCGGCCCGAGGCCAGGCTCGACTTGTGAGAGTTTGGTCCACCAGGCTGTTGCTTGGAGCGGCCCGCAGGCCCACATACCCACCACAGCCCGGTTGGTCCGGCACTCCTTGGAGGAATAAATCTAGTTTCCTCTTGAAAATGTCCACGGTTGTTCCGGCAATATTTCTTATGCTTGCTGGGAGGACGTTGAACAACCGCGGACCTCTGATGTTTATACAGTGTTCTCTGATTGTGCCTATGGCACCTCTGCTCTTCATTGGTTCTATTCTACATTTTCTTCCATGTCGTTCACTCCAGTACGTTGTTATTTTACTGTGTAGATTTGGTACTTGGCCCTCCAGTATCTTCCAGGTGTATATTATTTGATATCTCTCTCGTCTTCTTTCTAGTGAGTACATTTGGAGGGCTTTGAGACGATCCCAATAATTTAGGTGCTTTATTGCGTCTATGCGTGCCGTATATGTTCTCTGTATTCCCTCTATTTCAGCAATCTCTCCTGCTTTGAAGGGGGAAGTGAGTACTGAGCAGTACTCAAGACGGGACAACACAAGTGCCTTGAAGAGTACAACCATTGTGATGGGATCCCTGGATTTGAAAGTTCTCGTAATCCATCCTATCATTTTTCTGGCTGTCGCAATATTTGCTTGGTTATGCTCCTTAAACGTTAGGTCGTCCGACATTATTATTCCCAAATCCTTTACATGCTGTTTTCCTACTATGGGTACATTTGATTGTGTTTTGTACTCTGTATTATGTTTAAGGTCCTCATTTTTACCGTACCTGAGTACCTGGAATTTATCACTGTTAAACATCATGTTATTTTCTGATGCCCAGTCGAAAACTTTATTAATATCAGCTTGAAGTTTTTCAATGTCCTCAGCCGAGGTAATTTTCATACTGATTTTTGTGTCATCTGCAAAGGATGATACGAAGCTGTGACTTGTATTTTTGTCTATATCTGATATGAGAATAAGGAAAAGCAGTGGTGCAAGGACTGTACCCTGAGGTACAGAGCTTTTCACTGCACTTGGACTAGATTTTATATGGTTGACAGTTACTCGCTGAGTCCTGTTTGACAGAAAACTGAGTATCCAGCGTCCTACTTTACCGGTTATTCCCATTGACTTCATTTTGTGTGCTATCACGCCATGGTCACATTTATCGAAGGCCTTTGCGAAGTCCGTGTATATCACATCAGCATTCTGTTTCTCTTCTAATGCCTCAGTGACTTTGTCGTAGTGCTCAAGTAGCTGTGAGAGGCACGATCTTCCCGCTCGAAATCCATGTTGGCCTGGGTTATGAAGGTCATTGGTCTCCATGAAATTGGTGACCTGACTCCTAATCACTCTCTCAAATACTTTTATGATGTGCGATGTTAGTGCAACTGGTCTATAATTTTTTGCCAATGCTTTGCTCCCTCCCTTGTGTAGAGGGGCTATGTCTGCTACTTTAAGTGCATCTGGTATCTCCCCCGTGTCCAAGCTCTTCCTCCACACTATACTGAGTGCCTGTGCTACCGGCACTTTGCATTTCTTTATAAATATTGAATTCCATGAGTCTGGACCTGGGGCCGAGTGCATGGGCATGTTTTCAATTTCTTTTTCAAAATTTAGTGCGCTCGTGTTTATATCAGTTATATTTACCGGGGTTTGAATATCCCGCATAAAGAAAATGTCTGGATCTTCCACCTTCATGTTGTTTATTGGAGTACTAAACATGTCCTCATACTGCTTTTTTAGGATTTCACTAATTTCTTTGTCATCCTCCGTGTATGAACCTTCACTTGTACGAATAGGTCCAATACTGGCAGTGGTTTTTGCTTTTGATTTCGCATATGAGAAGAAATATTTTGGATTTTTCTTTATTTCCTGAATTGCTTTCTGTTCTAACTGCCTTTCTTCAGTTTCATATGAGTGTTTCAATTTCCGCTCGATTTCTTCAATCTCCCTATTTAAATTATTCCTTCTTTGACGGGAAATTCGTGTCTGCATAAGCAGTTCCGTTATTTTTTTCCTGCGTTTATAGTGTCGTCTGCGTTCTCTTTCTACGTTAGATCTCTTTCTGGCTTTCCTCAAAGGAACATGTTTCAGACAGACTTGATACGCTTCTGAAGTAAGTTTTTCTATTCCTTCTGTAGGACTTGTATTATTTAGAACAGTTCCCCATGGAATGTTTGTAAGTTCCCTGTTTATTATCTCCCAGTCTATCCTTTTATTATTAAAATTGAATTTACTGAATAGCCCCTCTCGCTTTATCAACGTTTTAGGTCTATTCTGAGTATTGATGGTCGTTTGCACTTCAATGAGTTTGTGATCTGAGTATGTGGTATCTGATATCGTAATGTCTCTGATAATGTCTTCATTGTTCGTAAAGACCAGATCTAGAATATTTTCATTTCTCGTTGGCTCCGATATCTGCTGATTGAGTGAAAATTTGTCACAGAATCTAAGTAGTTCTCTAATCTGTGGTTGGTTAGGTCCTGATAGATTTCCTGGTATAATATTATTGTTTGCTATTTTCCACCTGAGACTAGGCAAGTTGAAGTCACCTAGGAAAATAATATCAGGTATCGGGTTCTCCAAATTATCAAGGCTATTCTCTATTTTGCTTATCTGTTCTGTGAATTCCTCAGCCGTTGCATCTGGCGGTTTGTATATTAGTATAATCACTAAATTTATTTTCTCTATTTTTAATCCCAGTACCTCTACCACCTCATTTGTAATGTTTAGGAGCTCCGAGCATACAAGGTCTTCCCTAATATACAGACCCACTCCTCCATGTGACCTAATTTTCCTATCACACCTGTATAGGTTATATCCTGGAATCCAGATCTCACTGTCCAACAATTCCCCTGCATGGGTTTCTGTGAAAGCTCCAAATACTGCATTTGACTCCGTGAGGAGGCCATTTATGAACTGTACTTTGTTGTTTGTTCTTGTTTTCAGTCCTTGTATGTTGGCAAAGATGAATGAGGTTACTCTATTAGTGATAGGTATAAAAAGTCGTAATTTTAAACTGAAAATTGGTGCAGAGAGTCAGAATTCGGATAAAAAATCACGCTCAGGAGTAAAATTTCCGACATTTCAGACATTTTAAAAACTGCGGGGGGGGGGGGGGGGGGTTTGGGCAAAATATGACCTATCGCCGTTTACAGTAATTGACATATTTTCGGTATGAAACTTCGTAATTTGAAACTGAAAATAGGTGCAGAGAGTCAGAATTCGGCTCAAAAATCACACTCAGGAGTCAAATTTCAGACATTTTAAAAACTGCAGGGGGGGGTTTGGGCAAAATATGACCCATCGCGTTTTCAGTAATTGGCATATTTTCGGTATGAAACGTCGTAATTTGAAACTGAAAATAGGTGCAGAGAGTCAGAATTCGGCTCAAAAATCATGCTCAGGAGTCAAATTTCCGACATTACAGACATTTTGAAAACTGCAGTGGAGTTTAAGCAAAATATGACCCATCGCTGTTTTCAGTAATTAGAATATTTTCGGAATAAAAAGTCGTAATTTGAAACTGAAAATAGGTGCAGAGAGTCAGAATTCGGCTCAAAATTCACGCTCAGGAGTCAAATTTCCGACATTTCAGACATTTTGAAAACTGCAGGGGGGTTTGGGCAAAATATGACCCATCTCCGTTTACAGTAATTGGCATATTTTCGGTATGAAACGTCGTAATTTGAAACTGAAAATAGGTGCAGAGAGTCAGCATTCGGCTCAAAAATCACGCTCAGGAGTCAAATTTCAGACATTTCAGACATTTTGAAAACTGCAGGGGGGTTTGGGTCAAAATATGACCCATCGCCGTTTTCAGTAATTGGCATATTTTCGGTATAAAAACTCGTAATTTGAAACTGAAAATAGGTGCAGAGAGTCAGAATTCGGGTAAAAAATCGCGCTCAGGAGTCAAATTTCCGACATTTCTGACATTTTGAAAACTGCAGGGGGGTTTGGGCAAAATATGACCCATCTCCGTATACAGTAATTGGCATATTTTTGGTATGAAACGTCGTAATTTGAAACTGAAAACATGGTGCAGAGAGTCAGAATTCGGCTCAAAAATCACGCTCAGGAGTCAAATTTCAGACATTTCAGACATTTTAAAAACTGCAGGGGGGTTTGGGCAAAATATGACCCATAGCTGTTTTCAGTAATTGGCATATTTTCGGTATAAAAAGTCGTAATTTGAAACTGAAAATAGGTGCAGAGAGTGAGAATTGGGATAAAAAATCACGATCATGGGTCAAATTTCCGACATTTCAGACATTTTGAAAACTGCAGGGGGGTTTGGGCAAAATATGACCCATCTCCGTTTACAGTATTTGGCATATTTTCGGTATGAAACGTCGTAATTTGAAACTGAAAATAGGTGCAGAGAGTCAGAATTCAGATAAAAAATCACGCTCAGGAGTCAAATTTCCGACATTTCAGACATTTTAAAAACTGCAGGGGGGTTTGGGCAAAATATGACCCATCGCCGTTTTAAGTAATTGGCATGTTTTCGGAATAAAAAGTCGTAATTTGAAACTGAAAATAGGTGCAGAGATTCAGAATTCGGACAAAAAATCACGCTCATTAGTCAATATTCCGACATTTCAGACATTTTGAAAACTGCAGGGGGGTGTTTGGGCAAAATATGATCCATCGCCGTTTACAGTAATTGGCATATTTTCGGTATGAAACGTCGTAATTTGAAACTGAAAATAGGTGAAGAGAGTCAGAATTCGGCTCAAAAATCACGCTTAGGAGTCAAATTTCCGACATTTCAGACATTTTAAAAACTGCACTGGGGTTTGGGCAAAATATGACCCATCGCCGTTTTCAGTAATTGGCATATTTTCGGTATGAAACGTCGTAATTTGAAACTGAAAAAAGGTGCAGACAGTCAGAATTCGGCTCAAAAATCACGATCAGGAGTCAAATTTCTGACATTTCAGACATTTTGAAAACTGTAGGGGGATTTGGGCCAAATATGACCCATCGCCATTTTCAGTAATTGGCATATTTTCGGTATAAAAAGTCGTAATTTTAAACTGAAAATTGGTGCAGAGAGTCAGAATTCGGATAAAAAATCACGCTCAGGAGTCAAATTTCCGACATTTCAGACATTTTAAAAACTGCGGGGGGGTTTGGGCAAAATATGACCTATCGCCGTTTACAGTAATTGGCATATTTTCGGTATGAAACTTCGTAATTTGAAACTGAAAATAGGTGCAGAGAGTCAGAATTCGGCTCAAAAATCACGCTCAGGAGTCAAATTTCAGACATTTCAAACATTTTAAAAACTGCAGGGGGGGGTTTGGGCAAAATATGACCCATCGCGTTTTCAGTAATTGGCATATTTTCGGTATGAAACGTCGTAATTTGAAACTGAAAATAGGTGCAGAGAGTCAGAATTCGGCTCAAAAATCATGCTCAGGAGTCAAATTTCCAACATTACAGACATTTTGAAAACTGCAGTGGAGTTTAAGCAAAATATGACCCATCGCTGTTTTCAGCAATTAGAATATTTTCGGAATAAAAAGTCGTAATTTGAAACTGAAAATAGGTGCAGAGAGTCAGAATTCGGCTCAAAATTCACGCTCAGGAGTCAAATTTCCGACATTTCAGACATTTTGAAAACTGCAGGGGGGTTTGGGCAAAATATGACCCATCTCCGTTTACAGTAATTGGCATATTTTCGGTATGAAACGTCGTAATTTGAAACTGAAAATAGGTGCAGAGATTCAGCATTCGGCTCAAAAATCACGCTCAGGAGTCAAATTTCAGACATTTCAGACATTTTGAAAACTGCAGGGGGGTTTGGGTCAAAATATGACCCATCGCCGTTTTCAGTAATTGGCATATTTTCGGTATAAAAACTCGTAATTTGAAACTGAAAATAGGTGCAGAGAGTCAGAATTCGGGTAAAAAATCGCGCTCAGGAGTCAAATTTCCGACATTTCTGACATTTTGAAAACTGCAGGGGGGTTTGGGCAAAATATGACCCATCTCCGTATACAGTAATTGGCATATTTTTGGTATGAAACGTCGTAATTTAAAACTGAAAATAGGTGCAAAGAGTCAGAATTCGGCTCAAAAATCACGCTCAGGAGTCAAATTTCCGACATTTCAGACATTTTAAAAACTGCAGGGGGGTTTGGGCAAAATATGACCCATCGCCGTTTTAAGTAATTGGCATGTTTTCGGAATAAAAAATCGTAATTTGAAACTGAAAATAGGTGCAGAGATTCAGAATTCGGACAAAAATTCACGCTCAGGAGTCAATATTCCGACATTTCAGACATTTTGAAAACTGCAGGGGGTGTTTGGGCAAAATATGATCCATCGCCGTTTACAGTAATTGGCATATTTTCGGTATGAAACGTCGTAATTTGAAACTGAAAATAGGTGAAGAGAGTCAGAATTCGGCTCAAAAATCACGCTCAGGAGTCAAATTTCTGACATTTCAGACATTTTAAAAACTGCACTGGGGTTTGGGCAAAATATGACCCATCGCCGTTTTCAGTAATTGGCATATTTTCGGTATAAAAAGTCGTAATTTGAAACTGAAAATAGGCGCAGAGAGTCAGAATTGGGATAAAAAATCATGCTCAGGGGTCAAATTTCCGACATTTCAGACATTTTGAAAACTGCAGGGGGGTTTGGGCAAAATATGACCCATCTCCGTTTACAGTAATTGGCATATTTTCGGTATGAAACGTCGTAATTTGAAACTGAAAATAGGTGCAGAGAGTCAGAATTCGGATAAAAAATCACGATCAGGAGTCAAATTTCAGACATTTCAGACATTTTGAAAACTGCAGGGGGGTTTGAGCAAAATATGACCCATCGCCGTTTTCAGTAATTGGCATATTTTCGGTATAAAAAGTCGTAATTTGAAACTGAAAATAGGTGCAGAGAGTCAGAATTCGGCTCAAAAATCACGCTAAGGAGTCAAATTTCCGACATTGCAGACATTTTGAAAACTGCAGGGTTGTTTAAGCAAAATATGACCCATCGCCGTTTTCAGTAATTAGAATATTTTCGGAATAAAAATTCGTAATTTGAAACTGAAAATAGGTGCAGAGAGTCAGAATTCGGATAAAAAATCACGCTCAGGAGTCAAATTTCCGACATTTCAGACATTTTGAAAACTGCACGGGGGTTTGGGCAAAATATGACCCATCTCCGTATACAGTAATTGGCATATTTTCGGTATGAAACATCGTAATTTGAAACTGAAAATAGGTGCAGAGAGTCAGAATTCGCCTCAAAAATCACGCTCAGGAGCCAAATTTCCGACATTACAGAAATTTTGAAAACTGCAGGGGAGTTTAAGCAAAATATGACCCATCGCCGTTTTCAGTAATTAGAATATTTTCGTAATAAAAAGTCGTAATTTGAAACTGAAAATAGGTGCAGAGAGTCAGAATTCGGCTCAAAAATCACGCTCAGGAGTCAAATTTCCGACATTTCAGACATTTTAAAAACTGCAGGGGGGTTTAGGCAAAATATGACCTATCGCCGTTAGCAGTAATTGGCATATTTTCGGTATGAAACGTCGTAATTTGAAACTGAAAATAGGTGCAGAGAGTCAGAATTCGGCTCAAAAATCACGCTCAGGAGTCAAATTTCCGACATTACAGACATTTTGAAAACTGCAGGGGAGTTTAAGCAAAATATGACCCATCGCCGTTTTCAGTAATTAGAATATTTTCGGAATAAAAAGTCGTAATTTGAAACTGAAAATAGGTGCAGAGAGTCAGAATTCGGCTCAAAAATCATACTCAGGAGTCAAATTTCCGACATTACAGACATTTTGAAAACTGCAGTGGAGTTTAAGCAAAATATGACCCATCGCTGTTTTCAGTAATTAGAATATTTTCGGAATAAAAAGTCGTAATTTGAAACTGAAAATAGGTGCAGAGAGTCAGAATTCGGCTCAAAATTCACGCTCAGGAGTCAAATTTCCGACATTTCAGACATTTTGAAAACTGCAGGGGGGTTTGGGCAAAATATGACCCATCTCCGTTTACAGTAATTGGCATATTTTCGGTATGAAACGTCGTAATTTGAAACTGAAAATAGGTGCAGAGAGTCAGCATTCGGCTCAAAAATCACGCTCAGGAGTCAAATTTCAGACATTTCAGACATTTTGAAAACTGCAGGGGGGTTTGGGTCAAAATATGACCCATCGCCGTTTTCAGTAATTGGCATATTTTCGGTATAAAAACTCGTAATTTGAAACTGAAAATAGGTGCAGAGAGTCAGAATTCGGGTAAAAAATCGCGCTCAGGAGTCAAATTTCCGACATTTCTGACATTTTGAAAACTGCAGGGGGGTTTGGGCAAAATATGACCCATCTCCGTATACAGTAATTGGCATATTTTTGGTATGAAACGTCGTAATTTAAAACTGAAAATAGGTGCAGAGAGTCAGAATTCGGCTCAAAAATCACGCTCAGGAGTCAAATTTCCGACATTTCAGACATTTTAAAAACTGCAGGGGGGTTTGGGCAAAATATGACCCATCGCCGTTTTAAGTAATTGGCATGTTTTCGGAATAAAAAGTCGTAATTTGAAACTGAAAATAGGTGCAGAGATTCAGAATTCGGACAAAAATTCACGCTCAGGAGTCAATTTTCCGACATTTCAGACATTTTGAAAACTGCAGGGGGTGTTTGGGCAAAATATGATCCATCGCCGTTTACAGTAATTGGCATATTTTCGGTATGAAACGTCGTAATTTGAAACTGAAAATAGGTGAAGAGAGTCAGAATTCGGCTCAAAAATCACGCTCAGGAGTCAAATTTCTGACATTTCAGACATTTTAAAAACTGCACTGGGGTTTGGGCAAAATATGACCCATCGCCGTTTTCAGTAATTGGCATATTTTCGGTATAAAAAGTCGTAATTTGAAACTGAAAATAGGCGCAGAGAGTCAGAATTGGGATAAAAAATCATGCTCAGGGGTCAAATTTCCGACATTTCAGACATTTTGAAAACTGCAGGGGGGTTTGGGCAAAATATGACCCATCTCCGTTTACAGTAATTGGCATATTTTCGGTATGAAACGTCGTAATTTGAAACTGAAAATAGGTGCAGAGAGTCAGAATTCGGATAAAAAATCACGCTCAGGAGTCAAATTTCAGACATTTCAGACATTTTGAAAACTGCAGGGGGGTTTGAGCAAAATATGACCCATCGCCGTTTTCAGTAATTGGCATATTTTCGGTATAAAAAGTCGTAATTTGAAACTGAAAATAGGTGCAGAGAGTCAGAATTCGGCTCAAAAATCACGCTCAGGAGTCAAATTTCCGACATTTCAGACATTTTAAAAACTGCAGGGGGGTTTAGGCAAAATATGACCTATCGCCGTTTGCAGTAATTGGCATATTTTCGGTATGAAACGTCGTAATTTGAAACTAAAAATAGGTGCAGAGAGTCAGAATTCGGCTCAAAACTCACGCTTAGGAGTCAAATTTCCGACATTTCAGACATTTTAAAAACTGCAGGGGGGGTTTGGGCAAAATATGACCCATCGCGTTTTCAGTAATTGGCATATTTTCGGTATGAAACGTCGTAATTTGAAACTGAAAATAGGTGCAGAGAGTCAGAATTCGGCTCAAAAATCACGCTCAGGAGTCAAATTTCCGACATTACAGACATTTTGAAAACTGCAGGGGAGTTTAAGCAAAATATGACCCATCGCCGTTTTCAGTAATTAGAATATTTTCGGAATAAAAAGTCGTAATTTGAAACTGAAAATAGGTGCAGAGAGTCAGAATTCGGCTCAAAAATCACGCTCAGGAGTCAAATTTCAGACATTTCAGACATTTTGAAAACTGCAGGGGGGTTTGGGCAAAATATGACCCATCGCTGTTTTCAGTAATTGGCATATTTTCGGTATAAAAACTCGTAATTTGAATCTGAAAATAGCTGCAGAGAGTCAGAATTCGGATAAAAAATCACGCTCAGGAGTCAAATTTCCGACATTTCTGACATTTTGAAAACTGCAGGGGGGTTTGGGCAAAATATGACCCATCTCCGTATACAGTAATTGGCATATTTTTGGTATGAAAGGTCGTAATTTGAAACTGAAAATAGGTGCAGAGAGTCAGAATTCGGCTCAAAAATCACGCTCAGGAGACAAATTTCAGACATTTCAGACATTTTAAAAACTGCAGGGTGGTTTGGGCAAAATATGACCCATAGCCGTTTTCAGTAATTGGCATATTTTCGGTATAAAAAGTCGTAATTTGAAACTGAAAATAGGTGCAGAGAGTCAAAATTGGGATAAAAAATCATGCTCAGGGGTCAAATTTCCGACATTTCAGACATTTTGAAAACTGCAGGGGGGTTTCGGCAAAATATGACCCATCTCCGTTTACAGTAATTGGCATATTTTCGGTATGAAACGTCGTAATTTGAAACTGAAAATAGGTGCAGAGAGTCAGAATTCGGATAAAAAATCACGCTCAGGAGTCAAATTTCAGACATTTCAGACATTTTGAAAACTGCAGGGGGGTTTGAGCAAAATATGACCCATCGCCGTTTTCAGTAATTGGCATATTTTCGGTATAAAAAGTCGTAATTTGAAACTGAAAATAGGTGCAGAGAGTCAGAATTCGGCTCAAAAATCACGCTAAGGAGTCAAATTTCCGACATTGCAGACATTTTGAAAACTGCAGGGGTGTTTAAGCAAAATATGACCCATCGCCGTTTTCAGTAATTAGAATATTTTCGGAATAAAAAGTCGTAATTTGAAACTGAAAAGAGGTGCAGAGAGTCAGAATTCGGATAAAAAATCACGCTCAGGAGTCAAATTTCCGACATTTCAGACATTTTGAAAACTGCAGGGGGGTTTGGGCAAAATATGACCCATCGCCGTTTTCAGTAATTAGAATATTTTCGGAATAAAAAGTCGTAATTTGAAACTGAAAATAGGTGCAGAGAGTCAGAATTCGGCTCAAAAATCACGCTCAGGAGTCAAATTTCAGACATTTCAGACATTTTGAAAACTGCAGGGGGGTTTGGGCAAAATATGACCCATCGCCGTTTTCAGTAATTGGCATATTTTCGGTATAAAAACTCGTAATTTGAAACTGAAAATAGGTGCAGAGAGTCAGAATTCGGATAAAAAATCACGCTCAGGAGTCAAATTTCCGACATTTCTGACATTTTGAAAACTGCAGGGGGGTTTGGGCAAAATATGACCCATCTCCGTATACAGTAATTGGCATATTTTTGGTATGAAACGTCGTAATTTGAAACTGAAAACATGGTGCAGAGAGTCAGAATTCGGCTCAAAAATCACGCTCAGGAGTCAAATTTCAGACATTTCAGACATTTTAAAAACTGCAGGGGTGTTTGGGCAAAATATGACCCATAGCTGTTTTCAGTAATTGGCATATTTTCGGTATAAAAAGTCGTAATTTGAAACTGAAAATAGGTGCAGAGAGTGAGAATTGGGATAAAAAATCACGATCATGGGTCAAATTTCCGACATTTCAGACATTTTGAAAACTGCAGGGGGGTTTGGGCAAAATATGACCCATCGCCGTTTTAAGTAATTGGCATGTTTTCGGAATAAAAAGTCGTAATTTGAAACTGAAAATAGGTGCAGAGATTCAGAATTCGGACAAAAAATCACGCTCATTAGTCAATATTCCGACATTTCAGACATTTTGAAAACTGCAGGGGGGTGTTTGGGCAAAATATAATCCATCGCCGTTTACAGTAATTGGCATATTTTCGGTATGAAACGTCGTAATTTGAAACTGAAAATAGGTGAAGAGAGTCAGAATTCGGCTCAAAAATCACGCTTAGGAGTCAAATTTCCGACATTTCACACATTTTAAAAACTGCACTGGGGTTTGGGCAAAATATGACCCATCGCCGTTTTCAGTAATTGGCATATTTTCGGTATGAAACGTCGTAATTTGAAACTGAAAAAAGGTGCAGACAGTCAGAATTCGGCTCAAAAATCACGCTCATGAGTCAAATTTCTGACATTTCAGACATTTTGAAAACTGTAGGGGGATTTGGGCCAAATATGACCCATCGCCATTTTCAGTAATTGGCATATTTTCGGTATAAAAAGTCGTAATTTTAAACTGAAAATTGGTGCAGAGAGTCAGAATTCGGATAAAAAATCACGCTCAGGAGTCAAATTTCCGACATTTCAGACATTTTAAAAACTGCGGGGGGGTTTGGGCAAAATATGACCTATCGCCGTTTACAGTAATTGGCATATTTTCGGTATGAAACATCGTAATTTGAAACTGAAAATAGGTGCAGAGAGTCAGAATTCGGCTCAAAAATCACGCTCAGGAGTCAAATTTCAGACATTTCAGACATTTTAAAAACTGCAGGGGGGGGGTTTGGGCAAAATATGACCCATCGCGTTTTCAGTAATTGGCATATTTTCGGTATGAAATGTCGTAATTTGAAACTGAAAATAGGTGCAGAGAGTCAGAATTCGGCTCAAAAATCATGCTCAGGAGTCAAATTTCCGACATTACAGACATTTTGAAAACTGCAGTGGAGTTTAAGCAAAATATGACCCATCGCTGTTTTCAGTAATTAGAATATTTTCGGAATAAAAAGTCGTAATTTGAAACTGAAAATAGGTGCAGAGAGTCAGAATTCGTCTCAAAATTCACGCTCAGGAGTCAAATTTCCGACATTTCAGACATTTTGAAAACTGCAGGGGGGTTTGGGCAAAATATGACCCATCTCCGTTTACAGTAATTGGCATATTTTCGGTATGAAACGTCGTAATTTGAAACTGAAAATAGGTGCAGAGAGTCAGCATTCGGCTCAAAAATCACGCTCAGGAGTCAAATTTCAGACATTTCAGACATTTTGAAAACTGCAGGGGGGTTTGGGTCAAAATATGACCCATCGCCGTTTTCAGTAATTGGCATATTTTCGGTATAAAAACTCGTAATTTGAAACTGAAAATAGGTGCAGAGAGTCAGAATTCGGGTAAAAAATCGCGCTCAGGAGTCAAATTTCCGACATTTCTGACATTTTGAAAACTGCAGGGGGGTTTGGGCAAAATATGACCCATCTCCGTATACAGTAATTGGCATATTTTTGGTATGAAACGTCGTAATTTAAAACTGAAAATAGGTGCAGAGAGTCAGAATTCGGCTCAAAAATCACGCTCAGGAGTCAAATTTCCGACATTTCAGACATTTTAAAAACTGCAGGGGGGTTTGGGCAAAATATGACCCATCGCCGTTTTAAGTAATTGGCATGTTTTCGGAATAAAAAGTCGTAATTTGAAACTGAAAATAGGTGCAGAGATTCAGAATTCGGACAAAAAATCACGCTCAGGAGTCAATATTCCGACATTTCAGACATTTTGAAAACTGCAGGGGGTGTTTGGGCAAAATATGATCCATCGCCGTTTACAGTAATTGGCATATTTTCGGTATGAAACGTCGTAATTTGAAACTGAAAATAGGTGAAGAGAGTCAGAATTCGGCTCAAAAATCACGCTCAGGAGTCAAATTTCTGACATTTCAGACATTTTAAAAACGGCACTGGGGTTTGGGCAAAATATGACCCATCGCCGTTTTCAGTAATTGGCATATTTTCGGTATAAAAAGTCGTAATTTGAAACTGAAAATAGGCGCAGAGAGTCAGAATTGGGATAAAAAATCATGCTCAGGGGTCAAATTTCCGACATTTCAGACATTTTGAAAACTGCAGGGGGGTTTGGGCAAAATATGACCCATCTCCGTTTACAGTAATTGGCATATTTTCGGTATGAAACGTCGTAATTTGAAACTGAAAATAGGTGCAGAGAGTCAGAATTCGGATAAAAAATCACGCTCAGGAGTCAAATTTCAGACATTTCAGACATTTTGAAAACTGCAGGGGGGTTTGAGCAAAATATGACCCATCGCCGTTTTCAGTAATTGGCATATTTTCGGTATAAAAAGTCGTAATTTGAAACTGAAAATAGGTGCAGAGAGTCAGAATTCGGCTCAAAAATCACGCTAAGGAGTCAAATTTCCGACATTGCAGACATTTTGAAAACTGCAGGGGTGTTTAAGCAAAATATGACCCATCGCCGTTTTCAGTAATTAGAATATTTTCGGAATAAAAAGTCGTAATTTGAAACTGAAAATAGGTGCAGAGAGTCAGAATTCGGATAAAAAATCACGCTCAGGAGTCAAATTTCCGACATTTCAGACATTTTGAAAACTGCACGGGGGTTTGGGCAAAATATGACCCATCTCCGTATACAGTAATTGGCATATTTTCGGTATGAAACATCGTAATTTGAAACTGAAAATAGGTGCAGAGAGTCAGAATTCGCCTCAAAAATCACGCTCAGGAGCCAAATTTCCGACAATACAGACATTTTGAAAACTGCAGGGGAGTTTAAGCAAAATATGACCCATCGCCGTTTTCAGTAATTAGAATATTTTCGGAATAAAAAGTCGTAATTTGAAACTGAAAATAGGTGCAGAGAGTCAGAATTCGGCTCAAAAATCACGCTCTGGAGTCAAATTTCCGACATTTCAGACATTTTAAAAACTGCAGGGGGGTTTAGGCAAAATATGACCTATCGCCGTTTGCAGTAATTGGCATATTTTCGGTATGAAACGTCGTAATTTGAAACTAAAAATAGGTGCAGAGAGTCAGAATTCGGCTCAAAACTCACGCTTAGGAGTCAAATTTCCGACATTTCAGATATTTTAAAAACTGCAGGGGGGGTTTGGGCAAAATATGACCCATCGCGTTTTCAGTAATTGGCATATTTTCGGTATGAAACGTCGTAATTTGAAACTGAAAATAGGTGCAGAGAGTCAGAATTCGGCTCAAAAATCACGCTCAGGAGTCAAATTTCCGACATTACAGACATTTTGAAAACTGCAGGGGGGTTTAGGCAAAATATGACCTATCGCCGTTTGCAGTAATTGGCATATTTTCGGTATGAAACGTCGTAATTTGAAACTAAAAATAGGTGCAGAGAGTCAGAATTCGGCTCAAAACTCACGCTTAGGAGTCAAATTTCCGACATTTCAGACATTTTAAAAACTGCAGGGGGGGTTTGGGCAAAATATGACCCATCGCGTTTTCAGTAATTGGCATATTTTCGGTATGAAACGTCGTAATTTGAAACTGAAAATAGGTGCAGAGAGTCAGAATTCGGCTCAAAAATCACGCTCAGGAGTCAAATTTCCGACATTACAGACATTTTGAAAACTGCAGGGGAGTTTAAGCAAAATATGACCCATCGCCGTTTTCAGTAATTAGAATATTTTCGGAATAAAAAGTCGTAATTTGAAACTGAAAATAGGTGCAGAGAGTCAGAATTCGGCTCAAAAATCACGCTCAGGAGTCAAATTTCAGACATTTCAGACATTTTGAAAACTGCAGGGGGGTTTGGGCAAAATATGACCCATCGCTGTTTTCAGTAATTGGCATATTTTCGGTATAAAAACTCGTAATTTGAATCTGAAAATAGCTGCAGAGAGTCAGAATTCGGATAAAAAATCACGCTCAGGAGTCAAATTTCCGACATTTCTGACATTTTGAAAACTGCAGGGGGGTTTGGGCAAAATATGACCCATCTCCGTATACAGTAATTGGCATATTTTTGGTATGAAAGGTCGTAATTTGAAACTGAAAATAGGTGCAGAGAGTCAGAATTCGGCTCAAAAATCACGCTCAGGAGACAAATTTCAGACATTTCAGACATTTTAAAAACTGCAGGGTGGTTTGGGCAAAATATGACCCATAGCCGTTTTCAGTAATTGGCATATTTTCGGTATAAAAAGTCGTAATTTGAAACTGAAAATAGGTGCAGAGAGTCAAAATTGGGATAAAAAATCATGCTCAGGGGTCAAATTTCCGACATTTCAGACATTTTGAAAACTGCAGGGGGGTTTCGGCAAAATATGACCCATCTCCGTTTACAGTAATTGGCATATTTTCGGTATGAAACGTCGTAATTTGAAACTGAAAATAGGTGCAGAGAGTCAGAATTCGGATAAAAAATCACGCTCAGGAGTCAAATTTCAGACATTTCAGACATTTTGAAAACTGCAGGGGGGTTTGAGCAAAATATGACCCATCGCCGTTTTCAGTAATTGGCATATTTTCGGTATAAAAAGTCGTAATTTGAAACTGAAAATAGGTGCAGAGAGTCAGAATTCGGCTCAAAAATCACGCTAAGGAGTCAAATTTCCGACATTGCAGACATTTTGAAAACTGCAGGGGTGTTTAAGCAAAATATGACCCATCGCCGTTTTCAGTAATTAGAATATTTTCGGAATAAAAAGTCGTAATTTGAAACTGAAAAGAGGTGCAGAGAGTCAGAATTCGGATAAAAAATCACGCTCAGGAGTCAAATTTCCGACATTTCAGACATTTTGAAAACTGCAGGGGGGTTTGGGCAAAATATGACCCATCGCCGTTTTCAGTAATTAGAATATTTTCGGAATAAAAAGTCGTAATTTGAAACTGAAAATAGGTGCAGAGAGTCAGAATTCGGCTCAAAAATCACGCTCAGGAGTCAAATTTCAGACATTTCAGACATTTTGAAAACTGCAGGGGGGTTTGGGCAAAATATGACCCATCGCCGTTTTCAGTAATTGGCATATTTTCGGTATAAAAACTCGTAATTTGAAACTGAAAATAGGTGCAGAGAGTCAGAATTCGGATAAAAAATCACGCTCAGGAGTCAAATTTCCGACATTTCTGACATTTTGAAAACTGCAGGGGGGTTTGGGCAAAATATGACCCATCTCCGTATACAGTAATTGGCATATTTTTGGTATGAAACGTCGTAATTTGAAACTGAAAACATGGTGCAGAGAGTCAGAATTCGGCTCAAAAATCACGCTCAGGAGTCAAATTTCAGACATTTCAGACATTTTAAAAACTGCAGGGGTGTTTGGGCAAAATATGACCCATAGCTGTTTTCAGTAATTGGCATATTTTCGGTATAAAAAGTCGTAATTTGAAACTGAAAATAGGTGCAGAGAGTGAGAATTGGGATAAAAAATCACGATCATGGGTCAAATTTCCGACATTTCAGACATTTTGAAAACTGCAGGGGGGTTTGGGCAAAATATGACCCATCGCCGTTTTAAGTAATTGGCATGTTTTCGGAATAAAAAGTCGTAATTTGAAACTGAAAATAGGTGCAGAGATTCAGAATTCGGACAAAAAATCACGCTCATTAGTCAATATTCCGACATTTCAGACATTTTGAAAACTGCAGGGGGGTGTTTGGGCAAAATATAATCCATCGCCGTTTACAGTAATTGGCATATTTTCGGTATGAAACGTCGTAATTTGAAACTGAAAATAGGTGAAGAGAGTCAGAATTCGGCTCAAAAATCACGCTTAGGAGTCAAATTTCCGACATTTCACACATTTTAAAAACTGCACTGGGGTTTGGGCAAAATATGACCCATCGCCGTTTTCAGTAATTGGCATATTTTCGGTATGAAACGTCGTAATTTGAAACTGAAAAAAGGTGCAGACAGTCAGAATTCGGCTCAAAAATCACGCTCATGAGTCAAATTTCTGACATTTCAGACATTTTGAAAACTGTAGGGGGATTTGGGCCAAATATGACCCATCGCCATTTTCAGTAATTGGCATATTTTCGGTATAAAAAGTCGTAATTTTAAACTGAAAATTGGTGCAGAGAGTCAGAATTCGGATAAAAAATCACGCTCAGGAGTCAAATTTCCGACATTTCAGACATTTTAAAAACTGCGGGGGGGTTTGGGCAAAATATGACCTATCGCCGTTTACAGTAATTGGCATATTTTCGGTATGAAACATCGTAATTTGAAACTGAAAATAGGTGCAGAGAGTCAGAATTCGGCTCAAAAATCACGCTCAGGAGTCAAATTTCAGACATTTCAGACATTTTAAAAACTGCAGGGGGGGGGTTTGGGCAAAATATGACCCATCGCGTTTTCAGTAATTGGCATATTTTCGGTATGAAACGTCGTAATTTGAAACTGAAAATAGGTGCAGAGAGTCAGAATTCGGCTCAAAAATCATGCTCAGGAGTCAAATTTCCGACATTACAGACATTTTGAAAACTGCAGTGGAGTTTAAGCAAAATATGACCCATCGCTGTTTTCAGTAATTAGAATATTTTCGGAATAAAAAGTCGTAATTTGAAACTGAAAATAGGTGCAGAGAGTCAGAATTCGTCTCAAAATTCACGCTCAGGAGTCAAATTTCCGACATTTCAGACATTTTGAAAACTGCAGGGGGGTTTGGGCAAAATATGACCCATCTCCGTTTACAGTAATTGGCATATTTTCGGTATGAAACGTCGTAATTTGAAACTGAAAATAGGTGCAGAGAGTCAGCATTCGGCTCAAAAATCACGCTCAGGAGTCAAATTTCAGACATTTCAGACATTTTGAAAACTGCAGGGGGGTTTGGGTCAAAATATGACCCATCGCCGTTTTCAGTAATTGGCATATTTTCGGTATAAAAACTCGTAATTTGAAACTGAAAATAGGTGCAGAGAGTCAGAATTCGGGTAAAAAATCGCGCTCAGGAGTCAAATTTCCGACATTTCTGACATTTTGAAAACTGCAGGGGGGTTTGGGCAAAATATGACCCATCTCCGTATACAGTAATTGGCATATTTTTGGTATGAAACGTCGTAATTTAAAACTGAAAATAGGTGCAGAGAGTCAGAATTCGGCTCAAAAATCACGCTCAGGAGTCAAATTTCCGACATTTCAGACATTTTAAAAACTGCAGGGGGGTTTGGGCAAAATATGACCCATCGCCGTTTTAAGTAATTGGCATGTTTTCGGAATAAAAAGTCGTAATTTGAAACTGAAAATAGGTGCAGAGATTCAGAATTCGGACAAAAAATCACGCTCAGGAGTCAATATTCCGACATTTCAGACATTTTGAAAACTGCAGGGGGTGTTTGGGCAAAATATGATCCATCGCCGTTTACAGTAATTGGCATATTTTCGGTATGAAACGTCGTAATTTGAAACTGAAAATAGGTGAAGAGAGTCAGAATTCGGCTCAAAAATCACGCTCAGGAGTCAAATTTCTGACATTTCAGACATTTTAAAAACGGCACTGGGGTTTGGGCAAAATATGACCCATCGCCGTTTTCAGTAATTGGCATATTTTCGGTATAAAAAGTCGTAATTTGAAACTGAAAATAGGCGCAGAGAGTCAGAATTGGGATAAAAAATCATGCTCAGGGGTCAAATTTCCGACATTTCAGACATTTTGAAAACTGCAGGGGGGTTTGGGCAAAATATGACCCATCTCCGTTTACAGTAATTGGCATATTTTCGGTATGAAACGTCGTAATTTGAAACTGAAAATAGGTGCAGAGAGTCAGAATTCGGATAAAAAATCACGCTCAGGAGTCAAATTTCAGACATTTCAGACATTTTGAAAACTGCAGGGGGGTTTGAGCAAAATATGACCCATCGCCGTTTTCAGTAATTGGCATATTTTCGGTATAAAAAGTCGTAATTTGAAACTGAAAATAGGTGCAGAGAGTCAGAATTCGGCTCAAAAATCACGCTAAGGAGTCAAATTTCCGACATTGCAGACATTTTGAAAACTGCAGGGGTGTTTAAGCAAAATATGACCCATCGCCGTTTTCAGTAATTAGAATATTTTCGGAATAAAAAGTCGTAATTTGAAACTGAAAATAGGTGCAGAGAGTCAGAATTCGGATAAAAAATCACGCTCAGGAGTTAAATTTCCGACATTTCAGACATTTTGAAAACTGCACGGGGGTTTGGGCAAAATATGACCCATCTCCGTATACAGTAATTGGCATATTTTCGGTATGAAACATCGTAATTTGAAACTGAAAATAGGTGCAGAGAGTCAGAATTCGCCTCAAAAATCACGCTCAGGAGCCAAATTTCCGACATTACAGACATTTTGAAAACTGCAGGGGAGTTTAAGCAAAATATGACCCATCGCCGTTTTCAGTAATTAGAATATTTTCGGAATAAAAAGTCGTAATTTGAAACTGAAAATAGGTGCAGAGAGTCAGAATTCGGCTCAAAAATCACGCTCTGGAGTCAAATTTCCGACATTTCAGACATTTTAAAAACTGCAGGGGGGTTTAGGCAAAATATGACCTATCGCCGTTTGCAGTAATTGGCATATTTTCGGTATGAAACGTCGCAATTTGAAACTAAAAATAGGTGCAGAGAGTCAGAATTCGGCTCAAAACTCACGCTTAGGAGTCAAATTTCCGACATTTCAGATATTTTAAAAACTGCAGGGGGGGTTTGGGCAAAATATGACCCATCGCGTTTTCAGTAATTGGCATATTTTCGGTATGAAACGTCGTAATTTGAAACTGAAAATAGGTGCAGAGAGTCAGAATTCGGCTCAAAAATCACGCTCAGGAGTCAAATTTCCGACATTACAGACATTTTGAAAACTGCAGGGGAGTTTAAGCAAAATATGACCCATCGCCGTTTTCAGTAATTAGAATATTTTCGGAATAAAAAGTCGTAATTTGAAACTGAAAATAGGTGCAGAGAGTCAGAATTCGGCTCAAAATCACGCTCAGGAGTCAAATTTCAGACATTTCAGACATTTTGAAAACTGCAGGGGGGTTTGGGCAAAATATGACCCATCGCTGTTTTCAGTAATTGGCATATTTTCGGTATAAAAACTCGTAATTTGAATCTGAAAATAGCTGCAGAGAGTCAGAATTCGGATAAAAAATCACGCTCAGGAGTCAAATTTCCGACATTTCTGACATTTTGAAAACTGCAGGGGGGTTTGGGCAAAATATGACCCATCTCCGTATACAGTAATTGGCATATTTTTGGTATGAAAGGTCGTAATTTGAAACTGAAAATAGGTGCAGAGAGTCAGAATTCGGCTCAAAAATCACGCTCAGGAGACAAATTTCACACATTTTAAAAACTGCAGGGTGGTTTGGCCAAAATATGACCCATAGCCGTTTTCAGTAATTGGCATATTTTCGGTATAAAAAGTCGTAATTTGAAACTGAAAATAGGTGCAGAGAGTCAAAATTGGGATAAAAAATCATGCTCAGGGGTCAAATTTCCGACATTTCAGACATTTTGAAAACTGCAGGGGGGTTTCGGCAAAATATGACCCATCTCCGTTTACAGTAATTGGCATATTTTCGGTATGAAACGTCGTAATTTGAAACTGAAAATAGGTGCAGAGAGTCAGAATTCGGATAAAAAATCACGCTCAGGAGTCAAATTTCCGACATTGCAGACATTTTGAAAACTGCAGGGGTGTTTAAGCAAAATATGACCCATCGCCGTTTTCAGTAATTGGCATATTTTCGGTATAAAAAGTCGTAATTTGAAACTGAAAATAGGTGCAGAGAGTCAGAATTCGGCTCAAAAATCACGCTAAGGAGTCAAATTTCCGACATTGCAGACATTTTGAAAACTGCAGGGGTGTTTAAGCAAAATATGACCCATCGCCGTTTTCAGTAATTAGAATATTTTCGGAATAAAAAGTCGTAATTTGAAACTGAAAAGAGGTGCAGAGAGTCAGAATTCGCATAAAAAATCACGCTCAGGAGTCAAATTTCCGACATTTCAGACATTTTGAAAACTGCAGGGGGGTTTGGGCAAAATATGACCCATCGCCGTTTTCAGTAATTAGAATATTTTCGGAATAAAAAGTCGTAATTTGAAACTGAAAATAGGTGCAGAGAGTCAGAATTCGGCTAAAAAATCACGCTCAGGAGTCAAATTTCAGACATTTCAGACATTTTGAAAACTGCAGGGGGGTTTGGGCAAAATATGACCCATCTCCGTTTACAGTAATTGGCATATTTTCGGTATGAAACGTCGTAATTTGAAACTGCAAATAGGTGCAGAGAGTCAGCATTCGGCTCAAAAATCACGCTCAGGAGTCAAATTTCTGACATTTCAGACATTTTGAAAACTGCAGGGGGGTTTGGGCAAAATATGACCCATCGCCGTTTTCAGTAATTGGCATATTTTCGGTATAAAAACTCGTAATTTGAAACTGAAAATAGGTGCAGAGAGTCAGAATTCGGATAAAAAATCACGCTCAGGAGTCAAATTTCCGACATTTCTGACATTTTGAAAACTGCAGGGGGGTTTGGGCAAAATATGACCCATCTCCGTATACAGTAATTGGCATATTTTTGGTATGAAACGTCGTAATTTGAAACTGAAAATAGGTGCAGAGAGTCAGAATTCGGCTCAAAAATCACGCTCAGGAGTCAAATTTCAGACATTTCAGACATTTTAAAAACTGCAGGGGGGTTTGGGCAAAATATGACCCATAGCTGTTTTCAGTAATTGGCATATTTTCGGTATAAAAAGTCGTAATTTGAAACTGAAAATAGGTGCAGAGATTGAGAATTGGGATAAAAAATCACGATCAGGGGTCAAATTTCCGACATTTCAGACATTTTGAAAACTGCAGGGGGGTTTGGGCAAAATATGACCCATCTCCGTTTACAGTAATTGGCATATTTTCGGTATGAAACGTCGTAATTTGAAACTGAAAATAGGTGCAGAGAGTCAGAATTCAGATAAAAAATCACGCTCAGGAGTCAAATTTCCGACATTTCAGACATTTTAAAAACTGCAGGGGGGTTTGGGCAAAATATGACCCATCGCCGTTTTAAGTAATTGGCATGTTTTCGGAATAAAAAGTCGTAATTTGAAACTGAAAATAGGTGCAGAGATTTAGAATTCGGACAAAAAATCACGTTCATTAGTCAATATTCCGACATTTCAGACATTTTGAAAACTGCAGGGGGGTGTTTGGGCAAAATATGATCCATCGCCGTTTACAGTAATTGGCATATTTTCGGTATGAAACGTCGTAATTTGAAACTGAAAATAGGTGAAGAGAGTCAGAATTCGGCTCAAAAATCACGCTTAGGAGTCAAATTTCCGACATTTCAGACATTTTAAAAACTGCACTGGGGTTTGGGCAAAATATGACCCATCGCCGTTTTCAGTAATTGGCATATTTTCGGTATGAAACGTCGTAATTTGAAACTGAAAAAAGGTGCAGACAGTCAGAATTCGGCTCAAAAATCACGCTCAGGAGTCAAATTTCTGACATTTCAGACATTTTGAAAACTGTAGGGGGGTTTGGGCCAAATATGACCCATCGCCATTTTCAGTAATTGGCATATTTTCGGTATAAAAAGTCGTAATTTTAAACTGAAAATTGGTGCAGAGAGTCAGAATTCGGATAAAAAATCACGCTCAGGAGTCAAATTTCCGACATTTCAGACATTTTAAAAACTGCGGGGGGGTTTGGGCAAAATATGACCTATCGCCGTTTACAGTAATTGGCATATTTTCGGTATGAAACGTCGTAATTTGAAACTGAAAATAGGTGCAGAGAGTCAGAATTCGGCTCAAAACTCACGCTCAGGAGTAAAATTTCCGACATTTCAGACATTTTAAAAACTGCAGGGGGGGGGGGGTTTGGGCAAAATATGACCCATCGCGTTTTCAGTAATTGGCATATTTTCGGTATGAAACGTCGTAATTTGAAACTGAAAATAGGTTCAGAGAGTCAGAATTCGGCTCAAAAATCATGCTCAGGAGTCAAATTTCCGACATTACAGACATTTTGAAAACTGCAGTGGAGTTTAAGCAAAATATGACCCATCGCTGTTTTCAGTAATTAGAATATTTTCGGAATAAAAAGTCGTAATTTGAAACTGAAAATAGGTGCAGAGAGTCAGAATTCGGCTCAAAATTCACGCTCAGGAGTCAAATTTCCGACATTTCAGACATTTTGAAAACTGCAGGGGGGTTTGGGCAAAATATGACAAATCTCCGTATACAGTAATTGGCATATTTTTGGTATGAAACGTCGTAATTTGAAACTGAAAATAGGTGCAGAGAGTCAGAATTCGGCTCAAAAATCACGCTCAGGAGTCAAATTTCCGACATTTCAGACATTTTAAAAACTGCAGGGGGGTTTGGGCAAAATATGACCCATCGCCGTTTAAAGTAATTGGCATGTTTTTGGAATAAAAAGTCGTAATTTGAAACTGAAAATAGGTGCAGAGATTCAGAATTCGGACAAAAAATCACGCTCAGGAGTCAATATTCCGACATTTCAGACATTTTGAAAACTGCAGGGGGGGTTTGGGCAAAATATGATCCATCGCCGTTTACAGTAATTGGCATATTTTTGGTATGAAACGTCGTAATTTGAAACTGAAAATAGGTGCAGAGAGTCAGAATTCGGCTCAAAAATCACGCTCAGGAGTCAAATTTCAGACATTTCAGACATTTTAAAAACTGCAGGGGGGTTTGGGTAAAATATGACCCTTAGCTGTTTTCAGTAATTGGCATATTTTCGGTATAAAAAGTCGTAATTTGAAACTGAAAATAGGTGCAGAGAGTCAGAATTGGGATAAAAAATCACGCTCAGGGGTCAAATTTCTGACATTTCAGACATATTGACAACTGCAGGGGGGTTTGGGCAAAATATGACCCATCTCCGTTTACAGTAATTGGCATATTTTCGGTATGAAACGTCGTAATTTGAAACTGAAAATAGGTGAAGAGATTCAGAATTCGGACAAAAAATCACGCTCAGGAGTCAATATTCCGACATTTCCGACATTTTGAAAACTGCAGGGGTGTTTAGGCAAAATATGACCCATCGCCGTTTTCAGTAATTAGAATATTTTCGGAATAAAAAGTCGTAATTTGAAACTGAAAAGAGGTGCAGAGAGTCAGAATTCGCATAAAAAATCACGCTCAGGAGTCAAATTTCCGACATTTCAGACATTTTGAAAACTGCAGGGGGGTTTGGGCAAAATATGACCCATCGCCGTTTTCAGTAATTAGAATATTTTCGGAATAAAAAGTCGTAATTTGAAACTGAAAATAGGTGCAGAGAGTCAGAATTCGGCTAAAAAATCACGCTCAGGAGTCAAATTTCAGACATTTCAGACATTTTGAAAACTGCAGGGGGGTTTGGGCAAAATATGACCCATCTCCGTTTACAGTAATTGGCATATTTTCGGTATGAAACGTCGTAATTTGAAACTGCAAATAGGTGCAGAGAGTCAGCATTCGGCTCAAAAATCACGCTCAGGAGTCAAATTTCTGACATTTCAGACATTTTGAAAACTGCAGGGGGGTTTGGGCAAAATATGACCCATCGCCGTTTTCAGTAATTGGCATATTTTCGGTATAAAAACTCGTAATTTGAAACTGAAAATAGGTGCAGAGAGTCAGAATTCGGATAAAAAATCACGCTCAGGAGTCAAATTTCCGACATTTCTGACATTTTGAAAACTGCAGGGGGGTTTGGGCAAAATATGACCCATCTCCGTATACAGTAATTGGCATATTTTTGGTATGAAACGTCGTAATTTGAAACTGAAAATAGGTGCAGAGAGTCAGAATTCGGCTCAAAAATCACGCTCAGGAGTCAAATTTCAGACATTTCAGACATTTTAAAAACTGCAGGGGGGTTTGGGCAAAATATGACCCATAGCTGTTTTCAGTAATTGGCATATTTTCGGTATAAAAAGTCGTAATTTGAAACTGAAAATAGGTGCAGAGATTGAGAATTGGGATAAAAAATCACGATCAGGGGTCAAATTTCCGACATTTCAGACATTTTGAAAACTGCAGGGGGGTTTGGGCAAAATATGACCCATCTCCGTTTACAGTAATTGGCATATTTTCGGTATGAAACGTCGTAATTTGAAACTGAAAATAGGTGCAGAGAGTCAGAATTCAGATAAAAAATCACGCTCAGGAGTCAAATTTCCGACATTTCAGACATTTTAAAAACTGCAGGGGGGTTTGGGCAAAATATGACCCATCGCCGTTTTAAGTAATTGGCATGTTTTCGGAATAAAAAGTCGTAATTTGAAACTGAAAATAGGTGCAGAGATTTAGAATTCGGACAAAAAATCACGTTCATTAGTCAATATTCCGACATTTCAGACATTTTGAAAACTGCAGGGGGGTGTTTGGGCAAAATATGATCCATCGCCGTTTACAGTAATTGGCATATTTTCGGTATGAAACGTCGTAATTTGAAACTGAAAATAGGTGAAGAGAGTCAGAATTCGGCTCAAAAATCACGCTTAGGAGTCAAATTTCCGACATTTCAGACATTTTAAAAACTGCACTGGGGTTTGGGCAAAATATGACCCATCGCCGTTTTCAGTAATTGGCATATTTTCGGTATGAAACGTCGTAATTTGAAACTGAAAAAAGGTGCAGACAGTCAGAATTCGGCTCAAAAATCACGCTCAGGAGTCAAATTTCTGACATTTCAGACATTTTGAAAACTGTAGGGGGGTTTGGGCCAAATATGACCCATCGCCATTTTCAGTAATTGGCATATTTTCGGTATAAAAAGTCGTAATTTTAAACTGAAAATTGGTGCAGAGAGTCAGAATTCGGATAAAAAATCACGCTCAGGAGTCAAATTTCCGACATTTCAGACATTTTAAAAACTGCGGGGGGGTTTGGGCAAAATATGACCTATCGCCGTTTACAGTAATTGGCATATTTTCGGTATGAAACGTCGTAATTTGAAACTGAAAATAGGTGCAGAGAGTCAGAATTCGGCTCAAAACTCACGCTCAGGAGTAAAATTTCCGACATTTCAGACATTTTAAAAACTGCAGGGGGGGGGGGGTTTGGGCAAAATATGACCCATCGCGTTTTCAGTAATTGGCATATTTTCGGTATGAAACGTCGTAATTTGAAACTGAAAATAGGTTCAGAGAGTCAGAATTCGGCTCAAAAATCATGCTCAGGAGTCAAATTTCCGACATTACAGACATTTTGAAAACTGCAGTGGAGTTTAAGCAAAATATGACCCATCGCTGTTTTCAGTAATTAGAATATTTTCGGAATAAAAAGTCGTAATTTGAAACTGAAAATAGGTGCAGAGAGTCAGAATTCGGCTCAAAATTCACGCTCAGGAGTCAAATTTCCGACATTTCAGACATTTTGAAAACTGCAGGGGGGTTTGGGCAAAATATGACAAATCTCCGTATACAGTAATTGGCATATTTTTGGTATGAAACGTCGTAATTTGAAACTGAAAATAGGTGCAGAGAGTCAGAATTCGGCTCAAAAATCACGCTCAGGAGTCAAATTTCCGACATTTCAGACATTTTAAAAACTGCAGGGGGTTTGGGCAAAATATGACCCATCGCCGTTTTAAGTAATTGGCATGTTTTTGGAATAAAAAGTCGTAATTTGAAACTGAAAATAGGTGCAGAGATTCAGAATTCGGACAAAAAATCACGCTCAGGAGTCAATATTCCGACATTTCAGACATTTTGAAAACTGCAGGGGGGGTTTGGGCAAAATATGATCCATCGCCGTTTACAGTAATTGGCATATTTTTGGTATGAAACGTCGTAATTTGAAACTGAAAATAGGTGCAGAGAGTCAGAATTCGGCTCAAAAATCACGCTCAGGAGTCAAATTTCAGACATTTCAGACATTTTAAAAACTGCAGGGGGGTTTGGGTAAAATATGACCCTTAGCTGTTTTCAGTAATTGGCATATTTTCGGTATAAAAAGTCGTAATTTGAAACTGAAAATAGGTGCAGAGAGTCAGAATTGGGATAAAAAATCACGCTCAGGGGTCAAATTTCTGACATTTCAGACATATTGACAACTGCAGGGGGGTTTGGGCAAAATATGACCCATCTCCGTTTACAGTAATTGGCATATTTTCGGTATGAAACGTCGTAATTTGAAACTGAAAATAGGTGAAGAGATTCAGAATTCGGACAAAAAATCACGCTCAGGAGTCAATATTCCGACATTTCCGACATTTTGAAAACTGCAGGGGTGTTTAGGCAAAATATGACCCATCGCCGTTTTCAGTAATTAGAATATTTTCGGAATAAAAAGTCGTAATTTGAAACTGAAAAGAGGTGCAGAGAGTCAGAATTCGCATAAAAAATCACGCTCAGGAGTCAAATTTCCGACATTTCAGACATTTTGAAAACTGCAGGGGGGTTTGGGCAAAATATGACCCATCGCCGTTTTCAGTAATTAGAATATTTTCGGAATAAAAAGTCGTAATTTGAAACTGAAAATAGGTGCAGAGAGTCAGAATTCGGCTAAAAAATCACGCTCAGGAGTCAAATTTCAGACATTTCAGACATTTTGAAAACTGCAGGGGGGTTTGGGCAAAATATGACCCATCTCCGTTTACAGTAATTGGCATATTTTCGGTATGAAACGTCGTAATTTGAAACTGCAAATAGGTGCAGAGAGTCAGCATTCGGCTCAAAAATCACGCTCAGGAGTCAAATTTCTGACATTTCAGACATTTTGAAAACTGCAGGGGGGTTTGGGCAAAATATGACCCATCGCCGTTTTCAGTAATTGGCATATTTTCGGTATAAAAACTCGTAATTTGAAACTGAAAATAGGTGCAGAGAGTCAGAATTCGGATAAAAAATCACGCTCAGGAGTCAAATTTCCGACATTTCTGACATTTTGAAAACTGCAGGGGGGTTTGGGCAAAATATGACCCATCTCCGTATACAGTAATTGGCATATTTTTGGTATGAAACGTCGTAATTTGAAACTGAAAATAGGTGCAGAGAGTCAGAATTCGGCTCAAAAATCACGCTCAGGAGTCAAATTTCCGACATTTCAGACATTTTAAAAACTGCAGGGGGGTTTGGGCAAAATATGACCCATCGCCGTTTTAAGTAATTGGCATGTTTTTGGAATAAAAAGTCGTAATTTGAAACTGAAAATAGGTGCAGAGAGTCAGAATTCGGCTCAAAAATCACGCTCAGGAGGCAAATTTCAGACATTTCAGACATTTTAAAAACTGCAGGGGGGTTTGGGCAAAATATGACCCATAGCTGTTTTCAGTAATTGGCATATTTTCGGTATAAAAAGTCGTAATTTGAAACTGAAAATAGGTGCAGAGATTGAGAATTGGGATAAAAAATCACGATCAGGGGTCAAATTTCCGACATTTCAGACATTTTGAAAACTGCAGGGGGGTTTGGGCAAAATATGACCCATCTCCGTTTACAGTAATTGGCATATTTTCGGTATGAAACGTCGTAATTTGAAACTGAAAATAGGTGCAGAGAGTCAGAATTCAGATAAAAAATCACGCTCAGGAGTCAAATTTCCGACATTTCAGACATTTTAAAAACTGCAGGGGGGTTTGGGCAAAATATGACCCATCGCCGTTTTAAGTAATTGGCATGTTTTCGGAATAAAAAGTCGTAATTTGAAACTGAAAATAGGTGCAGAGATTTAGAATTCGGACAAAAAATCACGCTCATTAGTCAATATTCCGACATTTCAGACATTTTGAAAACTGCAGGGGGGTGTTTGGGCAAAATATGATCCATCGCCGTTTACAGTAATTGGCATATTTTCGGTATGAAACGTCGTAATTTGAAACTGAAAATAGGTGAAGAGAGTCAGAATTCGGCTCAAAAATCACGCTTAGGAGTCAAATTTCCGACATTTCAGACATTTTAAAAACTGCACTGGGGTTTGGGCAAAATATGACCCATCGCCGTTTTCAGTAATTGGCATATTTTCGGTATGAAACGTCGTAATTTGAAACTGAAAAAAGGTGCAGACAGTCAGAATTCGGCTCAAAAATCACGCTCAGGAGTCAAATTTCTGACATTTCAGACATTTTGAAAACTGTAGGGGGGTTTGGGCCAAATATGACCCATCGCAATTTTCAGTAATTGGCATATTTTCGGTATAAAAAGTCGTAATTTTAAACTGAAAATTGGTGCAGAGAGTCAGAATTCGGATAAAAAATCACGCTCAGGAGTCAAATTTCCGACATTTCAGACATTTTAAAAACTGCGGGGGGGTTTGGGCAAAATATGACCTATCGCCGTTTACAGTAATTGGCATATTTTCGGTATGAAACGTCGTAATTTGAAACTGAAAATAGGTGCAGAGAGTCAGAATTCGGCTCAAAACTCACGCTCAGGAGTAAAATTTCCGACATTTCAGACATTTTAAAAACTGCAGGGGGGGGGGGGGGTTTGGGCAAAATATGACCCATCGCGTTTTCAGTAATTGGCATATTTTCGGTATGAAACGTCGTAATTTGAAACTGAAAATAGGTTCAGAGAGTCAGAATTCGGCTCAAAAATCATGCTCAGGAGTCAAATTTCCGACATTACAGACATTTTGAAAACTGCAGTGGAGTTTAAGCAAAATATGACCCATCGCTGTTTTCAGTAATTAGAATATTTTCGGAATAAAAAGTCGTAATTTGAAACTGAAAATAGGTGCAGAGAGTCAGAATTCGGCTCAAAATTCACGCTCAGGAGTCAAATTTCCGACATTTCAGACATTTTGAAAACTGCAGGGGGGTTTGGGCAAAATATGACAAATCTCCGTATACAGTAATTGGCATATTTTTGGTATGAAACGTCGTAATTTGAAACTGAAAATAGGTGCAGAGAGTCAGAATTCGGCTCAAAAATCACGCTCAGGAGTCAAATTTCCGACATTTCAGACATTTTAAAAACTGCAGGGGGGTTTGGGCAAAATATGACCCATCGCCGTTTTAAGTAATTGGCATGTTTTTGGAATAAAAAGTCGTAATTTGAAACTGAAAATAGGTGCAGAGATTCAGAATTCGGACAAAAAATCACGCTCAGGAGTCAATATTCCGACATTTCAGACATTTTGAAAACTGCAGGGGGGGTTTGGGCAAAATATGATCCATCGCCGTTTACAGTAATTGGCATATTTTTGGTATGAAACGTCGTAATTTGAAACTGAAAATAGGTGCAGAGAGTCAGAATTCGGCTCAAAAATCACGCTCAGGAGTCAAATTTCAGACATTTCAGACATTTTAAAAACTGCAGGGGGGTTTGGGTAAAATATGACCCTTAGCTGTTTTCAGTAATTGGCATATTTTCGGTATAAAAAGTCGTAATTTGAAACTGAAAATAGGTGCAGAGAGTCAGAATTGGGATAAAAAATCACGCTCAGGGGTCAAATTTCTGACATTTCAGACATATTGACAACTGCAGGGGGGTTTGGGCAAAATATGACCCATCTCCGTTTACAGTAATTGGCATATTTTCGGTATGAAACGTCGTAATTTGAAACTGAAAATAGGTGAAGAGATTCAGAATTCGGACAAAAAATCACGCTCAGGAGTCAATATTCCGACATTTCAGACATTTTGAAAACTGCAGGGGGTGTTTGGGCAAAATATGATCCATCGCCGTTTACAGTAATTGGCATATTTTCGGTATGAAACGTCGTAATTTGAAACTGAAAATAGGTGAAGAGAGTCAGAATTCGGCTCAAAAATCACGCTCAGGAGTCAAATTTCTGACATTTCAGACATTTTAAAAACTGCACTGGGGTTTGGGCAAAATATGACCCATCGCCGTTTTCAGTAATTGGCATATTTTCGGTAAGAAACGTCGTAAATTGAAACTGAAAATAGGTGCAGAGATTCAGAATTCGGACAAAAAATCACGCTCAGGAGTCAATATTCCGACATTTCAGACATTTTGAAAACTGCAGGGGGTGTTTGGGCAAAATATGATCCATCGCCGTTTAGAGTAATTGGCATATTTTCGGTATGAAACGTCGTAATTTGAAACTGAAAATAGGTGAAGAGAGTCAGAATTCGGCTCAAAAATCACGCTCAGGAGTCAAATTTCTGACATTTCAGACATTTTAAAAACTGCACTGGGGTTTGGGCAAAATATGACCCATCGCCGTTTTCAGTAATTGGCATATTTTCGGTATGAAACGTCGTAATTTGAAACTGAAAAGAGGTGCAGAGATTCAGAATTCGGATAAAAAATCACGCTCAGGAGTCAAATTTCCGACATTTCAGACATTTTGAAAACTGCAGGGGGGGTTTGGGCAAAATATGACCCATCTCCGTATACAGTAATTGGCATATTTTCGGTATGAAACATCGTAATTTGAAACTGAAAATAGGTGCAGAGAGTCAGAATTCGCCTCAAAAATCACGCTCAGGAGACAAATTTCCGACATTACAGACATTTTGAAAACTGCAGGGGAGTTTAAGCAAAATATGACCCATCGCCGTTTTCAGTAATTAGAATATTTTCGGAATAAAAAGTCGTAATTTGAAACTGAAAATAGGTGCAGAGAGTCAGAATTCGGCTCAAAAATCACGCTCAGGAGTCAAATTTCAGACATTTCAGACATTTTGAAAACTGCAGGGGGGTTTGGGCAAAATATGACCCATCTCCGTTTACAGTAATTGGCATATTTTCGGTATGAAACGTCGTAATTTGAAACTGCAAATAGGTGCAGAGAGTCAGCATTCGGCTCAAAAATCACGCTCAGGAGTCAAATTTCTGACATTTCAGACATTTTGAAAACTGCAGGGGGGTTTGGGCAAAATATGACCCATCGCCGTTTTCAGTAATTGGCATATTTTCGGTATAAAAACTCGTAATTTGAAACTGAAAATAGGTGCAGAGAGTCAGAATTCGGATAAAAAATCACGCTCAGGAGTCAAATTTCCGACATTTCTGACATTTTGAAAACTGCAGGGGGGTTTGGGCAAAATATGACCCATCTCCGTTTACAGTAATTGGCATATTTTTGGTATGAAACGTCGTAATTTGAAACTGAAAATAGGTGCAGAGAGTCAGCATTCGGCTCAAAAATCACGCTCAGGAGTCAAATTTCTGACATTTCAGACATTTTGAAAACTGCAGGGGGGTTTGGGCAAAATATGACCCATCGTCGTTTTCAGTAATTGGCATATTTTCGGTATAAAAACTCGTAATTTGAAACTGAAAATAGGTGCAGAGAGTCAGAATTCGGATAAAAAATCACGCTCAGGAGTCAAATTTCCGACATTTCTGACATTTTGAAAACTGCAGGGGGGTTTGGGCAAAATATGACCCATCTCCGTTTACAGTAATTGGCATATTTTTGGTATGAAACGTCGTAATTTGAAACTGAAAATAGGTGCAGAGAGTCAGAATTCGGCTCAAAAATCACGCTCAGGAGTCAAATTTCAGACATTTCAGACATTTTAAAAACTGCAGGGGGGTTTGGGCAAAATATGACCCATAGCTGTTTTCTGTAATTGGCATATTTTCGGTATAAAAAGTCGTAATTTGAAACTGAAAATAGGTGCAGAGAGTGAGAATTGGGATAAAAAGTCACGATCAGGGGTCAAATTTCCGACATTTCAGACATTTTGAAAACTGCAGGGGGGTTTGGGCAAAATATGACCCATCTCCGTTTACAGTAATTGGCATATTTTCGGTATGAAACGTCGTAATTTGAAACTGAAAATAGGTGCAGAGAGTCAGAATTCAGATAAAAAATCACGCTCAGGAGTCAAATTTCCGACATTTCAGACATTTTAAAAACTGCAGGGGGGTTTGGGCAAAATATGACCCATCGCCGTTTTAAGTAATTGGCATGTTTTCGGAATAAAAAGTCGTAATTTGAAACTGAAAATAGGTGCAGAGATTCAGAATTCGGACAAAAAATCACGCTCATTAGTCAATATTCCGACATTTCAGACATTTTGAAAACTGCAGGGGGGTGTTTGGGCAAAATATGATCCATCGCCGTTTACAGCAATTGGCATATTTTCGGTATGAAACGTCGTAATTTGAAACTGAAAATAGGTGAAGAGAGTCAGAATTCGGCTCAAAAATCACGCTTAGGAGTCAAATTTCCGACATTTCAGACATTTTAAAAACTGCACTGGGGTTTGGGCAAAATATGACCCATCGCCGTTTTCAGTAATTGGCATATTTTCGGTATGAAACGTCGTAATTTGAAACTGAAAAAAGGTGCAGACAGTCAGAATTCGGCTCAAAAATCACGCTCAGGAGTCAAAATTCTGACATTTCAGACATTTTGAAAACTGTAGGGGGGTTTGGGCCAAATGTGACCCATCGCCATTTTCAGTAATTGGCATATTTTCGGTATAAAAAGTCGTAATTTTAAACTGAAAATTGGTGCAGAGACTCAGAATTCGGATAAAAAATCACGCTCAGGAGTCAAATTTCCGACATTTCAGACATTTTAAAAACTGCAGGGGGGTTTGGGCAAAATATGACCCATCTCCGTTTACAGTAATTGGCATATTTTTGGTATGAAACGTCGTAATTTGAAACTGAAAATAGGTGCAGAGAGTCAGAATTCGGCTCAAAAATCACGCTCAGGAGTCAAATTTCAGACATTTCAGACATTTTAAAAACTGCAGGGGGGTTTGGGCAAAATATGACCCATAGCTGTTTTCAGTAATTGGCATATTTTCGGTATAAAAAGTCGTAATTTGAAACTGAAAATAGGTGCAGAGAGTGAGAATTGGGATAAAAAATCACGATCAGGGGTCAAATTTCCGACATTTCAGACATTTTAAAAACTGCAGGGGGGTTTGGGCAAAATATGACCCATCTCCGTTTACAGTAATTGGCATATTTTCGGTAGAAACGTCGTAATTTGAAACTGAAAATAGGTGCAGAGAGTCAGAATTGGGATAAAAAAATCACGCTCAGGGGTCAAATTTCTGACATTTCAGACATATTGACAACTGCAGGGGGGTTTGGGCAAAATATGACCCATCGCCGTTTTAAGTAATTGGCATGTTTTCGGAATAAAAAGTCGTAATTTGAAACTGAAAATAGGTGCAGAGATTCAGAATTCGGACAAAAAATCACTCTCATTAGTCAATATTCCGACATTTCAGACATTTTGAAAACTGCAGGGGGGTGTTTGGGCAAAATATGATCCATCGCCGTTTACAGTAATTGGCATATTTTCGGTATGAAACGTCGTAATTTGAAACTGAAAAAAGGGGCAGACAGTCAGAATTCGGCTCAAAAATCACGCTCAGGAGTCAAATTTCTGACATTTCAGACATTTTGAAAACTGTAGGGGGGTTTGGGCCAAATATGACCCATCGCCATTTTCAGTAATTGGCATATTTTCGGTATAAAAAGTCGTAATTTGAAACTGAAAATAGGTGCAGAGAGTCAGAATTGGGATAAAAAATCACGCTCAGGGTTCAAATTTCTGACACTTCAGACATATTGACAACTGCAGGGGGGTTTGGGCAAAATATGACCCATCTCCGTTTACAGTAATTGGCATATTTTTGGTATGAAACGTCGTAATTTGAAACTGAAAATAGGTGCAGAGATTCAGAATTCGGACAAAAAATCACGCTCAGGAGTCAATATTCCGACATTTCAGACATTTTGAAAACTGCAGGGGGTGTTTGGGCAAAATATGATCCATCGCCGTTTACAGTAATTGGCATATTTTCGGTATGAAACGTCGTAATTTGAAACTGAAAATAGGTGAAGAGAGTCAGAATTCGGCTCAAAAGTCACGCTCAGGAGTCAAATTTCTGACATTTCAGACATTTTAAAAACTGCACTGGGGTTTGGGCAAAATATGACCCATCGCCGTTTTCAGTAATTGGCATATTTTCGGTATGAAACGTCGTAATTTGAAACTGAAAAAAGGTGCAGAGAGTCAGAATTCGGACAAAAAAATCACGCCCAGGAGTCAATATTCCGACATTTCAGACTTTTTGAAAACTGTAGGGGGGTTTGGGCCAAATATGACCCATCGCCATTTTCAGTAATTGGCATATTTTCGGTATAAAAAGTCGTAATTTTAAACTGAAAATTGGTGCAGAGAGTCAGAATTCGGCTCAAAACTCACGCTCAGGAGTCAAATTTCCGACATTTCAAACATTTTAAAAACTGCAGGGGGGGTTTGGGCAAAATATGACCCATCGCGTTTTCAGTAATTGGCATATTTTCGGTATGAAACGTCGTAATTTGAAACTGAAAATAGGTGCAGAGAGTCAGAATTCGGCTCAAATATCATGCTCAGGAGTCAAATTTCCGACATTACAGACATTTTGAAAACTGCAGTGGAGTTTAAGCAAAATATGACCCATCGCTGTTTTCAGTAATTAGAATATTTTCGGAATAAAAATTCGTAATTTGAAACTGAAAATAGGTGCAGAGAGTCAGAATTCGGCTCAAAATTCACGCTCAGGAGTCAAATTTCCGACATTTCAGACATTTTGAAAACTGCAGGGGGGTTTGGGCAAAATATGACCCATCGCCGTTTTCAGTAATTGGCATATTTTCGGTATAAAAACTCGTAATTTGAAACTGAAAATAGGTGCAGAGAGTCAGAATTTAGATAAAAAATCACGCTCAGGAGTCAAATTTCCGACATTTCAGACATTTTAAAAACTGCAGGGGGGTTTGGGCAAAATATGACCCATCGCCGTTTTAAGTAATTGGCATGTATTCGGAATAAAAAGTCGTAATTTGAAACTGAAAATAGGTGCAGAGAATCAGAATTCGGACAGAAAATCACGCTCAGGAGTCAATATTCCGACATTTCAGACATTTTGAAAACTGCAGGGGGGGTTTGGGCAAAATATGATCCATCGCCGTTTACAGTAATTGGCATATTTTCGGTATGAAACGTCGTAATTTGAAACTGAAAATAGGTGAAGAGAGTCAGAATTCGGCTCAAAAATCACGCTCAGGAGTCAAATTTCTGACATTTCAAACATTTTAAAAACTGCACTGGGGTTTGGGCAAAATATGACCCATCGCCGTTTTCAGTAATTGGCATATTTTCGGTATGAAACGTCGTAATTTGAAACTGAAAAAAGGTGCAGAGAGTCAGAATTCGGACAAAAAAATCACGCCCAGGAGTCAATATTCCGACATTTCAGACATTTTGAAAACTGCAGGGGGGTTTGGGCCAAATATGACCCATCGCCATTTTCAGTAATTGGCATATTTTCGGTATAAAAAGTCGTAATTTTAAACTGAAAATTGGTGCAGAGAGTCAGAATTCGGCTCAAAACTCACGCTCAGGAGTCAAATTTCCGACATTTCAAACATTTTAAAAACTGCAGGGGGGGTTTGGGCAAAATATGACCCATCGCGTTTTCAGTAATTGGCATATTTTCGGTATGAAACGTCGTAATTTGAAACTGAAAATAGGTGCAGAGAGTCAGAATTCGGCTCAAAAATCATGCTCAGGAGTCAAATTTCCGACATTACAGACATTTTGAAAACTGCAGTGGAGTTTAAGCAAAATATGACCCATCGCTGTTTTCAGTAATTAGAATATTTTCGGAATAAAAAGTCGTAATTTGAAACTGAAAATAGGTGCAGAGAGTCAGAATTCGGCTCAAAATTCACGCTCAGGAGTCAAATTTCCGACATTTCAGACATTTTGAAAACTGCAGGGGGGTTTGGGCAAAATATGACCCATCGCCGTTTTCAGTAATTGGCATATTTTCGGTATAAAAACTCGTAATTTGAAACTGAAAATAGGTGCAGAGAGTCAGAATTGGGATAAAAAATCACGTTCAGGGGTCAAATTTCCGACATTTCAGACATTTTGAAAACTGCAGGGGGGTTTGGACAAAATATGACCCATCTCCGTTTACAGTAATTGGCATATTTTCGGTATGAAACGTCGTAATTTGAAACTGAAAATAGGTGCAGAGAGTCAGAATTTAGATAAAAAATCACGCTCAGGAGTCAAATTTCCGACATTTCAGACATTTTAAAAACTGCAGGGGGGTTTGGGCAAAATATGACCCATCGCCGTTTTAAGTAATTGGCATGTTTTCGGAATAAAAAGTCGTAATTTGGAACTGAAAATAGGTGCAGAGATTCAGAATTCGGACAAAAAATCACGCTCAGGAGTCAATATTCCGACATTTCAGACATTTTGAAAACTGCAGGGGGGGTTTGGGCAAAATATGATCCATCGCCGTTTACAGTAATTGGCATATTTTCGGTATGAAACTTCGTAATATGAAACTGAAAATAGGTGAAGAGAGTCAGAATTCGGCTCAAAAATCACGCTCAGGAGTCAAATTTCCGACATTTCAGACATTTTAAAAACTGCACTGGGGTTTGGGCAAAATATGACCCAACGTAGTTTTCAGTAATTGGCATATTTTCGGTATGAAACGTCGTAATTTCAAACTGAAAAAAGGTGCAGAGAGTCAGAAATCGGCTCAAAAATCACGCTCAGGAGTCAAATTTCTGACATTTCAGACATTTTGAAAACTGTAAGGGGGTTTGGGCCAAATATGACCCATCGCCATTTTCAGTAATTGGCATATTTTCGGTATAAAAAGTCGTAATTTTAAACTGAAAATTGGTGCAGAGAGTCAGAATTCGGATAAAAAATCACGCTCAGGAGTCAAATTTCCGACATTTCAGACGTTTTAAAAACTGCGGGGGGGGTTTGGGCAAAACATGACCTATCGCCGTTTACAGTAATTGGCATATTTTCGGTATGAAACGTCGTAATTTGAAACTGAAAATAGGTGCAGAGAGTCAGAATTCGGCTCAAAACTCACGCTCAGGAGTCAAATTTCCGACATTTCAGACATTTTAAAAACTGCAGGGGGGGATTGGGCAAAATATGACCCATCACGTTTTCAGTAATTGGCATATTTTCGGTATGAAACGTCGTAATTTGAAACTGAAAATAGGTGCAGAGAGTCAGAATTCGGCTCAAAAATCCTGCTCATGAGTCAAATTTCCGACATTACAGACATTTTGAAAACTGCAGGGGAGTTTAAGCAAAATATGACCCATCGCTGTTTTCAGTAATTAGAATATTTTCGGAATAAAAAGTCGTAATTTGAAACTGAAAATAGGTGCAGAGAGTCAGAATTCGGATAAAAAATCACGCTCAGAAGTCAAATTTCCGACATTTCAGACATTTTGAAAACTGCAGGGGGGTTTGGGCAAAATATGACCCATCTCCGTTTACAGTAATTGGCATATTTTCGGTATGAAACGTCGTAATTTGAAACTAAAAATAGGTGCAGAGAGTCAGAATTCGGCTCAAAAATCACGCTCAGGAGTCAAATTTCCGACATTTCAGACATTTTGAAAACTGCAGGGGGGTTTGGGCAAAATATGACCCATCGCCGTTTTCAGTAATTGGCATATTTTCGGAATAAAAAGTCGTAATTTGAGACTGAAAATAGGTGCAGAGTCAGAATTCGGATAAAAAATCACGCTCAGGAGTCAAATTTCCGACATTTCAGACATTTTGAAAACTGCAGGGGGGTTTGGGCAAAATATGACCCATCGCCGTTTTAAGTAATTGGCATATTTTCGGTTTAAAAATTCGTAATTTGAAACTGAAAATAGGTGCAGAGAGTCAGAATTCGGATAAAAAATCACGCTCAGGAGTCAAATTTCCAACATTTAAGACATTTTGAAAACTGCAGGGGGGTTTGGGTAAAATATGACCCATCACCGTTTACAGTAATTGGCATTTTTTCGGTATGAAACGTCGTAATTTGAAACTGAAAATTGGTGCAGAGAGTCAGAATTCGGCTCAAAACTCACGCTCAGGAGTCAAATTTCCGACATTTCAGACATTTTAAAAACTGCAGGGGGGGATTGGGCAAAATATGACCCATCACGTTTTCAGTAATTGGCATATTTTCGGTATGAAACGTCGTAATTTGAAACTGAAAATAGGTGCAGAGAGTCAGAATTCGGCTCAAAAATCCTGCTCATGAGTCAAATTTCCGACATTACAGACATTTTGAAAACTGCAGGGGAGTTTAAGCAAAATATGACCCATCGCTGTTTTCAGTAATTAGAATATTTTCGGAATAAAAAGTCGTAATTTGAAACTGAAAATAGGTGCAGAGAGTCAGAATTCGGATAAAAAATCACGCTCAGAAGTCAAATTTCCGACATTTCAGACATTTTGAAAACTGCAGGGGGGTTTGGGCAAAATATGACCCATCTCTGTTTACAGTAATTGGCATATTTTCGGTATGAAACGTCGTAATTTGAAACTAAAAATAGGTGCAGAGAGTCAGAATTCGGCTCAAAAATCACGCTCAGGAGTCAAATTTCCGACATTTCAGACATTTTGAAAACTGCAGGGGGGTTTGGGCAAAATATGACCCATCGCCGTTTTCAGTAATTGGCATATTTTCGGAATAAAAAGTCGTAATTTGAGACTGAAAATAGGTGCAGAGTCAGAATTCGGATAAAAAATCACGCTCAGGAGTCAAATTTCCGACATTTCAGACATTTTGAAAACTGCAGGGGGGTTTGGGCAAAATATGACCCATCGCCGTTTTAAGTAATTGGCATATTTTCAGTTTAAAAATTCGTAATTTGAAACTGAAAATAGGTGCAGAGAGTCAGAATTCGGATAAAAAATCACGCTCAGGAGTCAAATTTCCAACATTTAAGACATTTTGAAAACTGCAGGGGGGTTTGGGTAAAATATGACCCATCACCGTTTACAGTAATTGGCATTTTTTCGGTATGAAACGTCGTAATTTGAAACTGAAAATTGGTGAAGAGAGTCAGAATTCGGCTCAAAAATCACGCTCAGGAGTCAAATTTCCTACATTTCTGACATTTTAAAAACTGCAGGGGGGTTTGGGCAAAATATGACCCATCGCGTTTTCAGTAATTGGCATATTTTCGGTATGAAACGTCGTAATTTGAAACTGAAAATAGGTGCAGAGAGTCAGAATTCGGCTCAAAAATCATGCTCAGGAGTCAAATTTCCGACATTACAGACATTTTGAAAACTGCAGTGGAGTTTAAGCAAAATATGACCCATCGCTGTTTTCAGTAATTAGAATATTTTCGGAATAAAAAGTCGTAATTTGAAACTGAAAATAGGTGCAGAGAGTCAGAATTCGGTTCAAAATTCACGCTCAGGAGTCAAATTTCCGACATTTCAGACATTTTGAAAACTGCAGGGGGGTTTGGGCAAAATATGACCCATCGCCGTTTTCAGTAATTGGCATATTTTCGGTATAAAAACTCGTAATTTGAAACTGAAAATAGGTGCAGAGAGTCAGAATTGGGATAAAAAATCACGTTCAGGGGTCAAATTTCCGACATTTCAGACATTTTGAAAACTGCAGGGGGGTTTGGGCAAAATATGACCCATCTCCGTTTACAGTAATTGGCATATTTTCGGTATGAAACGTCGTAATTTGAAACTGAAAATAGGTGCAGAGAGTCAGAATTTAGATAAAAAATCACGCTCAGGAGTCAAATTTCCGACATTTCAGACATTTTAAAAACTGCAGGGGGGTTTGGGCAAAATATGACCCATCGCCGTTTTAAGTAATTGGCATGTTTTCGGAATAAAAAGTCGTAATTTGAAACTGAAAATAGGTGCAGAGATTCAGAATTCGGACAAAAAATCACGCTCAGGAGTCAATATTCCGACATTTCAGACATTTTGAAAACTGCAGGGGGGGTTTGGGCAAAATATGATCCATCGCCGTTTACAGTAATTGGCATATTTTCGGTATGAAACGTCGTAATTTGAAACTGAAAATAGGTGCAGAGAGTCAGAATTCGGCTCAAAACTCACGCTCAGGAGTCAAATTTCCGACATTTCAGACATTTTAAAAACTGCAGGGGGGGATTGGGCAAAATATGACCCATCACGTTTTCAGTAATTGGCATATTTTCGGTATGAAACGTCGTAATTTGAAACTGAAAATAAGTGCAGAGAGTCAGAATTCGGCTCAAAAATCCTGCTCATGAGTCAAATTTCCGACATTACAGACATTTTGAAAACTGCAGGGGAGTTTAAGCAAAATATGACCCATCGCTGTTTTCAGTAATTAGAATATTTTCGGAATAAAAAGTCGTAATTTGAAACTGAAAATAGGTGCAGAGAGTCAGAATTCGGATAAAAAATCACGCTCAGAAGTCAAATTTCCGACATTTCAGACATTTTGAAAACTGCAGGGGGGTTTGGGCAAAATATGAGCCATCTCCGTTTACAGTAATTGGCATATTATCGGTATGAAACGTCGTAATTTGAAACTAAAAATAGGTGCAGAGAGTCAGAATTCGGCTCAAAAATCACGCTCAGGAGTCAAATTTCCGACATTTCAGACATTTTGAAAACTGCAGGGGGGTTTGGGCAAAATATGACCCATCGCCGTTTTCAGTAATTGGCATATTTTCGGAATAAAAAGTCGTAATTTGAGACTGAAAATAGGTGCAGAGTCAGAATTCGGATAAAAAATCACGCTCAGGAGTCAAATTTCCGACATTTCAGACATTTTGAAAACTGCAGGGGGGTTTGGGCAAAATATGACCCATCGCCGTTTTAAGTAATTGGCATATTTTCGGTTTAAAAATTCGTAATTTGAAACTGAAAATAGGTGCAGAGAGTCAGAATTCGGATAAAAAATCACGCTCAGGAGTCAAATTTCCAACATTTAAGACATTTTGAAAACTGCAGGGGGGTTTGGGTAAAATATGACCCATCACCGTTTACAGTAATTGGCATTTTTTCGGTATGAAACGTCGTAATTTGAAACTGAAAATTGGTGAAGAGAGTCAGAATTCGGATAAAAAATCACGCTCAGGAGTCAAATTTCCGACATTTTAAAAACTGCGGGGGGGGGGGGGGGGTTTGGGCAAAATATGACCTATCGCCGTTTACAGTAATTGGCATATTTTCGATATGAAACGTCGTAATTTGAAACTGAAAATAGGTGCAGAGCGTCAGAATTCGGCTTAAAACTCACGCTCACGAGTCAAATTTTCGACATTTCAAACATTTTAAAATTTGCAGGGGGGTTTGGGCAAAATATGACCCATCGCGTTTTCAGTAATTGGCATATTTTCGGTATGAAACGTCGTAATTTGAAACTGAAAAAAGGTGCAGAGAGTCAGAATTCGGCTCAAAAATCATGCTCAGGAGTCAAATTTCCGACATTACAGACATTTTGAAAACTGCAGTGGAGTTTAAGCAAAATATGACCAATCGCTGTTTTCAGTAATTAGAATATTTTCGGAATAAAAAGTCGTAATTTGAAACTGAAAATAGGTGAAGAGAGTCAGAATTCGGCTCAAAATTCACGCTCAGGAGTCAAATTTCCGACATTTCAGACATTTTGAAAACTGCAGGGGGGTTTGGGCAAAATATGACCCATCTCCGTTTACAGTAATTGGCATATTTTCGGTATGAAACGTCGTAATTTGAAACTGAAAAAAGGTGCAGAGAGTCAGCATTCGGCTCAAAAATCACGCCCAGGAGTCAAATTTCAGACATTTCAGACATTTTGAAAACTGCAGGGGGGTTTGGGCAAAATATGACCCATCGCTGTTTTCAGTAATTGGCATATTTTCGGTATAAAAACTCGTAATTTGAAACTGAAAATAGGTGCAGAGATTCAGAATTCGGCTCAAAACTCACGCTCAGGAGTCAAATTTCCGACATTTCAGACATTTTAAAAACTGCAGGGGGGGTTTGGGCAAAATATGACCCATCGCGTTTTCAGTAATTGGCATATTTTCGGTATGAAACGTCGTAATTTGAAACTGAAAATAGGTGCAGAGAGTCAGAATTAGGATAAAAAATCACGCTCAGGGGTCAAATTTCCGACATTTCAGACATTTTGAAAACTGCAGGGGGGTTTGGGTAAAATATGACCCATCTCCGTTTACAGTAATTGGCATATTTTCGGTATGAAACGTCGTAATTTGACACTGAAAATAGGTGCAGAGAGTCAGAATTCAGATAAAAAATCATGCTCAGGAGTCAAATTTCCGACATTTCAGACATTTTAAAAACTGCAGGGGGGTTTGGGCAAAATATGACCCATCGCCGTTTTACGTAATTGGCATGTTTTCGGAATAAAAAGTCGTAATTTGAAACTGAAAATAGGTGCAGAGATTCAGAATTCGGACAAAAAATCACGCTCATTAGTCAAAATTCCGACATTTCAGACATTTTGAAAACTGCAAGGGGGGTTTGGGCAAAATATGATCCATCGCCGTTTACAGTAATTGGCATATTTTCGGTATGAAACGTCGTAATTTGAAACTGAAAATAGGTGAAGAGAGTCAGAATTCGGCTCAAAAATCACGCTCAGGAGTCAAATTTCCGACATTTCAGACATTTTTGAAACTGCACTGGGGTTTGGGCAAAATATGACCCATCGCCGTTTTCAGTAATTGGCATATTTTCGGTAAGAAACGTCGTAATTTGAAACTGAAAAAAGGTGCAGAGAGTCAGAATTCGGCTCAAAAATCACGCTCAGGAGTCAAATTTCCGACATTTCAGACATTTTAAAAACTTAGGGGGGGGGGGGGGGCAAAATATGGCCTATCGCCGTTTACAGTAATTGGCATATTTTCGGTATGAAACGTCGTAATTTGAAACTGAAAATAGGTGCAGAGATTCAGAATTCGGCTCAAAACTCACGCTCAGGAGTCAAATTTCCGACATTTTAGACATTTTAAAAACTGCAGGGGGGGTTTGGGCAAAATATGACCCATCGCGTTTTCAGTAATTGGCATATTTTCGGAATGAAACGTCGTAATTTGGAACTGAAAATAGGTGCAGAGAGTCAGAATTCGGCTCAAAAATCACGCTCAGGAGTCAAATTTCCGACATTACAGACATTTTGAAAACTGCATGGGAGTTTAAGCAAAATATGACCCACGCCGTTTTCAGTAATTAGAATATTTTCGGAATAAAAAGTCGTAATTTGAAACTGAAAATAGGTGCAGAGAGTCAGAATTAGGATAAAAAATCACGCTCAGGGGTCAAATTTCCGACATTTCAGACATTTTGAAAACTGCAGGGGGGTTTGGGTAAAATATGACCCATCTCCGTTTACAGTAATTGGCATATTTTCGGTATGAAACGTCGTAATTTGAAACTGAAAATAGGTGCAGAGAGTCAGAATTCAGATAAAAAATCACGCTCAGGAGTCAAATTTCCGACATTTCAGACATTTTAAAAACTGCAGGGGGGTTTGGGCAAAATATGACCCATCGCCGTTTTACGTAATTGGCATGTTTTTGGAATAAAAAGTCGTAATTTGAAACTGAAAATAGGTGCAGAGATTCAGAATTCGGACAAAAAATCACGCTCATTAGTCAAAATTCCGACATTTCAGACATTTTGAAAACTGCAAGGGGGGTTTGGGCAAAATATGATCCATCACCGTTTACAGTAATTGGCATATTTTCGGTATGAAACGTCGTAATTTGAAACTGAAAATAGGTGAAGAGAGTCAGAATTCGGCTCAAAAATCACGCTCAGGAGTCAAATTTCCGACATTTCAGACATTTTAGAAACTGCACTGGGGTTTGGGCAAAATATGACCCATCGCCGTTTTCAGTAATTGGCATATTTTCAGTAAGAAACGTCGTAATTTGAAACTGAAAAAAGGTGCAGAGAGTCAGAATTCGGCTCAAAAATCACGCTCAGGAGTCAAATTTCCGACATTTCAGACATTTTAAAAACTGCGGGGGGGGGGGGGGGTCTGGGCAAAATATGACCTATCGCCGTTTACAGTAATTGGCATATTTTCGGTATGAAACGTCGTAATTTGAAACTGAAAATAGGTGCAGAGATTCAGAATTCGGCTCAAAACTCACGCTCAGGAGTCAAATTTCCGACATTTTAGACATTTTAAAAACTGCAAGGGGGGTTTGGGCAAAATATGACCCATCGCGTTTTCAGTAATTGGCATATTTTCGGTATGAAACGTCGTAATTTGGAACTGAAAATAGGTGCAGAGAGTCAGAATTCGGCTCAAAAATCACGCTCAGGAGTCAAATTTCCGACATTACAGACATTTTGAAAACTGCATGGGAGTTTAAGCAAAATATGACCCACGCCGTTTTCAGTAATTAGAATATTTTCGGAATAAAAAGTCGTAATTTGAAACTGAAAATAGGTGCAGAGAGTCAGAATTAGGATAAAAAATCACGCTCAGGGGTCAAATTTCCGACATTTCAGACATTTTGAAAACTGCAGGGGGGTTTGGGTAAAATATGACCCATCTCCGTTTACAGTAATTGGCATATTTTCGGTATGAAACGTCGTAATTTGAAACTGAAAATAGGTGCAGAGAGTCAGAATTCAGATAAAAAATCACGCTCAGGAGTCAAATTTCCGACATTTCAGACATTTTAAAAACTGCAGGGGGGTTTGGGCAAAATATGACCCATCGCCGTTTTACGTAATTGGCATGTTTTTGGAATAAAAAGTCGTAATTTGAAACTGAAAATAGGTGCAGAGAGTCAGAATTCGGCTCAAAAATCACGCTCAGGAGTCAAATTTCCGACATTTCAGACATTTTAAAAACTGCGGGGGGGGGGGGGGTCTGGGCAAAATATGACCTATCGCCGTTTACAGTAATTGGCATATTTTCGGTATGAAACGTCGTAATTTGAAACTGAAAATAGGTGCAGAGAGTCAGAATTCGGCTCAAAACTCACGCTCAGGAGCCAAATTTCCGACATTTCAGACATTTTAAAAACTGCAGGGGTGGTTTGGGCAAAATATGACCCATCGCGTTTTCAGTAATTGGCATATTTTCGGTATGAAACGTCGTAATTTGAAACTGAAAATAGGTGCAGAGAGTCAGAGTTCGGCTCAAAAATCATGCTCAGGAGTCAAATTTCCGACATTACAGACATTTTGAAAACTGCAGTGGAGTTTAAGCAAAATATGACTCATCGCTGTTTTCAGTAATTAGAATATTTTCGGAATAAAAAGTCGTAATTTGAAACTGAAAATAGGTGCAGAGAGTCAGAATTCGGCTCAAAATTCACGCTCAGGAGTCAAATTTCCGACATTTCAGACATTTTGAAAACTGCAGGGGGGTTTGGGCAAAATATGACCCATCTCCGTTTACAGTAATTGGCATATTTTCGGTATGAAACGTCGTAATTTGAAACTGAAAATAGGTGTAGAGAGTCAGCATTCGGCTCAAAAATCATGCTCAGGAGTCAAATTTCAGACATTTCAGACATTTTGAAAACTGCAGGGGGGTTTGGGCAAAATATGACCCATCGCCGTTTTCAGTAATTGGCATATTTTCGGTATAAAAACTCGTAATTTGAAACTGAAAATAGGTGCAGAGAGTCAGAATTCGGATAAAAAATAACGCTCAGGAGTCAAATTTCCGACATTTCTGACATTTTGAAAACTGCAGGGGGGTTTGGGCAAAATATGACCCATCTCCGTATACAGTAATTGGCATATTTTCGGTATGAAACGTCGTAATTTGAAACTGAAAATAGGTGCAGAGAGTCAGAATTCGGCTCAAAAATCACGCTCAGGAGTCAAATTTCAGACATTTCAGACATTTTAAAAACTGCAGGGGGGTTTGGGCAAAATATGACCCATAGCTGTTTTCAGTAATTGGCATATTTTCGGTATAAAAAGTCGTGATTTGAAACTGAAAATAGGTGCAGAGAGTCAGAATTGGGATAAAAAATCACGCTCAGGGGTCAAATTTCCGACATTTCAGACATTTTGAAAACTGCAGGGGGGTTTGGACAAAATATGACCCATCTCCGTTTACAGTAATTGGCATATTTTCGGTATGAAACGTCGTAATTTGAAACTGAAAATAGGTGCAGAGAGTCAGAATTCAGATAAAAAATCACGCTCAGGAGTCAAATATCCGACATTTCAGACATTTTAAAAACTGCAGGGGGGTTTGGGCAAAATATGACCCATCGCCGTTTTAAGTAATTGGCATGTTTTCGGAATAAAAAGTCGTAATTTGAAACTGAAAATAGGTGCAGAGATTCAGAATTCGGCTCAAAACTCACGCTCAGGAGTCAAATTTCCGACATTTCAGACATTTTAAAAACTGAAGGGGGGGTTTGGGCAAAATATGACCCATCGCGTTTGCAGTAATTGGCATATTTTCGGTATGAAACGTCGTAATTTGGAACTGAAAATAGGTGCAGAGAGTCAGAATTCGGCTCAAAAATCACGCTCAGGAGTCAAATTTCCGACATTACAGACATTTTGAAAACTGCATGGGAGTTTAAGCAAAATATGACCCATCGCCGTTTTCAGTAATTAGAATATTTTCGGAATAAAAAGTCGTAATTTGAAACTGAAAATAGGTGCAGAGAGTCAGAATTCGGCTCAAAAATCACGCTCAGGAGTCAAATTTCAGACATTTCAGACATTTTGAAAACTGCAGGGGGGTTTGGGCAAAATATGACCCATCGCCGTTTTCAGTAATTGGCATATTTTCGGTATAAAAAGTCGTAATTTGAAACTGAAAATAGGTGCAGAGAGTCAGAATTCGACTCAAAAATCACGCTAAGGAGTCAAATTTCCGACATTGCAGACATTTTGAAAACTGCAGGGGTGTTTAAGCAAAATATGACCCATCGCCGTTTTCAGTAATTAGAATATTTTCGGAATAAAAAGTCGTAATTTGAAACTGAAAATAGGTGCAGAGAGTCAGAATTCGGATAAAAAATCACGCTCAGGAGTCAAATTTCCGACATTTCAGACATTTTGAAAACTGCAGGGGGGTTTGGGCAAAATATGACCCATTTCCGTATAGAGTAATTGGCATATTTTCGGTATGAAACATCGTAATTTGAAACTGAAAATAGGTGCAGAGAGTCAGAATTCGGCTCAAAAATCACGCTCAGGAGTCAAATTTCAGACATTTCAGACATTTTGAAAACTGCAGGGGGGTTTGGGCAAAATATGACCCATCGCCGTTTTTAGTAATTGGCATATTTTCGGTATAAAAACTCGTAATTTGAAACTGAAAATAGGTGCAGAGAGTCAGAATTCGGATAAAAAATCACGCTCAGGAGTCAAATTTCCGACATTTCTGACATTTTGAAAACTGCAGGGGGGTTTGGGCAAAATATGACCAATCTCCGTATACAGTAATTGGCATATTTTTGGTATGAAACGTCGTAATTTGAGACTGAAAATAGGTGCAGAGAGTCAGAATTCGGCTCAAAAATCACGCTCAGGAGTCAAATTTCAGACATTTCAGACATTTTAAAAACTGCAGGGGGGTTTGGGCAAAATATGACCCATAGCTGTTTTCTGTAATTGGCATATTTTCGGTATAAAAAGTCGTAATTTGAAACTGAAAATAGGTGCAGAGAGTCAGAATTAGGATAAAAAATCACGCTCAGGGGTCAAATTTCCGACATTTCAGACATTTTCAAAACTGAAGGGGGGTTTGGGTAAAATATGACCCATCTCCGTTTACAGTAATTGGCATATTTTCGGTATGAAACGTCGTAATTTGAAACTGAAAATAGGTGCAGAGAGTCAGAATTCAGATAAAAAATCACGCTCAGGAGTCAAATTTCCGACATTTCAGACATTTTAAAAACTGCAGGGGGGTTTGGGCAAAATATGACCCATCGCCGTTTTACGTAATTGGCATGTTTTCGGAATAAAAAGTCGTAATTTGAAACTGAAAATAGGTGCAGAGATTCAGAATTCGGACAAAAAATCACGCTCATTAGTCAAAATTCCGACATTTCAGACATTTTGAAAACTGCAAGGGGGGTTTGGGCAAAATATGATCCATCGCCGTTTACAGTAATTGGCATATTTTCGGTATGAAACGTCGTAATTTGAAACTGAAAATAGGTGAAGAGAGTCAGAATTCGGCTCAAAAATCACGCTCAGGAGTCAAATTTCCGACATTTCAGACATTTTAGAAACTGCACTGGGGTTTGGGCAAAATATGACCCATCGCCGTTTTCAGTAATTGGCATATTTTCGGTAAGAAACGTCGTAATTTGAAACTGAAAAAAGGTGCAGAGAGTCAGAATTCGGCTCAAAAATCACGCTCAGGAGTCAAATTTCCGACATTTCAGACATTTTAAAAACTGCGGGGGGGGGGGGTTTGGGCAAAATATGACCTATCGCCGTTTACAGTAATTGGCATATTTTCGGTATGAAACGTCGTAATTTGAAACTGAAAATAGGTGCAGAGAGTCAGAGTTCGGCTCAAAAATCATGCTCAGGAGTCAAATTTCCGACATTACAGACATTTTGAAAACTGCAGTGGAGTTTAAGCAAAATATGACCCATCGCTGTTTTCAGTAATTAGAATATTTTCGGAATAAAAAGTCGTAATTTGAAACTGAAAATAGGTGCAGAGAGTCAGAATTCGGCTCAAAATTCACGCTCCGGAGTCAAATTTCCGACATTTCAGACATTTTGAAAACTGCAGGGGGGTTTGGGCAAAATATGACCCATCTCCGTTTACAGTAATTGGCCTATTTTCGGTATGAAACGTCGTAATTTGAAACTGAAAATAGGTGCAGAGAGTCAGCATTCGGCTCAAAAATCACGCTCAGGAGTCAAATTTCAGACATTTCAGACATTTTGAAAACTGCAGGGGGGTTTAGGCAAAATATGACCCATCGCCGTTTTCAGTAATTGGCATATTTTCGGTATAAAAACTCGTAATTTGAAACTGAAAATAGGTGCAGAGAGTCAGAATTCGGATTTAAAAATCACGCTCAGGAGTCAAATTTCCGACATTGCTGACATTTTGAAAACTGCAGGGGGGTTTGGGCAAAATATGACCCATCTCCGTATACAGTAATTGGCATATTTTTGGTATGAAACGTCGTAATTTGAAACTGAAAATAGGTGCAGAGAGTCAGAATTCGGCTCAAAAATCACGCTCAGGAGTCAAATTTCAGACATTTCAGACATTTTAAAAACTGCAGGGGGGTTTGGGCAAAATATGACCCATAGCTGTTTTCAGTAATTGGCATATTTTCGGTATAAAAAGTCGTAATTTGAAACTGAAAATAGGTGCAGAGAGTCAGAATTGGGATAAAAAATCACGCTCAGGGGTCAAATTTCCGACATTTCAGACATTTTGAAAACTGCAGGGGGGTTTGGGCAAAATATGACCCATCGCCGTTTTCAGTAATTGGCATATTTTCGGTATGAAACGTCGTAATTTGAAACTGAAAAAAGGTGCAGAGAGTCAGAATTCGGCTCAAAAATCACGCTCAGGAGTCAAATTTCTGACATTTCAGACATTTTGAAAACTGTAGGGGGGTTTGGGCCAAATATGACCCATCGCCATTTTCAGTAATTGGCATATTTTCGGTATAAAAAGTCGTAATTTTAAACTGAAAATTGGTGCAGAGAGTCAGAATTCGGATAAAAAATCACGCTCAGGAGTCAAATTTCCGACATTTCAGACATTTTAAAAACTGCGGGGGGGTTTGGGCAAAATATGACCTATCGCCGTTTACAGTAATTGGCATATTTTCGGTATGAAACGTCGTAATGTGAAACTGAAAATAGGTGCAGAGAGTCAGAATTCGGCTCAAAAATCACGCTCAGGAGTCAAATTTCAGACATTTCAGACATTTTAAAAACTGCAGGGGGGCTTGGGCAAAATATGACCCATAGCTGTTTTCAGTAATTGGCATATTTTCGGTATAAAAAGTCGTAATTTGAAACTGAAAATAGGTGCAGAGAGTCAGAATTGGGATAAAAAATTACGCTCAGGGGTCAAATTTCCGACATTTCAGACATTTTGAAAACTGCAGGGGGGTTTGGACAAAATATGACCCATCTCCGTTTACAGTAATTGGCATATTTTCGGTATGAAACGTCGTAATTTGAAACTGAAAATAGGTGCAGAGAGTCAGAATTCAGATAAAAAATCACGCTCAGGAGTCAAATTTCCGACATTTCAGACATTTTAAAAACTGCAGGGGGGTTTGGGCAAAATATGACCCATCGCCGTTTTAAGTAATTGGCATGTTTTCGGAATAAAAAGTCGTAATTTGAAACTGAAAATAGGTGCAGAGATTCAGAATTCGGACAAAAAATCACGCTCAGGAGTCAATATTCCGACATTTCAGACATTTTGAAAACTGCAGGGGGTTTGGTTTGGGCAAAATATGATCCATCGCCGTTTACAGTAATTGGCATTTTTTCGGTATGAAACGTCGTAATTTGAAACTGAAAATAGGTGCAGAGAGTCAGAATTCGGCTCAAAATTCACGCTCAGGAGTCAAATTTCCCGACATTTCAGACATTTTGAAAACTGCAGGGGGGTTTGGGCAAAATATGACCCATCTCCGTTTACAGTAATTGGCCTATATTCGGTATGAAACGTCGTAATTTGAAACTGAAAATAGGTGCAGAGAGTCAGCATTCGGCTCAAAAATCACGCTCAGGAGTCAAATTTCAGACATTTCAGACATTTTGAAAACTGCAGGGGGGTTTAGGCAAAATATGACCCATCGCCGTTTTCAGTAATTGGCATATTTTCGGTATAAAAATTCGTAATTTGAAACTGAAAAAAGGTGCAGAGAGTCAGAATTCGGCTCAAAAATCACGCTCAGGAGTCAAATTTCTGACATTTCAGACATTTTGAAAACTGTAGGGGGGTTTGGGCCAAATATGACCCATCGCCATTTTCAGTAATTCGCATATTTTCGGTATAAAAAGTCGTAATTTTAAACTGAAAATTGGTGCAGAGAGTCAGAATTCGGATAAAAAATCACGCTCAGGAGTCAAATTTCCGACATTTCAGACATTTTAAAAACTGCGGGGGGGGTTTGGGCAAAATATGACCTATCGCCGTTTACAGTAATTGGCATATTTTCGGTATGAAACGTCATAATTTGAAACTGAAAATAGGTGCAGAGAGTCAGAATTTGGCTCAAAACTCACGCTCAGGAGTCAAATTTCCGACATTTCATACATTTTAAAAAGTGCAGGGGGGGTTTGGGCAAAGTATGACCCATCGCGTTTTCAGTAATTGGCATATTTTCGGTATGAAACGTCGTAATTTGAAACTGAAAAAAGGTGCAGAGAGTCAGAATTCGGCTCAAAAATCATGCTCAGGAGTCAAATTTCCGACATTACAGACATTTTGAAAACTGCAGTGGAGTTTAAGCAAAATATGACCCATCGCTGTTTTCAGTAATTAGAATATTTTCGGAATAAAAAGTCGTAATTTGAAACTGAAAATAGGTGCAGAGAGTCAGAATTCGGCTGAAAATTCACGCTCAGGAGTCAAATTTCCGACATTTCAGACATTTTGAAAACTGCAGGGGGGTTTAGGCAAAATATGACCCATCGCCGTTTACAGTAATTGGCATATTTTCGGTATGAAACGTCGTAATTTGAAACTGAAAATAGGTGAAGAGAATCAGAATTCGGCTCAAAAATCACGCTCAGGAGTCAAATTTCTGACATTTCAGACATTTTAAAAACTGCACTGGGGTTTGGGCAAAATATGACCCATCGCCGTTTTCAGTAATTGGCATATTTTCAGTATGAAACGTCGTAATTTGAAACTGAAAAAAGGTGCAGAGAGTCAGAATTCGGCTCAAAAATCACGCTCAGGAGTCAAATTTCTGACATTTCAGACATTTTGAAAACTGCAGGGGGGTTTGGGCCAAATATGACCCTTCGCCATTTTCAGTAATTGACATATTTTCGGTATAAAAAGTCGTAATTTTAAACTGAAAATTGGTGCAGAGAGTCAGCATTCGGATAAAAAATCACGCTCAGGAGTCAAATTTCCGACATTTCAGACATTTTAAAAACTGCGAGGGAATTTGGGCAAAATATGACCTATCGCCGTTTACAGTAATTGGCATATTTTCGGTATGAAACGTCGTAATTTGAAACTGAAAATAGGTGCAGAGAGTCAGAATTCGGCTTAAAACTCACGCTCAGGAGTCAAATTTCCGACATTTCATACAAATTGAAAACTGCAGGGGGGGTTTGGGCAAAATATGACCCATCGCGTTTTCAGTAATTGGCATATTTTCGGTATGAAACATCGTAATTTGAAACTGAAAAAAGGTGCAGAGAGTCAGAATTCGGCTCAAAAATCATGCTCAGGAGTCAAATTTCCGACATTACAGACATTATGAAAACTGCAGTGGAGTTTAAGCAAAATATGACCCATCGCTGTTTTCAGTAATTAGAATATTTTCGGAATAAAAAGTCGTAATTTGAAACTGAAAATAGGTGCAGAGAGTCAGAATTCGGCTCAAAATTCACGCTCAGGAGTCAAATTTCAGACATTTCAGACATTTTGAAAACTGCAGGGGGGTTTGGGCAAAATATGACCCATCTCCGTTTCAGTAATTGGCATATTTTCGGTATGAAACGTCGTAATTTGAAACTGAAAATAGGTGCAGAGAGTCAGAATTCGGCTCAAAAATCACGCTCAGGAGTCAAATTTCAGACATTTCAGACATTTTGAAAACTGCAGGGGGGTTTAGGCAAAATATGACCCATCGCCGTTTTCAGTAATTGGCATATTTTCGGTATAAAAACTCGTAATTTGAAACTTGAAAATTGGTGCAGAGAGTCAGAATTCGGATAAAAAATCACGCTCAGGAGTCAAATTTCCGACATTTCTGACATTTTGAAAACTGCAGGGGGGTTTGGGCAAAATATGACCCATCTCCGTATACAGTAATTGGCATATTTTTGGTATGAAACGTCGTAATTTGAAACTGAAAATAGGTGCAGAGAGTCAGAATTCGGCTCAAAAATCACGCTCAGGAGTCAAATTTCAGACATTTCAGACATTTTAAAAACTGCAGGGGGGTTTGGGCAAAATATGACCCATAGCTGTTTTCAGTAATTGGCATATTTTCGGTATAAAAAGTCGTAATTTGAAACTGAAAATAGGTGCAGAGAGTCAGAATTGGGATAAAAAATCACGCTCAGGGGTCTAATTTCCGACATTTCAGACATTTTGAAAACTGCAGGGGGGTTCGGGCAAAATATGACCCATCGCCGTTTTCAGTAATTGGCATATTTTCGGTATGAAATGTCGTAATTTGAAACTGAAAAAAGGTGCAGAGAGTCAGAATTCGGGTCAAAAATCACGCTCAGGAGTCAAATTTCTGACATTTCAGACATTTTGAAAACTGTAGGGGGGTTTGGGCCAAATATGACCCATCGCCATTTTCAGTAATTGGCATATTTTCGGTATAAAAAGTCGTAATTTTAAACTAAAAATAGGTGCAGAGAGTCAGAATTCGGATAAAAAATCACGCTCAGGAGTCAAATTTCCGACATTTCAGACATTTTAAAAACTGAGGGGGGGGTTTGGGCAAAATATGACCTATCGCCGTTTACAGTAATTGGCATATTTTCGGTATGAAACGTCGTAATTTGAAACTGAAAATAGGTGCAGAGAGTCAGAATTCGGCTCAAAACTCACGCTCAGGAGTCAAATTTCCGACATTTCAAACATTTTAAAAACTGCAGGGGGGTTTGGGCAAAATATGACCCATCGCGTTTTCAGTAATTGGCATATTTTCGGTATGAAACGTCGTAATTTGAAACTGAAAAAAGGTGCAGAGAGTCAGAATTCGGCTCAAAAATCATGCTCAGGAGTCAAATTTCCGACATTACAGACATTTTGAAAACTGCAGTGGAGTTTAAGCAAAATATGACCCATCGCTGTTTTCAGTAATTAGAATATTTTCGGAATAAAAAGTCGTAATTTGAAACTGAAAATAGGTGCAGAGAGTCAGAATTCGGCTCAAAATTCACGCTCAGGAGTCAAATTTCCGACATTTCATACATTTTGAAAACTGCAGGGGGGTTTGGGCAAAATATGACCCATCTCCGTTTACTGTAATTGGCATATTTTCGGTATGAAACGTCGTAATTTGAAACTGAAAATAGGTGCAGAGAGTCAGCATTCGGCTCAAAATTCACGCTCAGGAGTCAAATTTCAGACATTTCAGACATTTTGAAAACTGCAGGGGGGTTTGGGCAAAATATGACCCATCGCCGTTTTCAGTAATTGGCATATTTTCGGAATAAAAACTCGTAATTTGAAACTGAAAATAGGTGCAGAGAGTCAGAATTCGGATAAAAAATCACGCTCAGGAGTCAAATTTCCGACATTTCTGACATTTTGAAAACTGCAGGGGGGTTTGGGCAAAATATGACCCATCTCCGTATACAGTAATTGGCATATTTTTGGTATGAGACGTCGTAATTTGAAACTGAAAATAGGTGCAGAGAGTCAGAATTCGGCTCAAAAATCACGCTCAGGAGTCAAATTTCAGACATTTCAGACATTTTAAAAACTGCAGGGGGGTTTGGGCAAAATATGACCCATAGCTGTTTTCAGTAATTGGCATATTTTCGGTATAAAAAGTCGTAATTTGAAACTGAAAATAGGTGCAGAGAGTCAGAATTGGGATAAAAAATCACTCTCAGGGGTCAAATTTCCGACATTTCAGACATTTTGAAAACTGCAGGGGGGTTTGGACAAAATATGACCCATCTCCGTTTACAGTAATTGGCATATTTTCGGTATGAAACGTCGTAATTTGAAACTGAAAATAGGTGCAGAGAGTCAGAATTCAGATAAAAAATCACGCTCAGGAGTCAAATTTCCGACATTTCAGACATTTTAAAAACTGCAGGGGGGTTTGGGCAAAATATGACCCATCGCCGTTTTAAGTAATTGGCATGTTTTCGGAATAAAAAGTCGTAATTTGAAACTGAAAATAGGTGCAGAGATTCAGAATTCAGACAAAAAATCACGCTCAGGAGTCAATATTCCGACATTTCAGACATTTTGAAAACTGCAGGGGGGGGGGGTTTGGGCAAAATATGATCCATCGCCGTTTACAGTAATTGGCATATTTTCGGTATGAAACGTCGTAATTTGAAACTGAAAATAGGTGCAGAGAGTCAGAATTCGGCTCAAAAATCACGCTCTGGAGTCAAATTTCCGACATTACAGACATTTTGAAAACTGCAGGGGAGTTTAAGCAAAATATGACCCATCGCCGTTTTCAGTAATTAGAATATTTTCGGAATAAAAAGTCGTAATTTGAAACTGAAAATAGGTGCAGAGAGTCAGAATTCGGCTGAAAAATCACGCTCAGGAGTCAAATTTCCGATATTTAAGACATTTTAAAAACTGCAGGGGGGTTTGGGCAAAATATGACCTATCGCCGTTTACAGTAATTGGCATATTTTCGGTATGAAACGTCGTAATTTGAAACTGAAAATAGGTGCAGAGAGTCAGAATTCGGCTCAAAAATCACGCTCAGGAGTCAAATTTCCGACATTTCAGACGTTTTTTAAAACTGCAGGGGGGTTTAGGCAAAATATGACCTATCGCCGTTTGCAGTAATTGGCATATTTTCGGTATGAAACGTCGTAATTTGAAACTAAAAATAGGTGCAGAGAGTCAGAATTCGGCTCAAAACTCACGCTCAGAAGTCAAATTTCCGACATTTCAGACATTTTAAAAACTGCAGGGGGGGTTTGGGCAAAATATGACCCATCGCGTTTTCAGTAATTGGCATATTTTCGGTATGAAACGTCGTAATTTGAAACTGAAAATAGGTGCAGAGAGTCAGAATTCGGCTCAAAAATCACGCTCAGGAGTCAAATTTCCGACATTACAGACATTTTGAAAACTGCAGGGGAGTTTAAGCAAAATATGACCCATCGCCGTTTTCAGTAATTAGAATATTTTCGGAATAAAAAGTCGTAATTTGAAACTGAAAATAGGTGCAGAGAGTCAGAATTCGGCTCAAAAATCACGCTCAGGAGTCAAATTTCAGACATTTCAGACATTTTGAAAACTGCAGGGGGGTTTGGGCAAAATATGACCCATCGCCGTTTTCAGTAATTGGCATATTTTCGGTATAAAAACTCGTAATTTAAATCTGAAAATAGCTGCAGAGAGTCAGAATTCGGATAAAAAATCACGCTCAGGAGTCAAATTTCCGACATTTCTGACATTTTGAAAATTGCAGGGGGGTTTGGGCAAAATATGACCCATCTCCGTATACAGTAATTGGCATATTTTTGGTATGAAACGTCGTAATTTGAAACTGAAAATAGGTGCAGAGAGTCAGAATTCGGCTCAAAAATCACGCTCAGGAGTCAAATTTCAGACATTTCAGACATTTTAAAAACTGCAGGGGGGTTTGGGCAAAATATGACCCATCTCCGTTTACAGTAATTGGCATATTTTCGGTATGAAACGTCGTAATTTGAAACTGAAAATAGGTGCAGAGAGTCAGAATTCGGATAAAAAATCACGCTCAGGAGTCAAATTTCAGACATTTCAGACATTTTGAAAACTGCAGGGGGGTTTGAGCAAAATATGACCCATAGCCGTTTTCAGTAATTGGCATATTTTCGGTATAAAAAGTTGTAATTTGAAACTGAAAATAGGCGCAGAGAGTCAGAATTGGGATAAAAAATCATGCTCAGGGGTCAAATTTCCGACATTTCAGACATTTTGAAAACTGCAGGGGAGTTTAAGCAAAATATGACCCATCGCCGTTTTCAGTAATTAGAATATTTTCGGAATAAAAAGTCGTAATTTGAAACTGGAAATAGGTGCAGAGAGTCAGAATTCGGCTCAAAAATCACGCTCAGGAGTCAAATTTCAGACATTTCAGACATTTTGAAAACTGCAGGGGGGTTTGGGCAAAATATGACCCATCGCCGTTTTCAGTAATTGGCATATTTTCGGTATAAAAACTCGTAATTTGAAACTGAAAATAGGTGCAGAGAGTCAGAATTCGGATAAAAAATCACGCTCAGGAGTCAAATTTCCGACATTTCTGACATTTTGAAAACTGCAGGGGGGTTTGGGCAAAATATGACCCATCTCCGTATACAGTAATTGGCATATTTTTGGTATGAAACGTCGTAATTTGAAACTGAAAATAGGTGCAGAGAGTCAGAATTCGGCTAAAAAATCACGCTCAGGAGTCAAATTTCAGACATTTCAGACATTTTAAAAACTGCAGGGGGGTTTGGGCAAAATATGACCCATAGCTGTTTTCAGTAATTGGCATATTTTCGGTATAAAAAGTCGTAATTTGAAACTGAAAATAGGTGCAGAGAGTCAGAATTGGGATAAAAAATCACTCTCAGGGGTCAAATTTCCGACATTTCAGACATTTTGAAAACTGCAGGGGGGTTTGGACAAAATATGACCCATCTCCGTTTACAGTAATTGGCATATTTTCGGTATGAAACGTCGTAATTTGAAACTGAAAATAGGTGCAGAGAGTCAGAATTCGGACAAAAAATCACGCTCAGGAGTCAATATTCCGACATTTCAGACATTTTGAAAACTGCAGGGGGGGGGGTTTGGGCAAAATATGATCCATCGCCGTTTACAGTAATTGGCATATTTTCGGTATGAAACGTCGTAATTTGAAACTGAAAATAGGTGCAGAGAGTCAGAATTCGGCTCAAAAATCACGCTCTGGAGTCAAATTTCCGACATTACAGACATTTTGAAAACTGCAGGGGAGTTTAAGCAAAATATGACCCATCGCCGTTTTCAGTAATTAGAATATTTTCGGAATAAAAAGTCGTAATTTGAAACTGAAAATAGGTGCAGAGAGTCAGAATTCGGCTGAAAAATCACGCTCAGGAGTCAAATTTCCGATATTTAAGACATTTTAAAAACTGCAGGGGGGTTTGGGCAAAATATGACCTATCGCCGTTTACAGTAATTGGCATATTTTCGGTATGAAACGTCGTAATTTGAAACTGAAAATAGGTGCAGAGAGTCAGAATTCGGCTCAAAAATCACGCTCAGGAGTCAAATTTCCGACATTTCAGACATTTTAAAAACTGCAGGGGGGTTTAGGCAAAATATGACCTATCGCCGTTTGCAGTAATTGGCATATTTTCGGTATGAAACGTCGTAATTTGAAACTAAAAATAGGTGCAGAGAGTCAGAATTCGGCTCAAAACTCACGCTCAGAAGTCAAATTTCCGACATTTCAGACATTTTAAAAACTGCAGGGGGGGTTTGGGCAAAATATGACCCATCGCGTTTTCAGTAATTGGCATATTTTCGGTATGAAACGTCGTAATTTGAAACTGAAAATAGGTGCAGAGAGTCAGAATTCGGCTCAAAAATCACGCTCAGGAGTCAAATTTCCGACATTTCAGACATTTTAAAAACTGCAGGGGGGTTTAGGCAAAATATGACCTATCGCCGTTTGCAGTAATTGGCATATTTTCGGTATAAAAAGTCGTAATTTGAAACTGAAAATAGGCGCAGAGAGTTAGAATTGGGATAAAAAATCATGCTCAGGGGTCAAATTTCCGACATTTCAGACATTTTGAAAACTGCAGGGGGGTTTGGGCAAAATATGACCCATCTCCGTTTACAGTAATTGGCATATTTTCGGTATGAAACGTCGTAATTTGAAACTGAAAATAGGTGCAGAGAGTCAAAATTCGGATAAAAAATCACGCTCAGGAGTCAAATTTCAGACATTTCAGACATTTTGAAAACTGCAGGGGGGTTTGAGCAAAATATGACCCATCGCCGTTTTCAGTAATTGGCATATTTTCGGTATAAAAAGTCGTAATTTGAAACTGAAAATAGGTGCAGAGAGTCAGAATTCGGCTCAAAAATCACGCTAAGGAGTCAAATTTCCGACATTGCAGACATTTTGAAAACTGCAGGGGAGTTTAAGCAAAATATGACCCATCGCCGTTTTCAGTAATTAGAATATTTTCGGAATAAAAAGTCGTAATTTGAAACTGAAAATAGGTGCAGAGAGTCAGAATTCGGCTGAAAAATCACGCTCAGGAGTCAAATTTCCGATATTTAAGACATTTTAAAAACTGCAGGGGGGGTTTGAGCAAAATATGACCTATCGCCGTTTACAGTAATTGGCATATTTTCGGTATGAAACGTCGTAATTTGAAACTGGAAATAGGTGCAGAGAGTCAGAATTCGGCTCAAAAATCACGCTCAGGAGTCAAATTTCAGACATTTCAGACATTTTGAAAACTGCAGGGGTGTTTGGGCAAAATATGACCCATCGCCGTTTTCAGTAATTGGCATATTTTCGGTATAAAAACTCGTAATTTGAATCTGAAAATAGCTGCAGAGAGTCAGAATTCGGATAAAAAATCACGCTCAGGAGTCAAATTTCCGACATTTCTGACATTTTGAAAACTGCAGGGGGGTTTGGGCAAAATATGACCCATCTCCGTATACAGTAATTGGCATATTTTCGGTATGAAACGTCGTAATTTGAAACTGAAAATAGGTGCAGAGAGTCAGAATTCGGATAAAAAATCACGCTCAGGAGTCAAATTTCAGACATATCAGACATTTTGAAAACTGCAGGGGGGTTTGAGCAAAATATGACCCATCGCCGTTTTCAGTAATTGGCATATTTTCGGTATAAAAAGTCGTAATTTGAAACTGAAAATAGGTGCAGAGAGTCAGAATTCGGCTCAAAAGTCACGCTAAGGAGTCAAATTTCCGACATTGCAGACATTTTGAAAACTGCAGGGGTGTTTAAGCAAAATATGACCCATCGCCGTTTTCAGTAATTAGAATATTTTCAAAATAAAAAGTCGTAATTTGAAACTGAAAATAGGTGCAGAGAGTCAGAATTCCGATAAAAAATCACGCTCAGGAGTCAAATTTCCGACATTTCAGACATTTTGAAAACTGCAGGGGGGGGTTTGGGCAAAATATGACCCATCTCAGTTTACAGTAATTGGCATATTTTCGGTATGAAACATCGTAATTTGAAACTGAAAATAGGTGCAGAGAGTCAGAATTCGCCTCAAAAATCACGCTCAGGAGCCAAATTTCCGACATTACAGACATTTTGAAAACTGCAGGGGAGTTTAAGCAAAATATGACCCATCGCCGTTTTCAGTAATTAGAATATTTTCGGAATAAAAAGTCGTAATTTGAAACTGAAAATAGGTGCAGAGAGTCAGAATTCGCCTCAAAAATCACGCTCAGGAGCCAAATTTCCGACATTACAGACATTTTGAAAACTGAAGGGGAGTTTAAGCAAAATATGACCCATCGCCGTTTTCAGTAATTAGAATATTTTCGGAATAAAAAGTCGTAATTTGAAACTGAAAATAGGTGCAGAGAGTCAGAATTCGGCTCAAAAATCACGCTCAGCAGTCAAATTTCCGACATTTCAGACATTTTAAAAACTGCAGGGGGGTTTAGGCAAAATATGACCTATCGCCGTTTGCAGTAATTGGCATATTTTCGGTATGAAACGTCGTAATTTGAAACTAAAAATAGGTGCAGAGAGTCAGAATTCGGCTCAAAACTCACGCTTAGGAGTCAAATTTCCGACATTTCAGACATTTTAAAAACTGCAGGGGGGGTTTGGGCAAAATATGACCCATCGCCTTTTCAGTAATTGGCATATTTTCGGTAAGAAACGTCGTAATTTGAAACTGAAAATAGGTGCAGAGAGTCAGAATTCGGCTCAAAAATCACGCTCAGGAGTCAAATTTCCGGCATTACAGACATTTTGAAAACTGCAGGGGAGTTTAAGCAAAATATGACCCATCGCCGTTTTAAGTAATTAGAATATTTTCGGAATAAAAAGTCGTAATTTGAAACTGAAAATAGGTGCAGAGAGTCAGAATTCGGCTCAAAAATCACGCTCAGGAGTCAAATTTCAGACATTTCAGACATTTTGAAAACTGCAGGGGGGTTTGGGCAAAATATGACCCATCGCTGTTTTCAGTAATTGGCATATTTTCGGTATAAAAACTCGTAATTTGAATCTGAAAATAGCTGCAGAGAGTCAGAATTCGGATAAAAAATCACGCTCAGGAGTCAAATTTCCGACATTGCTGACATTTTGAAAACTGCAGGGGGGTTTGGGCAAAATATGACCCATCTCCGTATACAGTAATTGGCATATTTTTGGTATGAAACGTCGTAATTTGAAACTGAAAATAGGTGCAGAGAGTCAGCATTCGGCTCAAAAATCACGCTCAGGAGTCAAATTTCTGACATTTCAGACATTTTAAAAACTGCAGGGGGGTTTGGGCAAAATATGACCCATAGCCGTTTTCAGTAATTGGCATGTTTTCGGTATAAAAAGTCGTAATTTGAAACTGAAAATAGGTGCAGAGAGTCAAAATTCGGCTCAAAAATCACGCTAAGGAGTCAAATTTCCGACATTGCAGACATTTTGAAAACTGCAGGGGTGTTTAAGCAAAATATGACCCATCGCCGTTTTCAGTAATTAGAATATTTTCAAAATAAAAAGTCGTAATTTGAAACTGAAAATAGGTGCAGAGAGTCAGAATTCGGATAAAAAATCACGCTCAGGAGTCAAATTTCCGACATTTCAGACATTTTGAAAACTGCAGGGGGGTTTGGGCAAAATATGACCCATCTCAGTTTACAGTAATTGGCATATTTTCGGTATGAAACATCGTAATTTGAAACTGAAAATAGGTGCAGAGAGTCAGAATTCGCCTCAAAAATCACGCTCAGGAGCCAAATTTCCGACATTACAGACATTTTGAAAACTGCAGGGGAGTTTAAGCAAAATATGACCCATCGCCGTTTTCAGTAATTAGAATATTTTCGGAATAAAAAGTCGTAATTTGAAACTGAAAATAGGTGCAGAGAGTCAGAATTCGCCTCAAAAATCACGCTCAGGAGCCAAATTTCCGACATTACAGACATTTTGAAAACTGCAGGGGAGTTTAAGCAAAATATGACCCATCGCCGTTTTCAGTAATTAGAATATTTTCAGAATAAAAAGTCGTAATTTGAAACTGAAAATAGGTGCAGAGAGTCAGAATTCGGCTCAAAAATCACGCTCAGCAGTCAAATTTCCGACATTTCAGACATTTTAAAAACTGCAGGGGGGGTTTGGGCAAAATATGACCCATCGCCTTTTCAGTAATTGGCATATTTTCGGTATGAAACGTCGTAATTTGAAACTGAAAATAGGTGCAGAGAGTCAGAATTCGGCTCAAAAATCACGCTCAGGAGTCAAATTTCCGGCATTACAGACATTTTGAAAACTGCAGGGGAGTTTAAGCAAAATATGACCCATCGCCGTTTTAAGTAATTAGAATATTTTCGGAATAAAAAGTCGTAATTTGAAACTGAAAATAGGTGCAGAGAGTCAGAATTCGGCTCAAAAATCACGCTCAGGAGTCAAATTTCAGACATTTCAGACATTTTGAAAACTGCAGGGGGGTTTGGGCAAAATATGACCCATCGCTGTTTTCAGTAATTGGCATATTTTCGGTATAAAAACTCGTAATTTGAATCTGAAAATAGCTGCAGAGAGTCAGAATTCGGATAAAAAATCACGCTCAGGAGTCAAATTTCCGACATTTCTGACATTTTGAAAACTGCAGGGGGGTTTGGGCAAAATATGACCCATCTCCGTATACAGTAATTGGCATATTTTTGGTATGAAACGTCGTAATTTGAAACTGAAAATAGGTGCAGAGAGTCAGCATTCGGCTCAAAAATCACGCTCAGGAGTCAAATTTCTGACATTTCAGACATTTTAAAAACTGCAGGGGGGTTTGGGCAAAATATGACCCATAGCCGTTTTCAGTAATTGGCATGTTTTCGGTATAAAAAGTCGTAATTTGAAACTGAAAATAGGTGCAGAGAGTCAAAATTGGGATAAAAAATCATGCTCAGGGGTCAAATTTCCGATATTTGAGACATTTTAAAAACTGCAGGGGGGGTTTGGGCAAAATATGACCTATCGCCGTTTACAGTAATTGGCATATTTTCGGTATGAAACGTCGTAATTTGAAACTGAAAATAGGTGCAGAGAGTCAGAATTCGGCTCAAAAATCACGCTCAGGAGTCAAATTTCCGACATTTCAGACATTTTAAAAACTGCAGGGGGTTTAGGCAAAATATGACCTATCGCCGTTTGCAGTAATTGGCATATTTTCGGTATGAAACGTCGTAATTTGAAACTAAAAATAGGTGCAGAGAGTCAGAATTCGGCTCAAAACTCACGCTCAGAATTCAAATTTCCGACATTTCAGACATTTTAAAAACTGCAGGGGGGGTTTGGGCAAAATATGACCCATCGCGTTTTCAGAAATTGGCATATTTTCGGTATGAAACGTCGTAATTTGAAACTGAAAATAGGTGCAGAGAGTCAGAATTCGGCTCAAAAATCACGCTCAGGAGTCAAATTTCCGACATTACAGACATTTTGAAAACTGCAGGGGAGTTTAAGCAAAATATGACCCATCGCCGTTTTCAGTTATTAGAATATTTTCGGAATAAAAAGTCGTAATTTGAAACTGGAAATAGGTGCAGAGAGTCAGAATTCGGCTCAAAAATCACGCTCAGGAGTCAAATTTCAGACATTTCAGACATTTTGAAAACTGCAGGGGTGTTTGGGCAAAATATGACCCATCGCCGTTTTCAGTAATTGGCATATTTTCGGTATAAAAACTCGTAATTTGAATCTGAAAATAGCTGCAGAGAGTCAGAATTCGGATAAAAAATCACGCTCAGGAGTCAAATTTCCGACATTTCTGACATTTTGAAAACTGCAGGGGGGTTTGGGCAAAATATGACCCATCTCCGTATACAGTAATTGGCATATTTTTGGTATGAAACGTCGTAATTTGAAACTGAAAATAGGTGCAGAGAGTCAGAATTCGGCTCAAAAATCATCCTCAGGAGTCAAATTTCAGACATTTCAGACATTTTAACAAACTGCAGGGGGGTTTGGGCAAAATATGACCCATAGCCGTTTTCAGTAATTGGCATATTTTCGGTATAAAAAGTCGTAATTTGAAACTGAAAATAGGCGCAGAGAGTCAGAATTGGGATAAAAAATCATGCTCAGGGGTCAAATTTCCGACATTTCAGACATTTTGAAAACTGCAGGGGGGTTTGGGCAAAATATGACCCATCTCCGTTTACAGTAATTGGCATATTTTCGGTATGAAACGTCGTAATTTGAAACTGAAAATAGGTGCAGAGAGTCAGAATTCGGATAAAAAATCACGCTCAGGAGTCAAATTTCAGACATATCAGACATTTTGAAAACTGCAGGGGGGTTTGAGCTAAATATGACCCATCGCCGTTTTCAGTAATTGGCATATTTTCGGTATAAAAAGTCGTAATTTGAAACTGAAAATAGAGCAGAGAGTCAGAATTCGGCTCAAAAATCACGCTAAGGAGTCAAATTTCCGACATTGCAGACATTTTGAAAACTGCAGGGGTGTTTAAGCAAAATATGACCCATCGCCGTTTTCAGTAATTAGAATATTTTCAAAATAAAAAGTCGTAATTTGAAACTGAAAATAGGTGCAGAGAGTCAGAATTCGGATAAAAAATCACGCTCAGGAGTCAAATTTCCGACATTTCAGACATTTTGAAAACTGCAGGGGGGTTTGGGCAAAATATGACCCATCTCAGTTTACAGTAATTGGCATATTTTCGGTATGAAACATCGTAATTTGAAACTGAAAATAGGTGCAGAGAGTCAGAATTCGCCTCAAAAATCACGCTCAGGAGCCAAATTTCCGACATTACAGACATTTTGAAAACTGCAGGGGAGTTTAAGCAAAATATGACCCATCGCCGTTTTCAGTAATTAGAATATTTTCGGAATAAAAAGTCGTAATTTGAAACTGAAAATAGGTGCAGAGAGTCAGAATTCGCCTCAAAAATCACGCTCAGGAGCCAAATTTCCGACATTACAGACATTTTGAAAACTGCAGGGGAGTTTAAGCAAAATATGACCCATCGCCGTTTTCAGTAATAAGAATATTTTCGGAATAAAAAGTCGTAATTTGAAACTGAAAATAGGTGCAGAGAGTCAGAATTCGGCTCAAAAATCACGCTCAGCAGTCAAATTTCCGACATTTCAGACATTTTAAAAACTGCAGGGGGGTTTAGGCAAAATATGACCTATCGCCGTTTGCAGTAATTGGCATATTTTCGGTATGAAACGTCGTAATTTGAAACTAAAAATAGGTGCAGAGAGTCAGAATTCGGCTCAAAACTCACGCTTAGGAGTCAAATTTCCGACATTTCAGACATTTTAAAAACTGCAGGGGGGGTTTGGGCAAAATATGACCCATCGCCTTTTCAGTAATTGGCATATTTTCGGTATGAAACGTCGTAATTTGAAACTGAAAATAGGTGCAGAGAGTCAGAATTCGGCTCAAAAATCACGCTCAGGAGTCAAATTTCCGGCATTACAGACATTTTGAAAACTGCAGGGGAGTTTAAGCAAAATATGACCCATCGCCGTTTTAAGTAATTAGAATATTTTCGGAATAAAAGGTCGTAATTTGAAACTGAAAATAGGTGCAGAGAGTCAGAATTCGGCTCAAAAATCACGCTCAGGAGTCAAATTTCAGACATTTCAGACATTTTGAAAACTGCAGGGGGGTTTGGGCAAAATATGACCCATCGCTGTTTTCAGTAATTGGCATATTTTCGGTATAAAAACTCGTAATTTGAATCTGAAATTAGCTGCAGAGAGTCAGAATTCGGATAAAAAATCACGCTCAGGAGTCAAATTTCCGGCATTACAGACATTTTGAAAACTGCAGGGGAGTTTAAGCAAAATATGACCCATCGCCGTTTTAAGTAATTAGAATATTTTCGGAATAAAAGGTCGTAATTTGAAACTGAAAATAGGTGCAGAGAGTCAGAATTCGGCTCAAAAATCACGCTCAGGAGTCAAATTTCCGACATTTCAGACATTTTAAAAACTGCAGGGGGGTTTAGGCAAAATATGACCTATCGCCGTTTGCAGTAATTGGCATATTTTCGGTATGAAACGTCGTAATTTGAAACTAAAAATAGGTGCAGAGAGTCAGAATTCGGCTCAAAACTCACGCTCAGGAGTCAAATTTCTGACATTTCAGACATTTTAAAAACTGCAGGGGGGTTTGGGCAAAATATGACCCATAGCCGTTTTCAGTAATTGGCATGTTTTCGGTATAAAAAGTCGTAATTTGAAACTGAAAATAGGTGCAGAGAGTCAAAATTGGGATAACAAATCATGCTCAGGGGTCAAATTTCCGACATTTCAGACATTTTGAAAACTGCAGGGGGGGTTGGGCAAAATATGACCCATCTCCGTTTACAGTAATTGGCATATTTTCGGTATGAAACGTCGTAATTTGAAACTGAAAATAGGTGCAGAGAGTCAGAATTCGGATAAAACATCACGCTCAGGAGTCAAATTTCAGACATTTCAGACATTTTGAAAACTGCAGGGGGGTTTGAGCAAAATATGACCCATCGCCGTTTTCAGTAATTGGCATATTTTCGGTATAAAAAGTCGTAATTTGAAACTGAAAATAGGTGCAGAGAGTCAGAATTCGGCTAAAAAATCACGCTAAGGAGTCAAATTTCCGACATTGCAGACATTTTGAAAACTGCAGGGGTGTTTAAGCAAAATATGACCCATCGCCGTTTTCAGTAATTAGAATATTTTCGGAATAAAAAGTCGTAATTTGAAACTGAAAATAGGTGCAGAGAGTCAGAATTCGGATAAAAAATCACGCTCAGGAGTCAAATTTCCGACATTTCAGACATTTTGAAAACTGCAGGGGGGTTTGGGCAAAATATGACCCATCTCCGTATACATTAATTGGCATATTTTCGGTATGAAACATCGTAATTTGAAACTGAAAATAGGTGCAGAGAGTCAGAATTCGCCTCAAAAATCACGCTCAGGAGCCAAATTTCCGGCATTACAGACATTTTGAAAACTGCAGGGGAGTTTAAGCAAAATATGACCCATCGCCGTTTTCAGTAATTAGAATATTTTCGGAATAAAAAGTCGTAATTTGAAACTGAAAATAGGTGCAGAGAGTCAGAATTCGGCTCAAAAATCATGCTCAGGAGTCAAATTTCCGACATTACAGACATTTTGAAAACTGCAGTGGAGTTTAAGCAAAATATGACCCATCGCTGTTTTCAGTAATTAGAATATTTTCGGAATAAAAAGTCGTAATTTGAAACTGAAAATAGGTGCAGAGAGTCAGAATTCGGCTCAAAATTCACGCTCAGGAGTCAAATTTCCGACATTTCAGACATTTTGAAAACTGCAGGGGGGTTTGGCCAAAATATGACCCATCTCCGTTTACAGTAATTGGCATATTTTCGGTATGAAACGTCGTAATTTGAAACTGAAAATAGGTGCAGAGAGTCAGCATTCGGCTCAAAAATCGCGCTCAGGAGTCAAATTTCCGACATTTCTGACATTTTGAAAACTGCAGGGGGGTTTGGGCAAAATATGACCCATCTCCGTATACAGTAATTGGCATATTTTTGGTATGAAACGTCGTAATTTGAAACTGAAAACATGGTGCAGCGAGTCAGAATTCGGCTCAAAAATCACGTTCAGGAGTCAAATTTCAGACATTTCAGACATTTTAAAAACTGCAGGGGGGTTTGGGCAAAATATGACCCATAGCTGTTTTCAGTAATTGGCATATTTTCGGTATAAAAAGTCGTAATTTGAAACTGAAAATAGGTGCAGAGAGTGAGAATTGGGATAAAAAATCACGATCATGGGTCAAATTTCCGAAATTTCAGACATTTTGAAAACTGCAGGGGGGTTTGGGCAAAATATGACCCATCTCCGTTTACAGTAATTGGCATATTTTCGGTATGAAACGTCGTAATTTGAAACTGAAAATAGGTGCAGAGAGTCAGAATTCAGATAAAAAATCACGCTCAGGAGTCAAATTTCCGACATTTCAGACATTTTAAAAACTGCAGGGGGGTTTGGGCAAAATATGACCCATCGCCGTTTTAAGTAATTGGCATGTTTTCGGTATGAAACGTCGTAATTTGAAACTGAAAATAGGTGAAGAGAGTCAGAATTCGGCTCAAAAATCACGCTTAGGAGTCAAATTTCCGACATTTCAGACATTTTAAAAACTGCACTGGGGTTTGGGCAAAATATGACCCATCGCCGTTTTCAGTAATTGGCATATTTTCGGTATGAAACTTCGTAATTTGAAACTGAAAAAAGGTGCAGACAGTCAGAATTCGGCTCAAAAATCACGCTCAGGAGTCAAATTTCTGACATTTCAGACATTTTGAAAACTGTAGGGGGATTTGGGCCAAATATGACCCATCGCCATTTTCAGTAATTGGCATATTTTCGGTACCTGGTTACCTGGTTGATGGGGTTCTGGGAGTTCTTCTACTCCCCAAGCCCGGCCCGAGGCCAGGCTCGACTTGTGAGAGTTTGGTCCACCAGGCTGTTGCTTGGAGCGGCCCGCAGGCCCACATACCCACCACAGCCCGGTTGGTCCGGCACTCCTTGGAGGAATAAATCTAGTTTCCTCTTGAAAATGTCCACGGTTGTTCCGGCAATATTTCTTATGCTTGCTGGGAGGACGTTGAACAACCGCGGACCTCTGATGTTTATACAGTGTTCTCTGATTGTGCCTATGGCACCTCTGCTCTTCATTGGTTCTATTCTACATTTTCTTCCATGTCGTTCACTCCAGTACGTTGTTATTTTACTGTGTAGATTTGGTACTTGGCCCTCCAGTATCTTCCAGGTGTATATTATTTGATATCTCTCTCGTCTTCTTTCTAGTGAGTACATTTGGAGGGCTTTGAGACGATCCCAATAATTTAGGTGCTTTATTGCGTCTATGCGTGCCGTATATGTTCTCTGTATTCCCTCTATTTCAGCAATCTCTCCTGCTTTGAAGGGGGAAGTGAGTACTGAGCAGTACTCAAGACGGGACAACACAAGTGCCTTGAAGAGTACAACCATTGTGATGGGATCCCTGGATTTGAAAGTTCTCGTAATCCATCCTATCATTTTTCTGGCTGTCGCAATATTTGCTTGGTTATGCTCCTTAAACGTTAGGTCGTCCGACATTATTATTCCCAAATCCTTTACATGCTGTTTTCCTACTATGGGTACATTTGATTGTGTTTTGTACTCTGTATTATGTTTAAGGTCCTCATTTTTACCGTACCTGAGTACCTCGAATTTATCACTGTTAAACATCATGTTATTTTCTGATGCCCAGTCGAAAACTTTATTAATATCAGCTTGAAGTTTTTCAATGTCCTCAGCCGAGGTAATTTTCATACTGATTTTTGTGTCATCTGCAAAGGATGATACGAAGCTGTGACTTGTATTTTTGTCTATATCTGATATGAGAATAAGGAAAAGCAGTGGTGCAAGGACTGTACCCTGAGGTACAGAGCTTTTCACTGCACTTGGACTAGATTTTATATGGTTGACAGTTACTCGCTGAGTCCTGTTTGACAGAAAACTGAGTATCCAGCGTCCTACTTTACCGGTTATTCCCATTGACTTCATTTTGTGTGCTATCACGCCATGGTCACATTTATCGAAGGCCTTTGCGAAGTCCGTGTATATCACATCAGCATTCTGTTTCTCTTCTAATGCCTCAGTGACTTTGTCGTAGTGCTCAAGTAGCTGTGAGAGGCACGATCTTCCCGCTCGAAATCCATGTTGGCCTGGGTTATGAAGGTCATTGGTCTCCATGAAATTGGTGACCTGACTCCTAATCACTCTCTCAAATACTTTTATGATGTGCGATGTTAGTGCAACTGGTCTATAATTTTTTGCCAATGCTTTGCTCCCTCCCTTGTGTAGAGGGGCTATGTCTGCTACTTTAAGTGCATCTGGTATCTCCCCCGTGTCCAAGCTCTTCCTCCACACTATACTGAGTGCCTGTGCTACCGGCACTTTGCATTTCTTTATAAATATTGAATTCCATGAGTCTGGACCTGGGGCCGAGTGCATGGGCATGTTTTCAATTTCTTTTTCAAAATTTAGTGCGCTCGTGTTTATATCAGTTATATTTACCGGGGTTTGAATATCCCGCATAAAGAAAATGTCTGGATCTTCCACCTTCATGTTGTTTATTGGAGTGCTAAACATGTCCTCATACTGCTTTTTTAGGATTTCACTAATTTCTTTGTCATCCTCCGTGTATGAACCTTCACTTGTACGAATAGGTCCAATACTGGCAGTGGTTTTTGCTTTTGATTTCGCATATGAGAAGAAATATTTTGGATTTTTCTTTATTTCCTGAATTGCTTTCTGTTCTAACTGCCTTTCTTCAGTTTCATATGAGTGTTTCAATTTCCGCTCGATTTCTTCAATCTCCCTATTTAAATTATTCCTTCTTTGACGGGAAATTCGTGTCTGCATAAGCAGTTCCGTTATTTTTTTCCTGCGTTTATAGTGTCGTCTGCGTTCTCTTTCTACGTTAGATCTCTTTCTGGCTTTCCTCAAAGGAACATGTTTCAGACAGACTTGATACGCTTCTGAAGTAAGTTTTTCTATTCCTTCTGTAGGACTTGTATTATTTAGAACAGTTCCCCATGGAATGTTTGTAAGTTCCCTGTTTATTATCTCCCAGTCTATCCTTTTATTATTAAAATTGAATTTACTGAATAGCCCCTCTCGCTTTATCAACGTTTTAGGTCTATTCTGAGTATTGATGGTCGTTTGCACTTCAATGAGTTTGTGATCTGAGTATGTGGTATCTGATATCGTAATGTCTCTGATAATGTCTTCATTGTTCGTAAAGACCAGATCTAGAATATTTTCATTTCTCGTTGGCTCCGATATCTGCTGATTGAGTGAAAATTTGTCACAGAATCTAAGTAGTTCTCTAATCTGTGGTTGGTTAGGTCCTGATAGATTTCCTGGTATAATATTATTGTTTGCTATTTTCCACCTGAGACTAGGCAAGTTGAAGTCACCTAGGAAAATAATATCAGGTATCGGGTTCTCCAAATTATCAAGGCTATTCTCTATTTTGCTTATCTGTTCTGTGAATTCCTCAGCCGTTGCATCTGGCGGTTTGTATATTAGTATAATCACTAAATTTATTTTCTCTATTTTTAATCCCAGTACCTCTACCACCTCATTTGTAACGTTTAGGAGCTCCGAGCATACAAGGTCTTCCCTAATATACAGACCCACTCCTCCATGTGACCTAATTTTCCTATCACACCTGTATAGGTTATATCCTGGAATCCAGATCTCACTGTCCAACAATTCCCCTGCATGGGTTTCTGTGAAAGCTCCAAATACTGCATTTGACTCCGTGAGGAGGCCATTTATGAACTGTACTTTGTTGTTTGTTCTTGTTTTCAGTCCTTGTATGTTGGCAAAGATGAATGAGGTTACTCTATTAGTGATAGGTATAAAAAGTCGTAATTTTAAACTGAAAATTGGTGCAGAGAGTCAGAATTCGGATAAAAAATCACGCTCAGGAGTAAAATTTCCGACATTTCAGACATTTTAAAAACTGCGGGGGGGGGGGTTTGGGCAAAATATGACCTATCGCCGTTTACAGTAATTGACATATTTTCGGTATGAAACTTCGTAATTTGAAACTGAAAATAGGTGCAGAGAGTCAGAATTCGGCTCAAAAATCACGCTCAGGAGTCAAATTTCAGACATTTCAGACATTTTAAAAACTGCAGGGGGGGGTTTGGGCAAAATATGACCCATCGCGTTTTCAGTAATTGGCATATTTTCGGTATGAAACGTCGTAATTTGAAACTGAAAATAGGTGCAGAGAGTCAGAATTCGGCTCAAAAATCATGCTCAGGAGTCAAATTTCCGACATTACAGACATTTTGAAAACTGCAGTGGAGTTTAAGCAAAATATGACCCATCGCTGTTTTCAGTAATTAGAATATTTTCGGAATAAAAAGTCGTAATTTGAAACTGAAAATAGGTGCAGAGAGTCAGAATTCGGCTCAAAATTCACGCTCAGGAGTCAAATTTCCGACATTTCAGACATTTTGAAAACTGCAGGGGGGTTTGGGCAAAATATGACCCATCTCCGTTTACAGTAATTGGCATATTTTCGGTATGAAACGTCGTAATTTGAAACTGAAAATAGGTGCAGAGAGTCAGCATTCGGCTCAAAAATCACGCTCAGGAGTCAAATTTCAGACATTTCAGACATTTTGAAAACTGCAGGGGGGTTTGGGTCAAAATATGACCCATCGCCGTTTTCAGTAATTGGCATATTTTCGGTATAAAAACTCGTAATTTGAAACTGAAAATAGGTGCAGAGAGTCAGAATTCGGGTAAAAAATCGCGCTCAGGAGTCAAATTTCCGACATTTCTGACATTTTGAAAACTGCAGGGGGGTTTGGGCAAAATATGACCCATCTCCGTATACAGTAATTGGCATATTTTTGGTATGAAACGTCGTAATTTGAAACTGAAAACATGGTGCAGAGAGTCAGAATTCGGCTCAAAAATCACGCTCAGGAGTCAAATTTCAGACATTTCAGACATTTTAAAAACTGCAGGGGGGTTTGGGCAAAATATGACCCATAGCTGTTTTCAGTAATTGGCATATTTTCGGTATAAAAAGTCGTAATTTGAAACTGAAAATAGGTGCAGAGAGTGAGAATTGGGATAAAAAATCACGATCATGGGTCAAATTTCCGACATTTCTGACATTTTGAAAACTGCAGGGGGGTTTGGGCAAAATATGACCCATCTCCGTATACAGTAATTGGCATATTTTTGGTATGAAACGTCGTAATTTGAAACTGAAAACATGGTGCAGAGAGTCAGAATTCGGCTCAAAAATCACGCTCAGGAGTCAAATTTCAGACATTTCAGACATTTTAAAAACTGCAGGGGGGTTTGGGCAAAATATGACCCATAGCTGTTTTCAGTAATTGGCATATTTTCGGTATAAAAAGTCGTAATTTGAAACTGAAAATAGGTGCAGAGAGTGAGAATTGGGATAAAAAATCACGATCATGGGTCAAATTTCCGACATTTCAGACATTTTGAAAACTGCAGGGGGGTTTGGGCAAAATATGACCCATCTCCGTTTACAGTATTTGGCATATTTTCGGTATGAAACGTCGTAATTTGAAACTGAAAATAGGTGCAGAGAGTCAGAATTCAGATAAAAAATCACGCTCAGGAGTCAAATTTCCGACATTTCAGACATTTTAAAAACTGCAGGGGGGTTTGGGCAAAATATGACCCATCGCCGTTTTAAGTAATTGGCATGTTTTCGGAATAAAAAGTCGTAATTTGAAACTGAAAATAGGTGCAGAGATTCAGAATTCGGACAAAAAATCACGCTCATTAGTCAATATTCCGACATTTCAGACATTTTGAAAACTGCAGGGGGGTGTTTGGGCAAAATATGATCCATCGCCGTTTACAGTAATTGGCATATTTTCGGTATGAAACGTCGTAATTTGAAACTGAAAATAGGTGAAGAGAGTCAGAATTCGGCTCAAAAATCACGCTTAGGAGTCAAATTTCCGACATTTCAGACATTTTAAAAACTGCACTGGGGTTTGGGCAAAATATGACCCATCGCCGTTTTCAGTAATTGGCATATTTTCGGTATGAAACGTCGTAATTTGAAACTGAAAAAAGGTGCAGACAGTCAGAATTCGGCTCAAAAATCACGATCAGGAGTCAAATTTCTGACATTTCAGACATTTTGAAAACTGTAGGGGGATTTGGGCCAAATATGACCCATCGCCATTTTCAGTAATTGGCATATTTTCGGTATAAAAAGTCGTAATTTTAAACTGAAAATTGGTGCAGAGAGTCAGAATTCGGATAAAAAATCACGCTCAGGAGTCAAATTTCCGACATTTCAGACATTTTAAAAACTGCGGGGGGGTTTGGGCAAAATATGACCTATCGCCGTTTACAGTAATTGGCATATTTTCGGTATGAAACTTCGTAATTTGAAACTGAAAATAGGTGCAGAGAGTCAGAATTCGGCTCAAAAATCACGCTCAGGAGTCAAATTTCAGACATTTCAGACATTTTAAAAACTGCAGGGGGGGGTTTGGGCAAAATATGACCCATCGCGTTTTCAGTAATTGGCATATTTTCGGTATGAAACGTCGTAATTTGAAACTGAAAATAGGTGCAGAGAGTCAGAATTCGGCTCAAAAATCATGCTCAGGAGTCAAATTTCCAACATTACAGACATTTTGAAAACTGCAGTGGAGTTTAAGCAAAATATGACCCATCGCTGTTTTCAGTAATTAGAATATTTTCGGAATAAAAAGTCGTAATTTGAAACTGAAAATAGGTGCAGAGAGTCAGAATTCGGCTCAAAATTCACGCTCAGGAGTCAAATTTCCGACATTTCAGACATTTTGAAAACTGCAGGGGGGTTTGGGCAAAATATGACCCATCTCCGTTTACAGTAATTGGCATATTTTCGGTATGAAACGTCGTAATTTGAAACTGAAAATAGGTGCAGAGATTCAGCATTCGGCTCAAAAATCACGCTCAGGAGTCAAATTTCAGACATTTCAGACATTTTGAAAACTGCAGGGGGGTTTGGGTCAAAATATGACCCATCGCCGTTTTCAGTAATTGGCATATTTTCGGTATAAAAACTCGTAATTTGAAACTGAAAATAGGTGCAGAGAGTCAGAATTCGGGTAAAAAACCGCGCTCAGGAGTCAAATTTCCGACATTTCTGACATTTTGAAAACTGCAGGGGGGTTTGGGCAAAATATGACCCATCTCCGTATACAGTAATTGGCATATTTTTGGTATGAAACGTCGTAATTTAAAACTGAAAATAGGTGCAGAGAGTCAGAATTCGGCTCAAAAATCACGCTCAGGAGTCAAATTTCCGACATTTCAGACATTTTAAAAACTGCAGGGGGGTTTGGGCAAAATATGACCCATCGCCGTTTTAAGTAATTGGCATGTTTTCGGAATAAAAAGTCGTAATTTGAAACTGAAAATAGGTGCAGAGATTCAGAATTCGGACAAAAATTCACGCTCAGGAGTCAATATTCCGACATTTCAGACATTTTGAAAACTGCAGGGGGTGTTTGGGCAAAATATGATCCATCGCCGTTTACAGTAATTGGCATATTTTCGGTATGAAACGTCGTAATTTGAAACTGAAAATAGGTGAAGAGAGTCAGAATTCGGCTCAAAAATCACGCTCAGGAGTCAAATTTCTGACATTTCAGACATTTTAAAAACTGCACTGGGGTTTGGGCAAAATATGACCCATCGCCGTTTTCAGTAATTGGCATATTTTCGGTATAAAAAGTCGTAATTTGAAACTGAAAATAGGCGCAGAGAGTCAGAATTGGGATAAAAAATCATGCTCAGGGGTCAAATTTCCGACATTTCAGACATTTTGAAAACTGCAGGGGGGTTTGGGCAAAATATGACCCATCTCCGTTTACAGTAATTGGCATATTTTCGGTATGAAACGTCGTAATTTGAAACTGAAAATAGGTGCAGAGAGTCAGAATTCGGATAAAAAATCACGATCAGGAGTCAAATTTCCGACATTGCAGACATTTTGAAAACTGCAGGGTTGTTTAAGCAAAATATGACCCATCGCCGTTTTCAGTAATTAGAATATTTTCGGAATAAAAATTCGTAATTTGAAACTGAAAATAGGTGCAGAGAGTCAGAATTCGGATAAAAAATCACGCTCAGGAGTCAAATTTCCGACATTTCAGACATTTTGAAAACTGCACGGGGGTTTGGGCAAAATATGACCCATCTCCGTATACAGTAATTGGCATATTTTCGGTATGAAACATCGTAATTTGAAACTGAAAATAGGTGCAGAGAGTCAGAATTCGCCTCAAAAATCACGCTCAGGAGCCAAATTTCCGACATTACAGAAATTTTGAAAACTGCAGGGGAGTTTAAGCAAAATATGACCCATCGCAATTTTCAGTAATTAGAATATTTTCGGAATAAAAAGTCGTAATTTGAAACTGAAAATAGGTGCAGAGAGTCAGAATTCGGCTCAAAAATCACGCTCAGGAGTCAAATTTCCGACATTTCAGACATTTTAAAAACTGCAGGGGGGTTTAGGCAAAATATGACCTATCGCCGTTAGCAGTAATTGGCATATTTTCGGTATGAAACGTCGTAATTTGAAACTAAAAATAGGTGCAGAGAGTCAGAATTCGGCTCAAAACTCACGCTTAGGAGTCAAATTTCCGACATTTCAGACATTTTAAAAACTGCAGGGGGGGTTTGGGCAAAATATGACCCATCGCGTTTTCAGTAATTGGCATATTTTCGGTATGAAACGTCGTAATTTGAAACTGAAAATAGGTGCAGAGAGTCAGAATTCGGCTCAAAAATCACGCTCAGGAGTCAAATTTCCGACATTACAGACATTTTGAAAACTGCAGGGGAGTTTAAGCAAAATATGACCCATCGCCGTTTTCAGTAATTAGAATATTTTCGGAATAAAAAGTCGTAATTTGAAACTGAAAATAGGTGCAGAGAGTCAGAATTCGGCTCAAAAATCATACTCAGGAGTCAAATTTCCGACATTACAGACATTTTGAAAACTGCAGTGGAGTTTAAGCAAAATATGACCCATCGCTGTTTTCAGTAATTAGAATATTTTCGGAATAAAAAGTCGTAATTTGAAACTGAAAATAGGTGCAGAGAGTCAGAATTCGGCTCAAAATTCACGCTCAGGAGTCAAATTTCCGACATTTCAGACATTTTGAAAACTGCAGGGGGGTTTGGGCAAAATATGACCCATCTCCGTTTACAGTAATTGGCATATTTTCGGTATGAAACGTCGTAATTTGAAACTGAAAATAGGTGCAGAGAGTCAGCATTCGGCTCAAAAATCACGCTCAGGAGTCAAATTTGAGACATTTCAGACATTTTGAAAACTGCAGGGGGGTTTGGGTCAAAATATGACCCATCGCCGTTTTCAGTAATTGGCATATTTTCGGTATAAAAACTCGTAATTTGAAACTGAAAATAGGTGCAGAGAGTCAGAATTCGGGTAAAAAATCGCGCTCAGGAGTCAAATTTCCGACATTTCTGACATTTTGAAAACTGCAGGGGGGTTTGGGCAAAATATGACCCATCTCCGTATACAGTAATTGGCATATTTTTGGTATGAAACGTCGTAATTTAAAACTGAAAATAGGTGCAGAGAGTCAGAATTCGGCTCAAAAATCACGCTCAGGAGTCAAATTTCCGACATTTCAGACATTTTAAAAACTGCAGGGGGGTTTGGGCAAAATATGACCCATCGCCGTTTTAAGTAATTGGCATGTTTTCGGAATAAAAAGTCGTAATTTGAAACTGAAAATAGGTGCAGAGATTCAGAATTCGGACAAAAATTCACGCTCAGGAGTCAATATTCCGACATTTCAGACATTTTGAAAACTGCAGGGGGTGTTTGGGCAAAATATGATCCATCGCCGTTTACAGTAATTGGCATATTTTCGGTATGAAACGTCGTAATTTGAAACTGAAAATAGGTGAAGAGAGTCAGAATTCGGCTCAAAAATCACGCTCAGGAGTCAAATTTCTGACATTTCAGACATTTTAAAAACTGCACTGGGGTTTGGGCAAAATATGACCCATCGCCGTTTTCAGTAATTGGCATATTTTCGGTATAAAAAGTCGTAATTTGAAACTGAAAATAGGCGCAGAGAGTCAGAATTGGGATAAAAAATCATGCTCAGGGGTCAAATTTCCGACATTTCAGACATTTTGAAAACTGCAGGGGGGTTTGGGCAAAATATGACCCATCTCCGTTTACAGTAATTGGCATATTTTCGGTATGAAACGTCGTAATTTGAAACTGAAAATAGGTGCAGAGAGTCAGAATTCGGATAAAAAATCACGCTCAGGAGTCAAATTTCAGACATTTCAGACATTTTGAAAACTGCAGGGGGGTTTGAGCAAAATATGACCCATCGCCGTTTTCAGTAATTGGCATATTTTCGGTATAAAAAGTCGTAATTTGAAACTGAAAATAGGTGCAGAGAGTCAGAATTCGGCTCAAAAATCACGCTAAGGAGTCAAATTTCCGACATTGCAGACATTTTGAAAACTGCAGGGGTGTTTAAGCAAAATATGACCCATCGCCGTTTTCAGTAATTAGAATATTTTCGGAATAAAAAGTCGTAATTTGAAACTGAAAATAGGTGCAGAGAGTCAGAATTCGGCTCAAAAATCACGCTCAGGAGTCAAATTTCCGACATTTCAGACATTTTAAAAACTGCAGGGGGGTTTAGGCAAAATATGACCTATCGCCGTTTGCAGTAATTGGCATATTTTCGGTATGAAACGTCGTAATTTGAAACTAAAAATAGGTGCAGAGAGTCAGAATTCGGCTCAAAACTCACGCTTAGGAGTCAAATTTCCGACATTTCAGACATTTTAAAAACTGCAGGGGGGGTTTGGGCAAAATACCCA